>NW_022987689.1:11610278-11922778 GCF_902827165.1 Trematomus bernacchii | reverse complement strand
CTGGAAGTCATAAAGATTACATTAGTCATTTAGATTACTTATGTCCTCAATTACCATGGGATTACTGAAACCACCATGAATTAAAGAAATGGTAGAAATGAATCTAATCAGAATTTTGAAACCTTCCTTCCCATCCCCTCCCTCTAAATATATCAATAAACATTAGGATGTGATGCTCCTGACTACCATACAAGTTTAAGAAGATAATATTTGTTTTAAAGAATTCAAAGCAATAAACAATAGGCTCTTTAACCAAGGCAACGTTAGCCTACATGTATGTTAACAAGGCAGGTAAGATAGCTGTTCATACTATCTATGTATATTTTCTCCTTTTTTTAATGCTATCTTATTTCTATTTAAGATGTTTTCGATTGTTTAATTATAGTCTTTTAACTGTCTAATGTACAATGCCTTGTCTTTTGCTGCTAAAATGCAAACATTTCCCCAATTGGTATCAATAAAGTACTTCTTATCTTAGTCCTCAAATATTAGCGAATGTTACTTTTGTTTTAAACATATTGATGTAACTACATACACATATCGATATGTTTTATAAATATTGCAAATCAAAACCTTTATTGACCACTCATTACCAAAAAGCACAGTTCTATCTCCTGTTATTAATGCATTCAAATGGCCCGCCACGAACTTCCGGGAACTTTCTGTGTCTCTCTGAACCACGTGACGATCAAGCATTTTGGACTTCCGCTGTCGCAACTCTTCTATCTATACGGCACTGGGCCCACCTATATATTAATTTAAGTGTACACTATATTTAGAATATATTCATTGCTTTACCTTGCTGTCCGACAGACATTTCTGATGGGAAACTGATGGCGTTATTTCAATGTACTGTCTCCTTAATAAACAGGCCAGACTCCTTTGACAAAAACAACCATTTTAACTTGCACAAAATGTAAGTTGGGAAGTTTACTACTTTGATTTGTTATTTAGTTTGTGTTATTGTGTGACTATGGTGTTTTAAAGGGTTAGTTTCGTATTCAACAAAGTCACTCAATAACATGAAAAAACTAAGTGATCAAGGCAACGGCAGATCAGCAACTCAGCATAGATAACCTCTTTGCGTGCAGACCACAATCTACTGTAAGGACACACTGGCCGTTTCTCAATGTTGAGTATACCTGCTGCAGAGCCACTATTTCAAGTATACTACGTCATCGAGTGGCGCCGAAGGACTGTTTAAATGCATGTTAAATGCCCAGCATTCGGCGCCACTCGATGACGTAGTACACTTGAAATAGTGGCTCTGCAGCAGGTATACTCGACATTGAGAAATGGCCACTGACCATGATTTAGCAGCTCATACGACCCCACTTAAAACATTTGAACTATCCCTTTAAGATGATCGCTATTTTTAACCTTCAATCACATTGTCGGTAATTACGTTTTCCAAGAAGATCAACCAGAGGTTAACAAGTATTTAGTAATCACAATATTTTACAGTGTAAAATCACTCCTGCATGCATAACATTTAAAACAACTGCATTACAGATTCAACTTTTGCTTCAAAAATGTCCCTTAAAGGACATGTAGGCCTGCAGCCCCACTCACAGGTGTTTCCCCTTTCTGCCTAATTAGGCCTCTTCTCAGGAGTGTGGGTGTGACTCCTACCTCACTCTGCTGTTCCACATGATAACCTCTCAGTATGGCTCTCTTCTGTGTTCCTAAAGCATGTCTGCTTCTCTGCTGGTGGTGTCTGGCCTATTTAACTATATATTTAAAAGGAGACACTAGGTGAATTCAGTAAAAAAAAAACTAAAACAGATATCACCATGAAACTTGAATTGTTAATTATATACAATATGGTAGATATCTTTTGGATTACAGGTTTCTAAAATTGTATGTTTAAATAAGCAAATGAGGCATTGTCTTGTTAAAAAATGTGCCAAATTGCCTATCATTTCAAAACAGAAATCTAAACATTTGATAAAGCCAGTCTAAACATAATTCTGCCATGTTTTTAGAAAAAGAATCTTCTATAAATCAAGCTATGAATGATTAAGCCCCTCTGTAAAAAAATTTAAACTTGAAAAAATGAATAACGAAACTGTAAAGTCTAGTGAATGTAAAAGCTACTGAAAACTACGGTGGCCGACAAGTGCAAACACGCTACATCGGCCCAAATAACTTCCATTGTGAGGAACACGCTGCAGACTCAAAAATAATGCATGTAAAGAATCACAAACGTGCCAAAACATGCAAATGAAGAAACATCTTCACCAACTTGACAAAACATGCAGACTATTTACTAAAATGGTCCGGTGCATCACTTTTTAATGTCCCCGTTTCAATTGTGTTTTGATGCAATTCTGCAGCAATAATTTTATTTGCAGCGGTTAATTTATGCAGCGCTTTTAGTAAACGATGCACATGTTTAGTGAAGTTGGTGAATCTCTTAATGCTGCGCATGTGTTAGTGAAGATGTTTATTCATGTTTATTGCTTGTTGATACTGGGTACTTGTAAATGTCTATAACTATGTAAATGTATCCTAATTAGGGCTGTCAGTCGATTAAAATATTTAATCGCGATTAATCGCATGATTGTCCATAGTTAATCGCGATTAATCGCAAATTTTTTATCTGTTCTAAATGTACCTTAGAGGGATATCTTTCAAGTTTTTAATACTCTTATCAACATATGAGTGGACAAATATGCTTTATATGTTTGTTTATTATCATTTGAACAATGACAAATATTCTCATGAATATTAAACACAACAACCTGAACATTACAAATATTCGCCTCAATTCAACCTGGAACCTCTCTCATACAGTGTGTGTGTGTGTGTGTGTGTGTGTGTGTGTGTGTGTGTGTGTGTGTGTGTGTGTGTGTGTGTGTGTGTGTGTGTGTGTGTGTGTGTGTGTGTGTGTGTGTGTGTGTGTGTGTGTGTGTGTGTGTGTGTGGAGACACTGTGATGGGTCGTTGGAGCTATGTGCAGCTCAAGGCATATATGCTCGAATGGGAGCTGCCTGGACGCTGCAATCATGTAGCGGGTACTATCCGTGCTGAGTGTGCTGACTTTTCGTACAATGTCCCACTGTCTGGCTACTGCATAAAGTCAAGAGCTCGGCGCAGTTGTCGGCGAAATGTCATTGAAACAGCTCCTTATATCCGTTAGCGCAGCTAGCTAGCACCAGATGCTAACAACAACAACACGTAAGGTGTGCCTCGCTTGCGCGAGTCGCGCCACACATACACACTCCCTCCCGGTCCTCCCGATGGCCAGTCCGGGCCTGCCAGTGAGCGTGGAAGTGTGGTCTGCCACAAGCGGGCGGTAGGAGCGGGGCTGTCAGCATCAGCTTGTCGATGGTATTTTAAACTCGATGAAACTGAAACTACGGCGGCCGAGGACAAAAAATACACATGCGTTAATCGCGTTAAAATAATTAGTGGCGTTAATTTTTTTTTGCGTTAACGCGTTATTAACGCGTTAACTTGACAGCCCTAATCCTAATGTATGATGTCCTTTATTGTTTTATGTTTCATGTGGAACCTATATGCTGCAGGTCTGCCTTGAAAAAGAGATCTATGATCTCAATGGGACCATCTGGTTAAATAAAGGTTTGAAATGAAATGAAATGAATTCATTTGCATTTGTTTTGGCACATTTGTGTTTTTATATTGACATTTCATTCTTAAATTGCGTGTTTCTCCTAATAAAAAGTGTTTTTGGCCCTTGTGGCCTGTTGCACGGGTCGGCCAACGTAGAAAAAGGCCGTTAAAGGTATGTATTTTCAAATTTCATACATTCATTTTGCAAAATCAATGTGAAATGTTTGGATTGAATATGCAAATTAGGCATTATCTAATATTAACGTTTTGTGTACCTACCATTAACGTATAGGCGACAGAATATGTTAAAAATAAACACCATGATGTGTGTTATGGATGTTTTCTTTCCATTAGTCTAAAATAAGTAATGTTATGGAAGCAAACAAAAGCCTATTCTCAAAAAGACTTGTGTTGACCATGTTCTTGCATCTAATGTCTCTCCTTTAAAAATACACTTTAGACCAGATGTTCTTAAGTGGACCGAATGCATCTGTAACTCTTTAAACTCCAACACAATACCTGCAAACCTCAAACGTTCACAAATGCAATATACAGTAAGAGCCAGGCAACAAGCATTTGACAGGGAGTAAACAGGAGACCAGCCTCTGCTAGTGGCTGCAAGCATTGCTCTATAAATCACAAAGGTAAATGGTCTATGTTTAAGGTTTAACCACTTCCTATTAAAGAGTCATGTATATGGCTGTCAGCATGGTGTTTATTGGGAACATTTAGCTATTTATCAAAACACATTACAGTCTGTTTACACTCCTCTTCACCCCTAGGATGACAGAAATCTTGCTTCCCACTTTTGATGATTTTGACATCTTTATATTTACTGTATTTCAATTACCTGCGCTAAAAAAAACAGGAATCGGGAGCAGTGTTTAGAGGAGAGGAGGGGGAAATGGGGAAGAGGAATAAGAAGCAAAGGGAGATGTGAGATGGACACAGGGAAGAGGGAGGAAAACAGAGGAAGAAGAAGGTGAATGATGGATGGATGTGTGTTTGTGTGAAGATAGAGAGAGAGAGGTGTGTGTGAGGGCACCATTAAAGCCTTGTACAATAAATCTCTGACAGTGCGTGTGTGTGTGGAGATAACAGAGGGACGTCTCTCTGCATTCTGGCTCTGTCAGGATGATGTATGCATCCCTTTCTTCCACCCTGTGAAATATTACAGGGGGCTCAGTGTGTGTGATCTCGTGCAGCATGCGGCCAACGTGTTTGGTAATTCTTCACCTCTTATCAGCGCTCACATGAGGTATTGTAGATGGGAGACTTGTGGCTGCCTGGGAAAAGAGGCGAAATGACCCAGAAACACACTCACACACATACAGATGCAGTAAACAAACACAAAAAGAATGAAATTCAGGGGGAAAGGGAGAAATGGGCAACAGCTGACAGTGACAGCTTTTCTTGATCGAGGGCTACGAGCTTGACAGGTGTGATTGATCACATAATGGCGAGCACATTTCGGCACTCTGCTCTTCATTTAGCTGACAGCATTTTCTTTATGGCACCTTGTGTTATGGTATCATAATCATGCCAGTGCCATTGGAGCGCCCCAGGAATAAATCTTTATAATCCCCCCCCCCATTCCACCACATGAGCTGTTGATGCTGCTCGGGGGCCTTTCTGTCCTCTTCTTGCCGTTTCAAATGGCCGCTTTGGCTGTCACTCAAATTACCTCATCGTTCAACTGCATGATGGGGGGAGAGAAACAGAGTGAAAGCACACAGAGGAGGAGGAGAGAAAGATGGGGGATGTGTTTCTCCTCAGGTGCCACCTTGCAATCTTACCTGTCAGCCTACAGAAACTGGTGAGTGATGGCTTTCTGAGGACAAATGTAAACATATTGAAGCATTTCAATTCTTTAATGCTGCAGTTATCAATATTTTTATATATACAATGGATGAAATAACCACTGCTGCGTGTCAATGTCTTACTCCTTGTAATGTGGCTGTAGGCAGTCCAAAAGTACGCCGTATGGTAACAATTGCCCCATTCCTTCCGTTCGTTTGACCATTTTTTCAAAACACAGGCAAAAAATACAAATCCAGTACCAGCAATGGATGTGAGATTATGAAACATATTGCAATGGAAATTGTGCTGGAAAGTGCTGTAGAAACTGCAGTGAAAAATTGTGGTCAACAGAAAATGTTGCCTCCCAAAACATCCAAGGGAGCAGGTTAATGCAGCACGGTTAAACAACCACTAACCCCGCCCCAAGCTTCAGTTCAAATAAGTGAAAAATACCACATCATAAATAAACATAAAGGGACCCTACATATGGCTTCTACACCTTGCTTACACTTACTATTGTGAGTGCATATGGATGGCAAAATGGCGGTCACTATTTTGAGTGATGGTGTAATGATGTTGGTCAAAAAGTTGAGTATTGAATGATGGACAATTATAACCCTCAATGGGTGCCATCTTGGCTACAGAGTAGAAGGTAAAGGACCACCATACCTGTAAAAAGTGGGCAAGGAAGCTGCATGGTTGTTAGTACGTTAAGTAAGTATTCTACGTAACTACTTGTTGACTTGTGGTTTCAAACTGGACACCACCAGTAGGCTTGTGTAAAAGTAATGTGTTTGTTAAGAACTTAAAGGTCCCATGTCATGCTTTTCCGGTTATTACCCGTCCCCTTGTGTGTTATGAAGGTTTTTATGCATGTAAACGGTCTGCAGAGTAAAAACCCTCAAAGTACACCCTGTAGCGAGTAAAACTCTAACACAGTCTATAGCCGCGTTCACACCGGAGTACTTTCACCGTACTTTTCGCGTTTTAGTTCCGTGAGTACCCCTTATGTCGCGTTCACACCAAAAATCGTACTTAATCTCGGGTACTTTTACCCCCATTTTTAGAGCCAGCTCAGAGAGCGTACTTTTCTGTGGGTGAAAAGTGCTCCAAAAGTTCCCCAGTGCTGATTGGCTGGGTGAATTGCAAACCACGCCCGTACAACTCTGAAAATGTTGTGTGGAGACGCCATTGTTTTTCCTCGCTACAAAAACACAACGCTCCGTGCGTTGTGTTTGTTTTTGAAAGCAGTTATGGCAAGCATCAAGAAATGATGAGGAGGTGTCGGCGCTTCTGGAGATCTACGCCGAGGAGGCGACCCAGGGAATGCTACTGAAGCCAGTTCGGTAGCTTTCACTCGACCTGGGAATTGTGCACAGCCGGCTAAATATAAAGAAACTCAGGACTACAAACGGCGGATTCAGTGGCCAACGATGACTACCACGATGAAGGTAAAATCAACTACATGCACTGGGGTTTTAATCTGCACAATAATGGTCTCAGATGTACTTTTATTTGCTCAGTAGATCAAGCTAGCCATGCTAGCCATAATAGGCTAACACCGGCCCCGGCTAGCTACATCTAGCTAGCTAGATATTCTCCGCTGTATGAAAACGTTTTGACTTGTGAATAACTGTGCAGTGTTTCTGTAATTTGCTTCACTAACTCATGGCACTAATCGTCTGTTTCAGGCGAGGATGGACAACTCTCGGGATTGGAAACAAGCGAGCTTTGCATTCTAGATCACAGCGCTTTGTCGTCCTCCTTACCAGCAACCAAACGCAAAGGTACACACACTGTAACTTTGTCTTGAAAGAACGTTACGCATCGAACTGATCTTCACAATCATGTTTATTTCATAATATTCATCATATTTTATGTTTAACTTGCCTCAACAACATTAAACAAAGTTCAAGCATACATGAAGCACTCTTCAAAAAGGAACAATCCTCCGTGTTTGAACCTCTTAAATCGCTGCATAGCCGATTTATTTGGACTGGATTATCCCAGAGAGGCCAAACATTCTTTATAACACAGTTTCAGATTTGTGAAACCTTAATTCTATTTGTGAAAATACAAAAAACACATTCCTAGTATGTTGTAAAACTACATGGCGACTAAACTTGTATATTGTATATTGCTTATTTTCCCCTCTTAGGAAAGCGGACACGGGATGCGAATTTCTTTGACACCGCCCAGGCGTTGGAGGACCGGCGTGCCGTGGTGAATGAGTCGCTGCGTGGAGATCAGATGGTGCTGTTCACCAAGGCCCAGGAAACGGAGGACAAGATGCTCACCTCGATGGAGCGCCAGGCAGAAGTGTTCAAGCAGCAGATGGAGCGCCAGCAGCACCAGGATGAAGTGTGGGCGCTGCGCCATGAGGAAGCGTCGGCGCAGCGGCAGGATGAGCGACAAACTGCATTTAATAACAGTTTATTTGGTATAGTTTTTGTAAATACTGACACACGACACACAACGTTGCACTAAGGTGTGCATGCTGCTGGGAATATCCCTACACCTGGGACAGTTTATTTTATATTGTTATTACTGTTATGACTTTATTTTATATATAATGTTTACTGACATGTACAACTGACACTTTATTTACATTTAAAATTGTTCTATTTAATGTTATGTCTTGAGAGTGCAATAAAGAAAACCGACATGGCGATTAAGCTTATTTCTCCTGACACTTTATCTTTTGTGACCTGTGTAGCATCCTATACATCACATGTAAGTGATTATTCTGATACCATCATGTTTCATCGGTTATAAACTGGCAAAGCTTTATTTGTCATTTATTTATCATCAATGTTGCAACCTTGTGGGGGAATGGCAGGGGCACATACACAAATATGACAATTTATATAATTTTAAATATTATTTGACCTAAACTTTTAATTCCCCCCATTTCACACAACACAACATGGAGTCCACTATGGGCCAAAACTAACATGTATGTTTGCATAGTGTTTATGGCAGACGGATGCAGTGGGTCTCAGGAAGATATATAATAAAGGTGGGTTTGCTGCTGAGACTCCCTACACCTGGGAGTTTATTTTATATTGTTATTACTGTTATTATATAGTACAACTGACACTTTATTTTATATTGACAATGTTTACTGACATGTACAACTGACACTTTAGTTACATTTAAATATTTCTATTTAATGTTATGTCTTGAGAGTGCAATAAAGAAAACCGACATGGCGATTAAACAGATCCTGTATCAGTTTTTCTTCTTCTCTTGTTTTGTAGCGGGTTGCAAACAACTTTAAGGTGCTTACCGCCACCTACTGTACTTGTAATCTTCCCTCAGGGAAAAGTACTCCGGTGTGAACGCGATCTGTACTAAGTACCCTGGGGTTAAAAGCGCCAGGGCTCTTAGTGCCGGAACTAAGTACAGGAAAGTACTTGGTGTGAACGCGGCTTATGCTGCCCCAAAACGCCTCGTTGGAGATTTCTCATTTTCCATTGTTTACTTCCTGGGTACTGTGACGTGTGAATACCCACAGGCCACACCCTCTGCCAGCATTTCACGAAACAAAGCTTCACAAACCTTTCAGCGATTCATGCCGAATATGTACAGCGTAGGGCACTGAAGAACGATGCTGTTCCTACTTTGTTTGGACCAGCGGGAGATTCGGGTACACAACCTGTAAGTACTCATTGTTGTTTGTGTATTTATGATGTTTAAAACAAACAAGGTATATACCACGACTGTTTAAATAGGTAAACGTTTTTCGGGCTGCTAAGTTGGGATCGCGGAGAAATGCTTACGCAGACCCATGCTTCCGCAGACCCATGCTCACAGCGTTATAAACCTTTTTCTTACTCAATATCAAGCCACACTTATTGTTTTTACTTCGGCTGTGAGTGTTTGTGTGTGCTCAGGATGAGTTTCGCTTGTTCTCGCTGTATCGCCGACCCGGAAGCCTGTCCGCTCCTCGCAGCAGATCGCAGCAACGAGCCTCGCAACTTCCCGACCAATCAGAGCACACTGGGCTCACAGGGAGGGGGGGGCAGGAGCACCAACAAGCCGTTTAGGACAGAGAGTGAATACCGGTGAATACACATACTATACAGAGATGCTGTATGAGAAACCAATGTGAGTTTGGAAAATTGCACAGTATAAATCTATTTTAGTAGACCTCAACAATGGAATTATGATCAGTAGAAATGGCCATGACATGGGACCTTTAAGTTGTCCATGGAGCATTTAGCAGCTAAACGGTCAGATGTTTCCCTCAGGAGTTGGTGGAGACAAAACAGAACAAGTGGCCAGAACAGACTTTGATTGAAAGCATTGCTGGTATCGCTCAGCTTGTGAGTCTGTTTTTGTGTTTTAATTACAATATGTGCCACAGGAGACATCAATAGCAGCAGAAACAACCAACAAAGCTGTTATGAGTAACTAATTTGCCATGGGTTTGTATTTCTGTATGTCTGAGTCACGGACATAAATGTGGTCAAGAGCAAGGGCGCATGAAGTAGGTGGTAGGAAGTAAGGGTTTAAAGGGTTCATTCATCTCAAGAACACCTCTAGTTTGTCAATGTTTTCGGCTTCTTTGCAGGTGTGGTTGAGTTTGAAAATAGGCACGAGTGAGTAACAGCAGGAAGTGGGGTAGGGGGCCCATCACTTTTGATAAGAAGTTGAAGGACCTTTAAGGTTGTCTGTGTGAAAGAGATACATGGAGGTTCATATGCTTCCCTGTTTCTCTCAGAGAGGTTTAAACCAGCCTTATGGATCTCTGTTAAATGTGGTTCATGAAGCATACACCCTCTTGTACCATCTTTACCATTCCACTGCACCTTTATATCCTTAAAATAAATGTTGAAAAAGAGTTCTCTCGCACTTCCAGGTTGTGGGAGTAAGCATGTGTGCCTTTTATGGCTAATACCTTTTTGCTATGATAATTTTGAACGCTGCTTCTGTATATCTTTTCAATACAGAGCATATTTGCCTGGACACATTTTTGCGCAATCATCGTTACATATTGATATGGCTTTTTGAATATGCTATTCAAGTCCCCTTATAAAGTGAGTTTCTGTAGGCTCCGTTATGGGAACATCTTCCTTTATGGATGGGTGGCCAGCAGAAAATGAAGCAGGGAAAAAGCTACTGTGGAAAGTGGGAGGCAGATGGATGGAGCGGAAGGAAGGAAGGGGTGGAACGCAAAGCCCCCTGAAATGGGTGATGAGTGAGGCAGAGACAGAGATGGAGTGAGGAAAGAAAATGAAGAAATACAGAGTTGATGAGTGAGTAAAATGATGAATGGGCTGAAAGGGACACAGATGGGCCGGCTCCATCAGTGAGCGGTGTGGCCGAGAAAGGGAAAGAGTGAGTGAAAGAGTGCTTACCAAGTCAGAGATGATGATGATTGTGATGATGACATACAGACGGATAATAAAGTGCCCAGAGGCAGGAGTCATCCTCTTAAATAGATTTCACATTAAAAGCAAAGCATGGCTAATAACATGAATATTAGCGGTAAAACCCCTTGGCTCATGTTACGAGGACAGAAACAAGTGAGTGATTTAATAGAGCAAACATAATAATCTGATGTGTCACTTCAGCATGTGTTTCTACTGTACGTGTGTGTGCACGCACGCAATGTAATTTGAATGAAGGAAAGCGGACAGAGGCGATGCCTTTTTGCAGAAATTATAAACTGAACTGATACACATGAATCAAGAATCAAGATTTCGCAGAAAGGGGACCTTTTAAACGAGTTCCAGACTGTTAACTTTTTGAAAGGCAAATGTTGGTGAAATGCATAAAAGTGTATTTGCTCAGTGAGTAAAAGATTTAAAGGCGATAACACGAACAACAACCACTCAGGACCTTTCTATCACATGGTAGCCACGTCCTTAATCTGACCCCTTGATCTTCTATTTTTCTCTAAATGGGACCATCCTTTTACTAAATTAACCTTAGTTTTTATTGAGGAAGACTTGAACCTAGCACTTGACACCATAAACTTGTTAGGAAAATGTTTACTTTGGTAGTAAATCAATTAAGAAGTTTTCCAAAGACTTCTATGCAATCGTATTTCTCCAGTGGAATTGCCTATGCTGGCCTTAGAGAGAATGCAGGTTTATGGCAGTTCTGCTTCCTTTTTCAGATCAGGAGGTTGCAGCTTGCCTCAAGAAATTGTGTTAATAACTAGCCTGGTTCTCTCCAAAAGTAACACAAGTCACCTTCCAGAATTGATCTCACCGATTAACACAGAAAGGTAAAGTTTTTCCACTTTGGTTCATGTCATATCTATAGGTCTCATGGGTGACTATAACAGACAGTTTGTAAACTTAATATGAGGCTATAACCAGGCAGCAGCAAATAAGTTTAGCTAAGCAAATCCCCAATGTGTCATATTTACACTTTTAAGCTTAACAATTCAACATGGTAGGTTACAGTATGTTAACTTGTAACAGAGCAGAAAGGTATCAGTCTTCTCATCTAACTCTCTGGAAAAGGAAAATAAGTTCATTTCCAAAAATAAGTAGATTTTTAGTTGTCCATGAGTCATATTAGAGGTTGTTAGCAATGCTATATTTTATTATATTATATTTTATTGTTGAAACAACATTTTGTGTGTGTATGTGCGTGCACGCCCCAGGATGAACAAACCACCCTCTGTGTTGATGAAGCTAATGAGAATCCCAATAAATGAAATGAAATGGAAAATGAAGAATGTCACTGAGACAGACCCGCCACAGGCCTTATCTGTCAATGACGTTGAAATCACACAAAACTCACACAGCTTTTCAAACACTGATTTTAAACATGTGGCATTCAGGGGTAGCGTGTGATCAATAGGACGGTGTTTCTTTCTCTTGCATCATACACTTTAATTAGCTTTACATGGCACTCGTACTGGAAAAGTAGAATTTTGTCCAACAAATAAATCAATAAGGTAACACCTCACTTGTCCTGTTATGTAGTCTGTTTGTTACGTCAGCACCTGGCATTCGGTAACCCCCCCCCCCCCCCCCCCCCCCCCCCCCCCCCCTGTCTCTGTTATACAAGAAACACACACACACACACACACAGCCATAATGGAGCAATTATCCTCTACAGCTCCGATCTGCTTCTCTGATTGTAATTTGCATTTATTATTAGCCTTCAGCCTGCCAGGGGCTGTGAGGCGTGAGGATAGATGGTCATACACCACATCACACTGATAGACCTGCACAGATGCTTCATAAACACACGTGCTGGAGGACACAGTAGCGTCAACGTGCCACATACACAGACAACGTTACACAGATGAAGCCATTGTGACAGCGTGATGTGGTTTCGTTTTGTTAATGCTGATCCCTGTTAATGTTGGGAACAGTGTGTTCAGTGGCGTTCCATCACAGAAGAACATGCTTCACGTTCCACACTGTGACATCCTGCAGGACTGTGACGAGGCCCTTTCCCTGCTCTGTGTTCTCTCTTGCAGTCGGCCCCGGGGCTCATCTTATGGAAATTTGTGAGGAGCAGAGTCTCTCAAGGCACATACAGTACATACAACCCGCCAGCACACTAATAGATGAGCATGCTGGGGCTTTCTCAAACACACACACACACACACACACACACACACACACACACACACACACACACACACACACACACACACACACACACACACACACATACACAACCACAACCTCATACATGCACACAAAAGGGAATGTGCCCAGGATCACTGAAGTGTGAAATGATTCTGTTATCATGTCGTCTGTGCGGAATATATTTTCCCATCAACCCTCTATGGCAGGTGTTCCTGATGGGCTGCTGGTACTGTTTGTGCATGAGTGTGAGTGAGTGAGTGAGTGTGTGTGTGTGTGTGTAGTGGTGTGTGTGTGTGTGTGTGTGTGTGTGTGTGTGTGTGTGTGTGTGTGTGTGTGTGTGTGTGTGTGTGTGTGTGTGTGTGTGTGTGTGTGTGTGTGTGGTGTGTGTGTGTGTGTGTGTGTGTTTTGTGCTTCTCTGTGTCCGTATGTCTGTTCTCTGGGAGGAAGGTTGAGGGAGGTCTCCATAAATCTAGCTGAAATTGTCAAAACTGATTTTGCGGCTCACAATAACTTTACATATGGCTTCCACACCTTGCTTACACTTGCTATTTTGAGTGCATATGGACAGGAATGGCTTAATGGAGGTCACTATTTTGACTGTTGAGTACCCTGATGGTGTACAGATGTAGAGATGTTTGCTGATGACACGACCGTCATCGGCCAGATCACAGACGATGACGAGACGGCGTACAGAGAGGAGGTCGAAAACCTGACATCTTGGTGCCAGGATAACAACCTCCATCTCAACGTCAGCAAAACAAAGGAGCTGATTGTGGACTACAGGAAGCAGCAGGGAGAGGGACACGCCCCCATCGCCATCAATGGGACTACGGTGGAGAGAGTCAGCAGCTTCAGGTTCCTTGGGGTCCACATCACTGAGGACCTGACATGGTCTCTTCACACCACCACCATCACCAAGAAAGCTCGACAGCGGCTCTTCTTCCTCCGCAGGTTGAGGAGGTTCAAAATGGATTCCAGGATACTCTGCAACTTCTACAGGTGCACGATAGAGAGTATCCTCACTGGCAGCATGACGGCCTGGTACGGCAGCTGCACCGACCTCGATCGTAAGGCTTTACAGAGGGTGGTGAAAACTGCACAGCACATCACCAGGACGGAGCTGCCATCCATGGAGGACCTTTACTCCCAGCGGCTCACGAAGAAATCACTACGGATTATCAAAGACCCCCATCACCCCAGCCACAAACTGTTCTTTCTGTTGCCGTCTGGTAGACGTTACCGCAGCATCCTGGCAAGGACAAGAAGATTCGGAGACAGTTTCTTCCCGCGGGCAGTGAGACTGTTAAAAAATTGAACTGTTGAAACAACATCAAACATTCATCTGCTACTCAGTAGTATGTATCTAATACCTAATATATATATATCATTCCAATAACTTGTATATAGACTCATACTGCACTATTCCACATCATAACTTTATTTCATTTTTATAACTATTATTATTTTTGTATTGCTCATGCTCTTATTGTTATTATGTTATGTTATTATGTTGCATTGTTGGAGAAGCCTGTGACATAAGATTTTCAACTGCATAATTACTCTGTAGCTATGTCAGATTGACAATAAAGAACCTTGAACCTTGAACCTTGAACCTTGTTTGTCAAAAAGTTTAGTATTGAATGATAGGCAATTGCAAAAGAGTTATTAAACCTCCAAATAACTATTTTGTGAGAACCGTAGGCAAGATGGAAGCCATTGAGGGTTGCAATTGTCCTTCATTCAATACTCAACTTTTTGACCGACATCTGTACACCATCAAGGGAATCTATAAAAAAATGAACTGATGGTG
This sequence comes from Trematomus bernacchii, assembly GCF_902827165.1. Taxonomy (NCBI): domain Eukaryota; kingdom Metazoa; phylum Chordata; class Actinopteri; order Perciformes; family Nototheniidae; genus Trematomus; species Trematomus bernacchii. The sequence continues at coordinate 11,908,028 of NW_022987689.1, read as the reverse complement.
TCTACAAGTTATGGACACCAATTCGTTTTTTCCCTTTTTTTTTTTTTTAATCCTTTACAACTTCTTGAGTTGTGGAGCTATAGTTATTATACTTAACCCTCAATTGGACTCCTTTGTTTACTTCAGTTACTTAGTGACATCACTATTTAACACTCGCACTTCTATTGGCTAGCGCTTTGAAACATTGTATGCAGGGGCGGACTGGCCATCGGGACGTTCGGGACGAATCCCGATGGGCCGGTACTGAAGTGGGCCAGTTGGACGATGTGGGCCGGTCGATGTGGGCCGGCCAGCTAACCAATCAGAGCAGACTGGGCCCTGGTTTCAGACAGAGGGTGAAAAGAGGTGCTGCAGCACAGGCAGTATGTACAAAATAAAGACCATTTTGAACATTAAAGCATGTAAACATCTCCAAGTAGAGGAACAACATACAATTATGAAACCTGAAAATGAGCATAATTTGGCCCGTTTAAATCCCTGTAAACCTGTTTTCTCGAACATTCTTTGATTACAGTTGTTGGGTTGTTTGCTTATGTAGCCTGCTTTGTAGATCTAATCCAATCAAAACACACCACAGAGAGTCCGGATGAAGCAAAATCGACAAGTCTGAATGAATCCTTGACCTTTTAAAAATCGAATCTAAATGATTAAGAATTCCACAACATTCTATGAGAAATAGACTGTGACTAGTGGATGTGTTGTTGCCCATTTCTTTGCTGAGTTTCTTCCACTAATGCATTGACAAAGCACATTAAATGCTACTTATTCCCTCCTCTGCACTCTAGAACACACACAGCCTACACAGAAGCATTTACACACTCACTTATAAACACACGCACATGGTTCAGTGGCATGTCGCTGTGCATGAGAGGGAACCCAAGGGAGAGCTCAGTCCGAGCAACTTCACTGCACTGCCTAATTGGTGTGTGTGTGTGTGTGTGTGTGTGTGTGTGTGTGTGTGTGTGTGTGTGTGTGTGTGTGTGTGTGTGTGTGTGTGTGTGTGTGTGTGTGTGTGTGTGTGTGTGTGTGTGTGTGTGTGTGTGTGTGTGTGTGTGTGATGGAGTAGGAGGTGAAGAGAAAGCATGCACATTTAACAGTCCAAACTAACCTCACCTTTCTCTAAACACTGCTCTAAACTCTGGCACAACATGAGCAAGCCTGTCAGTCAAGTGCAAATTTAGTCTCTGTGGGAAGTCTTCAGCCTGTCAATATGACAGTTTGTATCTTCCTGAGATTATAAAACAACCGTGAAACAGTACAGCCAAGTGCTGACGTGACCTGAATCTTTTAACCACACACACAATACCTCCAGCTCGATCCTCACAACACAGACACACAGATTCAAGACTGAGGGCAGCTTTTTTCGATGCATGGGCAGCTAATGTAGCAGTTACAGCTACTTATTGGATGACAAATGGCTGACATGGGGGGTGTTCAGAGACAGCTAGGCTGTGTAAGATTGGCAAGGGAGAAAAGCCTTCAAGATATATTTTTTCTGAGGCTTAGATATTTTATATTTGACTTAATTTGCATTCAAATGTATTTTTGGTGAGGTTTTTAGTCAAAAAATTCCACAAATCAGCCATATTAGCTTTGCACTTCTGGTGCAAAATAAGGGGGTAGGCCTATAAATATATACAGCAGAATAATAAATAGTAGCATAGTGATGTTTTAGCCCAAAAAGATATGTAATGAAGACTACAGTAACATTTTATACATATTTCTAAAACACCTGATAATAATGGGCTTATTTAAAGTTGAACAACTAATACAATAAAAAGCGCATAATTATCTATTTAAAATAGATTTTTTTTAAAACAACTACGTACAGTGGTGCACAACTGCTTCTTCAGTCTCCAAAAGTCATGGCACGACAATATTTATTTGTAGTCTGCATATTTCTTTAGAATTGCCATATTTCCAGCAGCCATGAAGGCAGCACTCTATTACTATGGTAACGACTGTTTGCTACGCTGTTGCGTCTGTCCTGCTTGAAATAACTTAGCTAGCTAGCCAGGTTAGCCATAACATGAGGAACCCTTAATTAACTTTACATGAACGTTTCACAATTTAAAGAATAAGTATATTGAGTTGCAGTCGAGGTATCTTCCTCAATGAGCAGGTGAGCAACTGGCTTACAGACATTACATATGCGAACGTTAATTAACAGTACAGTTAATAAATAATGGTTACAAATAATGATGTTAGCCACATGCTACCTTAAGATGGCTAGCACTTAACTGGCTACGCTTGTAAATGAACATGCTATAATGACGTAGTCATTTATTTCAGTACCGGAATGCTTCAGCTTTTGTTAAATAAATAGCAAAGTTTTGGGTAAAATGCATGTTGGGAAGTAGTCAGCATACAGCTGGATAAATGAAACTTGGATTATCCTGCTCAAGATGTTATGATAAAGGTTAGGTGTTGTGAAACAAGGCCCCATTTACTTCCATTCAAAAGTTTCTTCATTTTTTTTGTCTTGTACTGTGTGGAAAATGGCAAAAATATATAACGTTTTTGTTTACATTCAATGTGACAAGAGGTGGGTATTGAATTGATAAACAAACGATTATGATTTCAGGGTTCAAAAACACACACAGGCCAATGCAGTGCCTGGAAAAGATCTGAAAATGAAAGACTTGAAGAAGTGCCATGCAGACTTAGGTACAGTACCTCTCCCCACACATGAGCCAAATATGGTGGAAGCACAGTGCGAGGAAGAGGAGGATGAAGACATTAAGGCACCATTGGAGCTGATAATGAAGGTAAAGTGAATGATGTCCATCAATGACTCCACACACTTGGGCTGTTTCATTTCAGATGCCTCAGAAGACTGACACTAGGACCATCCGCAACAAAACCCTCTTAAACTGCAATTCGGCATTCATATTTTTAATATTTATTTTAATACTATCACACAACTGTATATATTGGAATACACGTTACTTAAACTTCTTGTATTACATATTATTATTGTATTTTGGACATTCTATGCAACATGTTTTAATGTTTATAAAGATATTTTAATTCTATTTTATTATTTTTTATTTCATTGGACACTCTCACTACAACTTCTCCTGTTTATATAAACACAAGCATTCTGATTCTGATAGGTTAAAAATCATTTTATCATTTGTTTTAGCAAATTATGTTTTGCGTCAACTTTGTTATAATTAAGTGAGATTGAGACTCAAACTAAAATGTTGATTTCAGTTCCTCAGAGCTGTGATGGACAGAGACTTGCAGCTGGCCAGCAAACTGTGTCGGATGAGTAAGTATCCTGCATCCATCCACTGAAGTCTGTCAGTCAATAAATCAGCCACCGGTGATGTTAGCCAACGCTGCCTCTTCTTTCATTCCATGTTTCAGTTCTAATCTATGAACCAGACAATCCTGAGGCCTCTGAGTTTCTCCCGCTGATCCAGAAGAAGCTGTCACAGGGTAAGGTTTTTTTTTAAATCTTTTTGTACAAAAACCTACACAGCATATTCAAAATCATTGCTTTTCACCATGAGCTTTTGTCATGCCTTTTCTATCAGAGCAAGAGACAGGGCAGGGCACTGAGAAGGAAGATGCTGACGGGGATAATGAAGATGAGGAAACATCTCCAAGCTCAGGCTCATCATCAGATGAGGATGAGCTTGAAGAAAAGCAAGTAAACAGACACAAGTCTTGTCCTCCTTCTCACATTCATCCTTAGTCATTGTACCAATACAACTGAATGTGAGTCACTGTCAATCTTGTTACTTCTGGACAATTGTATATATTTAAATCCAAGCAACCTTTTCTTTGTGCATTTTGTAAAAGTTGTGACAATTAGGTTTGTATTTTCACATTTTAACTGCAAATAAAATATTTGAAGTGGACAACCTATAATCTTGCACAAGCTGAACATTACTTTTCCAACTGAGCCCCATCAACAAATAAGAAATGTCTCTTCAGGAAAACCCCGAATTCTCTATATTCTCATATAAAAGTATAGTTAATTTATTTTAACAAGTCTACATTTTAACTGTAGGCATTAACAGTCCTTGAAAAGAAGGGGCGTGAACAAGTCCAGGCTCCAGTACACTGAGCGACACTGCATTGACCCTCTTTGGTTCGCTGCTAAACAAATAATTGTTTTATTTAGATGTTGTGGTTGCATAACTATGAGTAGCCCATGATAGCTAAAGTTAAACCAAATGTAATCATCATACAATCCAAACTTTTCTAACTTATTGATAAGTGTGCAACACATATAGGGTGACCCAAAAAAAGAAGTGAAGCCATATGCCTCACCTCACTGTAGCAGAAATTGGGTATTTTTGCCTTTGAAGGCTCCAGGTGAGTATTTGTAATTTGTGGGAATGATTAACATCAAATGACGAGTGCAGTGCCCTGTGAATAAAAATCTTCACATTTGCTCCCAAACAATGCAGCACAGCTTGCAATCACATTGTGCGATATTGGTTTATATATCATACATCACATGCAGGGAGAAAAATGCTTAATGTGGACGGACACAAGGTATAGGAATAGGTGTTCTGCCTCAGAGATTACATATTTACTGGTCATTTAGTAATTATCAATAACATTTATACAGATTTTAGTTAACTGTAGCTATTTTGGACTACTTTGGACATCTGCTTGACCATGATAAGTGTGCAGATTTGTATTATTTCATACACTTTTTGTATTGATTTGTAGTTATTTAGTGGGAATGCTGATACAGCATTCCAACTATATGTTATGCTACGGACAACATTTTTATTATTCCGCCGACTTATTTTGGCCCTCTTCTCCTCCCACATTCAACATTGCAGAAACTCCGTTCAAACATCAAAACGTTCAGCTCGGTCGGGAATCGCAGGCTATTACTTTTATCATTCATAACTTTCATAATTCCAGAGATACATCCCATAATTCATCACATTTTTAACCATTGAAGTCGATGGAGAAAATCTTCAGACTTGAACAATCTTCATGCGACTTCAACTGCTAACTGTTCATTCATACTTTGACTCAGAAACCTCATTCCAACTTTAAAATGTTACACATCTTTCTGACATTATTCGTGTAACACAACTTTTAAATCTGACTCTTACTTTTAGAGATATTAAACATTGTTCAGACCTTGTTAAAGAGGTTTTCTTCAGATTTTAACATTAACTAGAGTGCAAATCTTGAAATTTGCCTTCATATATTTTTTTAAAACTGCCATAATTCCCAAACCCTACATTCCTGAGACATCATTTTTCATGACAAACGTAGGAAAACATCTCGTAGCTTGAAAAATGACAAATAATTAAGCAAAATTAATTAAACAAAATGCCTCTTGAGGGCATGAAGTGACAAAAACGTTCAACATTAACATTAAAACCCATTGTAATTTCAGGCTGATATTTCCTCACAGCAGCAGCCGCACACCTTTAGTTAAACTGCCAAAAAGGCCACATTATTAACCCCGAAAGTACACAAAAATTACACTTCAGATACCCAACTTCCTTGACATGCTTCACGTTCTCTCTCTCTCTCTCTCTCTCTCTCTCTCTCTCTCTCTCTCTCTCTCTCTCTCTCTCTCTCTCTCTCTCTCTCTCTCTCTCTCTCTCTCTCTCACACAATGTTCCAAACGGCCCAAAACTTCACAGGTTTGGTAACGATGCAGCCATCAACGCATCTAAGCGTATTATGGGGTGTCATCAAATGCTGTTGCCATGGCGACAGACCACTCGCCATGAAACACGATGTCGCTGTAAGTCCAATGGACACGGTCCAATCGTCCCCCAATCTTCACTTGTATATCACCGGTCCATGCCTCAACAGCTCTATGCCAAATCTGAGATCTCACCATATGCCGTTTTCCATGGAAACAGCATCGCCATAAAAGACGATGTCGCTATAACTCCTATGAAAATGTTCAAAAAGTGCTCAAACTTCACATGTGTGCTAACAGTCCAGCCGTGAAGACATCTACGGGACAGTTTTGAGATTTCTTCAAATGCCGTTGCCATGGCAACACAATGCTCGCCATGAAACACGGTTTTCTCATAACTTCAGTGAAAATGCTCCAAACGGCCCAAAACTTCACAGGTTTGGTAACGATGCAGCCATCAACGCATCTAAGCGTATTATGGGGTGCCATCAAATGCCGTTGCCATGGCGACAGACCACTCGAACATGTGTTCATGTATCATTTCAATCTAAATTATTCACTTTCTTCTTACACATTACATTTCAGCATAGCAGTTTAGCGTCAGATTTTCAGCATAAAGCATTCCCACTAGCAATTTCTTCAGGAATTGCATTCTCTAGTTGCTCTTGTGTGACACCTAAAATCAAATGGGGGTACCCTATTTTAAGTGTTTCAGCCCCTCAAAATATCTTTGCACGTGCCTGCAGTGAAGGCATTTCTTTGGATGAGGATGCTGACAATAAAGCATCTTTTTTATAATTCTCCGCACTCTGTAATATCATCAAAGGTTACACCATCAGCATCCTACAGTGTAGCGTGCTATCAGCCGGTATGTTCTGAGTTATTATCACATGTCAGGGCGTATCTTTATGAGTGGTCTCCACGCATGACTCGTGAAAAGAGAAAGTGTGAGTGCCATCTGATAAAGCCTGTGTAATTTGCAGTGAGTGAATGAACATAATGGCTGCCCATTCAGTGCCAGGACACAGCATGAGGATGACAATAAGTCAAAGCCAGGCTGGATTCACTTTGATGTCTCAGTTTTATTGTCCATGTCAAGGTTATAAAAAGTGTAAGGTGCAGGTCAAAAATGATGATGCATGCAGGGCTGTCATCTCATGAAGGTAAGTATTACAGTGGATGGATGGCTCATGGCTCTCTCTGGGTGCTTTTTATAAGAAGCCCATTCAATCTGATTTCCATTGTATTGTATCTTAAACCCAAGTGTGTTTCTCATCTCAAGGTCAATTGCTATGTCTTTTTACCATCATGTGACACCCACCCACACCTGGAGACACACACACACACCCACACACATACGTCACTGGTGCTTTTCCTTTTTGCTTTTTAGGCTTCTTCAAGTGGATTGTGGCTGTCACAGGCACTCAGGGAAGCTTCATTAGTCGTCAGAGGGAGGCAAGGCTGTGACTCATGCTTGCGTGAAGAGACCAATGGGCAGCCGACAGCCTGAGATATAAATAACGAATAAACAAAAAAAGATATATTCTTGAGGGAGAAAGGGTCATTTGCGCGCCGCTGGATGGGAATTTATTAGCGCGCTTTCTGTTGGTATTCCGCCATAACTGGACTGTTGCTTGTCGTGCCTTTTGGAGGCGATTGAAACACCTTTAGTTTCTCTGGAATCGACAACCTGTGAGCCGGTAAGATGTCTCCTCCTTTCATTTGAAATTTGATAGGACTTTGAAAAAAAATTCACACAGGTGTTTTTTTATCGTAGTTTTAGGGGTTAGAAATATACCAACAAAAGAAAAATATGTTATAATTCGCCGTGCCAGATGAGTGGCAGAAGGAATTAGTTAGTTGTCTGTCTCTCATGCCATGGTGACATTGAGTGATGATGGCATGGGATGCGCTTGTTCAAAGCGCAACTTAATTGAAATGTCGATCGCTCAGTCAATAGGTAGCCTAAATGACGTGGGTTATTAATAGTTGCATCCTATCAATATTTGCTTAATAAATCAGGCTGTTTAAAAAGAACTTCGTCAATCTATCATGGCATCCATTCGTCAAATTGTCCTCAATATATCATATGGCAAGGTATGCATCATAACGGTCTGATACCCCACTGATATCTAATGGAAAAATATGACTTTGCTTACGAGCTATTACAACGTATCTTATATGTGTAGCTGATAACTTTTGGATTTTATCTTTAAAATGTTATTAATGTATGAAACGGAATTAGTATTTAATGGCCATTCGAATGCAATAAATAGCAGGCTATCTCCAAAATGAATAAACCCACAAAGGCATTGTGTTATATCACCGATTTATCCAGACGTGCGTATTGCTGCGCGTCGTGCGCAATTTCTCTCCAAATTGCGCGACTTTGTAGCCGAACCAGTTGTCATTTGGGGATTCATCGCATTTTTCTGGTTTAATCCTGGTCTACAAATAAAATACACTGTAGTTATTCAGATAAATAATGTATATGTTAGGTGTGAATTGCTCCTAACCTTGGACCGTTTTGTTTGCAGTTGAATTATTTCCCAGCTGGAGATAACAGAGGACTGATGGCATCGTCTGAACCAAGAGCCACCGGCGGGGAGCAGGACCCCAACTCCGCCAATTTAATACCACCGTCCACAAGTAAGGTCCTTTCTCTGCTAATAACACCGTGATCTCGTATCGATCCCCGGGAGCACACTATCGTTAAGGCTGTCCCTCTCCGAAACAACAGGGGACTCGGTGCCTTGCTCAAAGACACTCATACAGTGCGATGTAGTGCCAAGACGAAGGCTTAAAGCGAACCCCCCCTCCCCACACACACTCCTCTCTCTCTCTCTTTATTTCTGCCTCCCTGCCCCTTCCTCCCCTCCTTCTCTGTCTGATAAAAGCGAGTCTCGCCCGGGCCATTTGCTGTGTGGGCTCCGTCGTTAATCATAACGGTTAAAAACAGAGCCATCAGCTGCCTGTCTCTGTCTGGCGGAGCAGCGGTGCGCGCCGAGCCCTGGACCTGGCGATGGAAATAATGCTCTATTAAAGCTTTGGTAGGCTATTTATAATGATCCAAGAGCATTTAGTCCAAACATTAAAAATAAATAAATGCATTTTCCGAACGAATATATTCCTAACAATCCTCCCCTTTCTTGAATTAACGCCTTCGTTTCCTGTTTTTTTTTAATTATGTATTTATTCCCAGTTTATTTTGTAGGATTCTTCAAAAAAGCAAACGATTTTTATTTAGGATTTATTTTATCATAGTAAATCTTATCTCGTTTCACAAGATGTTTTAGGCCCTTAAGGCTGCATATATTAATTGCTCTTGGAGAAATGCTATTCTTTTTTCCCCCCTTTTTTTTTTAAGTGTCTGGACCTATTCAGATACATTAGCCTGTACATTAACCCATGGGTTAATTAGCCATTTTAAGCCGTTGTCGCATGCAAAAAAATCGACCCCATAGTGCACTTGAGCAGCCATCTGCAATGCAACGCTGGGAGATAATTACAGTGTTTTTGTCTTTGGCCAAATGTAAAAGGAAATAAGCAAGGTGCATTTCCTGGGGAGCATTCAAATCCATATTTTCTCGAATAAGATATAATTTTTTAACATTTTATCAATAAACACATTACAAAAAAAAGCTAAAATGTATTACAAATGTGAATTCGTTCCTTTAAAAAAAAGATGTTTGTATTGTCTGTGGTATACTGCTGCTGGATGTTGCCATTATCTCTTTTCCACGCTCCATCTCACGCCTTCCGGCTAGTAGTGTCTGCGCGCGTGTCTGTGCGCGCGCATGTCTGCTTATCTGTTGGTGCCTTGGCCTCAACACCTCGAGCTGTACTTTCTCTCACAGTGAAGTTGCTTCAGTGAATTTAAATACTTGTTTTTGTTGTGAAAGTTTTCCATCAGGTGTATTCGCCGCCGCGCGCTCTGCATTTTATTCCCCCTGGCTTCTGCTCCATGTCTGCTCACGCATGTCCAACCACGCATATCGGTTGTGGGTGTGTATGCATGACGCGCACTGTATTATACGTTTCTGCATCAAGCCAGTTATAGACTCTCCGGCCACAGACATTACCAGCTCGCTCCAGTCACATACTGTGTTTCACTCAATTAATTCCTGCCCTCCTCCGTGAGCTCATTTCACGGGCGTTAATTCCAGTCCGCCCCTTGGCTGGGTGTGTGAGCCGGCGCGGATGTGCCGTGCGTCCGGTGCCTATTGATTGAACTTAAATCGGAAATGTTATAAGACTCATCCCTTTATAATTAGCATGGGTTGTGGTAAATAAAAAAGTGGATACCTTCTCAGCCAAACAATGAGAAAAAATACTCTTTAACGCTTGAAAAACCAACACAAGTGTTCAGAGTCACACACCCGGCCAGGAGCCGTGCGCATCACGCTTCCACTGTGCTCACTGTGCTCCACCAGCTTTATATCCATCATCCGCACCATCCGCACCATCCACGCTCTCTCAGCGGCCTGCAGTGCACAAACTCAAACGTTGACATTCTGTTTTAGCCAACGAATATGCGTGGATGCACGGATGCACACGGAAACTGGGGATGAAGATTTGTGGTAAGTTATTTGGCACACAAAACGTTCCACGTCAACTCTTTTCATATAATGTCTTTTTGGCCTATGAATGTGTGATTATTAATTTTGCAGTATTGCAGTGATGTACATTTTTGCCTCTGTTCATTTAAAAGGGTCATAATAGGGTGGCTTTAAAAAAATAATAAAAAATAAACCCCTTAGAGGCCTGGAACAGGCCACAATAAAGGCTGTACACGACTGTCACAGTGCGTTTCCATCTTCCAAAGGTCAGTGGACATTAGCCTGTAGGTCTGATGATAAGAGCCCCGGTGCAAACCCCCTGACCGCTTCTGAACGCCCCCCCATGTCTTTTCCATTTCGCCACCAAGAGAAAATTCTTCGAGACAGGCCCAGGTTATTAAGCCCTGAGCAACCCATACAATAACCTGTAAAAAAAGAGAACTATTTTCATTTCGCAGGCAGGCAGTTCTTTGCAACAAAGAATACAAAAATATCTTACTGTCAATTTCACTGATGGCCTTTTTAAAAGTGATGCTGCAAGGAAGGCGTGTTTATTATTCCAGCATTTGGAGGAATTGGTTCTTTCAGTGACTCAAAAATGAAAATGTATTCTGGTGTTTTTTGTTTGAGGAATTAATGTCACGTAGATGTGTTCAATTCAAGATATTATGTTCTGTTTCTTATGGCAGGAAATCAATTAAAACCAGAGAATTGAATACGTTTGATATTGCCATTTCTGCAAATGAGAAAATTACCAATAGATTTTGATTGGCCTAAATTACATTTGAATGGACTGGAGTGGACATTAAATGGAAATATGTATTTATGGTGGCAGTAAGATGGTCTCACATATTGATTTCGAGTAGCCTATATATGGATTTAACATTTTTCCATAGAAAAATATGAGACAATATTTTATACGCTCATGTGTCTGACTTCCAAGTGTTTCTGCACAATTAGGCCCACACTACCCTGCAGATATAAATATATAATAAAAAATATCAATAATGAGTTCAGAACATATAGGTCCTGCAGGGGCAGACTGCTTTAGGGGTATGCATGCATCCGTCATTAACCCCTCTTTGGTGTGCATTGATTAGCTGCATATGCCCCCCCCTCCTCCACATCAGTCTATGGACTGGGTGCTCCCTCACTGGGGTGTGTTTGTGATGTCACATGGGTGGGGCGGACACCATACGTACTGGTGGTCCCTCTTCCCTGTGTTTGTCTTCACCAGAAAAGCATTTGTTATGGAAGACTTGATCAAGACAACACATATTTTTTTCAGGAGCTGACCACGTACTTGTTTATACTATAGGCCTACTTGAAACCCAATTATTGGACAATTTTTTTTAAACAATTATTATTATTTCTTTGATATTTTTTTCGTAAATTATTATTATCTTTTCCCTCGTGTTTGGGATGGAGGTGTTTGGTGATAACTCCTGCTCTCCGCCATGTAACACCCTAGGGTTCCTGCAGAAGAACAACAGCCTGGATGAGAAGGGGAGGCTCGCGGGGCAGAAGAACCTGCTCTCCTGCGACAACAGTGACCGGGACGCTCGCTTCCGCCTCACCGAGACCGACTTCTCCAACCTGTTCGCCAGAGGTGACAACTTTTTTCGGCTAAATATTCACAAAAAATAAGCTATTGCTGTAGCCTCATAAGCTTCAAATGCTGCTATTGGTGACGCTGTCAACGTAACTCTGTTCAAAAGGCCTCCCAGCATGCCTTTGGTGGCTTTTATCTTTTTGCTACGTTATTGGTAGCATTATATGAAACTCTCTAGAGGACGACGACTACATTTAGAGGCATATTAAAACCAAGCATGTCAACTCAGTAAAATGAGAAATAGTTACAGAAACACCATTACAAAAATAAAATAATATATCCTTATGTTTTTTTGTAAGGTGTTTTCGCTCTACAGCATGTTGTAGCCTAGCTGCTTTGCTAACAATTAAGTACTTTTAAAGAACTCTAGCCAAAATGTTGGAACATGAGTAGGCTATGGTAGCCTAATTAGGCTAGGCTAAAGTAATGTAATAATGCCTAAAACCTATTATAAATGGTATATATGTATGTGTAATAGACATAGATTACCAACAAAAACAATTTGACTTTAAAAAAAATGTATATGAGTCCTAATCTTTGTTAAAGTTATTCAATTATATGGCAGTCATTAACATGCTCAGGTCAACATTTATCTTGACAATAGGGGGGCCTTGAAAAATAAACCCAACATTAAGCTAAAATGATCTCCCACGCTAAATTACTGTCTTTCTCCTCACCTCACAGACTTGCTGCCAGCCAAAAATGGAGAGGAGGCCACAATACAGTTTTTGTTGGAGTTGGTGGACATCCTCACCAACTACATCAAGAAGACTTTCGACCGCTCCACCAAGGTGCTGGACTTCCACCACCCTCACCAGCTCCTGGAGGGCATGGAGGGCTTCAACCTGGAGCTGTCCGACCAGCCCGAATCCCTGGAGCAGATCCTGGTGGACTGCAGAGACACGCTCAAATATGGCGTCCGGACAGGTAGGCTAGCCGAGACACCTTCAAGGTTGAAAGAAAATTAGTAATTCATGAGGTGGCATATGTTAGTTTAAATAGCAAAAGGACATGTGTGGAGGCAAAAGCGATTAACCTTCTGTCAGTTTAAAGAATAGTATTTTTATCTGCAGACCAAGATAAAGTCATATACGTCATTACACAAAGCATAATAGGCTATATTATTAGAATTTTACATGAATTTTATGATGAGTGTGTCCATTTTATCACTTTCATGTAAACTGGTGAATTCAACACAAGCTGTTTGGCAGATAATGTACAGCCCTTTACAATGACTGCCTTATTTATTGTCCCCCTGGTCGTTCGGTTGACATCCTCCTTTTCTCTCCCCCTTGACTTATTAAAGCAAGTGTCGCCTGAGGGGATCCTAACACGGGCTGTTTCAAGCTGTTAAAAACGACAGCGCTCAAACTGTCCCCCGGGTTTAATATATCACAGGCAGGGTCTACTGTGTCTACAACTCAACACCACTTTTCAATCGGAGACACGCTGCTTGTTTTTTGTGCTGGATTTCATGAACAGGAGGAGCTGTCCCTGGTGCTGAAATATAAAGCAGACCTTTCTCTCCTCTTGCTATTAAGCAGCACTGATTTACATTCCACATTTTGTATTTTTATTCAGAGTATGTGACTCACTTTTGTTATTATGTAAGCCATACACCTCCACAAGGTGCTTATATCCATGACTGCATTTCAGCTCTGGGCCTATTGACGGAGACTGTGTGCAAGCATGTTAGAGTCTAAATGGCTGTCATATAGCCTTGTTACCAATGTAATTATAAATACTGAACAATGCTTTGTCAGATCATTTTGGTTTCATGGATGAACATTCAAATGAAAAACTGTTTTTTATGTTTCTTTATTGTTATTTATATATTTCCAAAATAAGTTGTAGGAGGTCAGTTTTAGCCTGAAGGATACTGTTTCATCAGTATCAAAAATCCTTTAATTTTCACACAGTAGGGACATTTACAGTGTAGCAACAACAGCAAAGGAAATTGCAGATAAAAGGCAAAATGATAAATAAAGATAAAAATGTCTAATACAAAAATGCAGCATAACTCTCTTAAAGCTTTACTCAGACAAAGCAGATAAATCGGTTGCTGTCTTTCTTAATGATTTCTCCTTAATATAAAGCATCATGAAGGCCTGTTGATAGGAAAGACATTTAGATATTTTTTCTATATTTAGGTCACCCTCGATTCTTCAACCAGCTTTCCAGTGGTCTCGATATCATCGGTCTGGCCGGAGAGTGGCTCACCTCCACCGCTAACACCAACATGTAAGTAGTGCTGCTCTATTTGCTTGCATGACATACTTATTATCTATGGGGGAAACACCTCTAAAAGTCATAACAGGACAACTAAAGATTTCCAGTTTGTAGGCCACTGGAAATAGCCCCCAGTCGTTACCATATAAAGTCATGGTGCGATGGTGATGCTTTTTTTAGGTTCCCTCAACTCACGCCACAATTGGTCACAACAACAGCCTCTGAGGGCAGTTATATAAAGTTTTTGGTTTGTCCTGTTGAGACTGTATTGACAGATGGGGGGGGGGGCTGCCACTGCACTGTACTGTATATCCAAGGCAGGCGAGCCCCAGGGGTGTTTAGATTGCATATTGATCTCAGGTCACAGTTACATGGTGGCCCCGGCTGATAGAGGGCATGAACCACATCAACATCACACGATTAACACAGGCACACACTCATACACACACACTCTCATTCACACACACACATGCTGTCAATGAGCTGTAACTCTGTGTTATGATCATTGGAAAAGAATGAGGGACATCATTCAAGCTGTACGATGTCAGAATGTTGAACATAGTTACGCATACGAGACAAGCATAGCTTTGCATTTCAATTCACACTGGATAAAATAGACATAAACTCCTTAAAAATGTAATATATTTCGCGATTCTAGAGGAAATGATCAGGTTCTGTACCAAACAAGGACTTTTTTATAAAGTCTGTTGAATATTGTTTGTAGGCCATCTGGAAGCTGGATCTAATGAATTTTCAAAACAATTTTATCTTGTTTATGTGAAAGACAAATCAGTGTATGACAACACAAAACAACAACAAACAGCAACTATTGAGCTACAGGCAGAAAGCACGACAACAGACAGAATTTAACAGTAATTAAAAAGCTGATTTTCCAAGTAGAACCAGTCACTTTGAATTATAATATTAGAAAAACAAATCAGAAGAAATATGGCCTTAGTGACAAGACATAGAGCCATAAACATGGCACACAATGACAACCTGCACACTGAAAAATGAGCATTCAGTATCCTCTCACTACTGTGGCCTGGATGCTGAGATAACTGCAAGGATAATAAACCAAATGCTTAATACACTTGAGACACTTAATTGATCCCATTTCTCAAAACATTAGCTTAGGAAATCACACCGTCTTAGGAAAAATAACTTTCCCATCTCATCTCCTACTTGGAAGACTGCCCCAGGAGACAGGGCCATTGGATTCACACACTGGCGCACACTTTCATAGTGACACACACACACACACACACACACACACACACACACACACACACACACACACACACACACACACACACACACACACACACACACACACACACACACACACACACACACACACACACACACACACACACACACACACACACACGCACACGCACACACGCCAGCTCTGGTTGTCCCAGATACATCAGCAAGGGTTTCCAGTCCATTGACTGCGGGCTCATTGTGAGCTGGTCTTAGCAGATAGGCCAGCTGGGCCCCACACTGACACACAATGTCCTCCGGCTGCACAGAAAACCCCGTCACACGGAGGAAACTGGCTGCTGCCGCTCCCTGCGGAGGGCTCACTCCGGCTCTTTTGTCCCCGTGGATACAGACCGACTCCTTTGAGAGGCTGAGAGGAGAGTATGGTAGGGGGTCAGGGGGTTAGTCACATAGAGACACACACAGACTCGTACACGTTGAGTGCCCTTGATGATGATAATAAGGGCATTTAGGGGCCGTCCCTGGAGACGGGCTTGTGACTGAGGGGTAATTTTCACCCTGAAAAGACCAATGATTGGCTCTGATTGTGATAATGATCACCATTATTGTCATTACAGCGTGAAATGACTTACAGAGGGAAGGAGAATTTAAAAAAGGTGCGCCCGTTTTGTCCCCCTCATGCTGTGGATACATTATAAGGAGAAATGAAAGTGAAGCATTCAGGGTATTTTTGTCGTCCTTATGTACGCCATTATTCCAAAACATGAAAGAACGCCATATTTTTCGCAATTAGGGCAGAGAGAGGCTGCAAAAGGAGTCATTTTGTCTTTTCAGCCCTGATGTCACAGCGTGATCTGGTGTATTGACCATAGGCTCATTTCCAACTCTATCCCTTGGAATATTTACACAACATTTAATTTAATTTTCATCTATCCTCACCCTCACTGTTTTCTTTCTCCTATTTTCTGCTTCTACTTTTTGCATTTCTGTCCTGTTTTATTTCTGTAAGCTTTTCTATCTCTTCCTCCATATCATCCCCTCCTCTCCCTTTGTTGTCCTCTGTCACAGCTTCCTTCAGTGCATTGTTTCCCTACAGCCCCCACTAGGATGTGTGTGTGTGTGAGTGTGTGTGTGTGTGTGTGTGTGTGTGTGTGTGTGTGTGTGTGTGTGTGTGTGTGTGTGTGTGTGTGTGTGTGTGTGTGTGTGTGTGTGTGTGTGTGTGTGTGTGTGGTGTGTGTGTGTGTGGTTGTGTGTGTGTGTGGTGTGTGGGAGGCGGTGGTGAGATGAGCTGTCAGTTAGCAAAGAGAGCCCGCCCTTAGTGTTACTGTGACACATTTAAGCTAATCAGAAGTGCTTTTCATTTGTTGTCCATGGAGCTGAAAGTCATTTGAACTCTTGTTAGAGGACAGAGACATCATAGACGCATAATATTAAAGCTGAATTATGTCTGTAACAACTCTTTCTGAGTTGGAAACATTACATTTGAGTATTTTTCTGATGGTGTCTTCCTCAATTTTCTGAATTCCGAGGGATCATCAGAGGTAGGGCTGCACGATTGGGTTCAAATAACTAAATGAGATTAGTATTACTCATATTGCAATTGCGATATCATTTGCGTTATAAGATGGGGGGGATCATTTCCGTACCATTATTATCATGGAAAAATGTAATAAAATGATCACAGTGTTTTTTTGAATGAAGTCTTTTGTATACCGTTCTGCACCAGGACCATCATTTTCTTTATTCCGAATGATATTTTCAATTTATTCTCTGTACGAAATATTGCATTTACTGTGATTTGGATATTGCACTAGTCCATATTGGAATTTGTTAACAAGTTCAATTAATTCTTCAGCCTTAATCAGAGGCTGTTATCTCTTTGAAACACTCTCCCTGACGCACACACACACACACACACACACACACACACACACACACACACACACACACACACACACACACACACACACACACACACACACACACACACACACACACACACACACACACACACACACACACACACACACACATTGACTCAGCCATGAGTCCCATTCAGAGTCGCCCCAGCTGAGATTGACAGATAGCCATCAGAGCTTTGTGGGCTTTAATTAAACTACTGAGTGATTTTTTTGAAAGCCTTTGAATATGAATGTTTGCTGCCCGACTCCTATCAGACACTTTTTAATTAGACCCGTCAGCACCAGCTCCAGTTTGTGCTCTGTGGACGGAATTATAGTAAAGCTTGTGTAAGGTGTGTGTGTGTGTGTGTGTGTGTGTGTGTGTGTGTGTGTGTGTGTGTGTGTGTGTGTGTGTGTGTGTGTGTGTGTGTGTGTGTGTGTGTGTGTGTGTGTGTTTGTATTAAGGCTTTCCTCTCTGCAAGTGTGAAGAACCCTCCTTCTGGCAGATGCTAAAGCCTCCACCGTTATAGTAACATTGAGCGACGTGTTATATTCACACATGTCGTGATTTGATTGACAGGTTCACCTATGAGATCGCCCCGGTGTTTGTGTTGATGGAGCAGCTGACTCTGAAGAAGATGATAGAGATGGTTGGATGGCCCAGTGGAGAGGGGGATGGGATATTTTCTCCAGGTTGGTCATTAATAAACCAATTCAGTGTGACTATTTAGTGTTGAAAGAGTCTAATGAGCCTTTATTGCCCCATGTGTGGGAGCTGCTGTGGAGCTAATGATGTGTCACTGCTCAACAGGGGGCGCTATCTCTAACATGTACAGTGTGATGATCGCACGTTACAAGTACTACCCCGAGGTCAAGACCAAGGGCATGTCTGCTGCTCCTCGCCTCGTGCTCTTCACATCTGAACACGTATGTAACACACACACACACACACACACACACACACACACACACACACACACACACACACACACACACACACACACACACACACACACACACACACACACTCCATCCTAATAAAGCAGGCGCCACGCTTCATCGGCTGTAGATGGTGCCATTGAATATGTCCGATAATAATCAGTAGGCCTATTTGAATCAAAGCTATAGCTAGTTTTATAGATTCATTCTGCTTTTATCACATGCACCCTTTTCTATAAATAATTTCACAGCTCGTAGAAAGCAGGCCAAAGCTAGTTAGTATTTACTATTGACAGTGCACATTAATCAACATTTCAGTTTCCATCTCAATGCAAATGTGAGTTAGTTAATGAACACATTTGTATCCGTAGTGCCTGGGCAGGTTACTACAAAATAGTGGCCAAGCATTATGAATACAATGCCATACTATACAAACCTTCACAGTCAGCAGCCAAACCCTTTCAAACTGTGCAATTCAGCATTATTTATCTTATTAATACTATTTTACCACTGTTTATATTGTAATATCAATGATATATTTTCTAGTGAATGTGCATATTTTTACTTAAACTTACTTGCATTTTTTATTTATTTTTTATATCATATTTAATTACAGATTATATTTTATGTTTTTATAAAAGTATTGTTTAATGGTTCTTTTATTTCCGATTTTTACTTTAAGTTCTTATGTTTATACAAACATTGTTTTTCTATTTTGTAGAAATGTATTTGATTTTATTAGCTATAACTTTTTATGTTTATACACATTCATTTATTTTATCCTATTAATTTACATTGTTACTTCACTTCTCATGTTTACATTAATATATTTTTCAGATTTTTGTATTCATATTTTATTTTATTCTAAAATGGAGCAACTGTCACAAAACTCAATTTCTAAATTGATAAATAAAGTATCCTGCGTCTGTAGAAAAGAAACTGCACACTGTTCCTCTCTATCATTACTATGGAGTTATATTGTTTGTCCCTACAGAGCCATTACTCCATAAAGAAGGCTGGAGCTGCTCTGGGTTTCGGCTCTGAGAATGTGATCCTGCTGAGCACAGACGAGAGGTGGGGAATCCATTTAAATCCACAATTATTACAGTAAATGTGTCAAATCTGTACGGGAAAAGAGAGGAGACGACTCCATGATTCTCATACAACAAGTTTCATGTGATGATAATATAATGTTCAACCCTTTTTTACAGGGGGAGAGTCATTCCTGCAGATCTGGAGGCCAAGATCCTTGAGGCTAAACAGAAGGTTAGTGTCATTGTTTCTTTTTATTCCTTTTAGTTAATTCATTTTTTTGTTTTCAATTTTTAACAAACACTTTCCCCCTCTATTTGTATGAATTCTGCAGGGTTACGTGCCACTGTTTGTGAATGCCACCGCTGGTTCCACAGTGTACGGCGCGTTTGACCCCATCAACGAGATCGCTGACATCTGTGAGAAGTACAACCTGTGGCTCCACGTTGACGTGAGTAGTGGCGCCATAGTATTTGGATAAAAGTAGTAATACTGTTGCCGTGTCTCAATGGGGATACTCTCCTATGCTACATGTCATACACTTATACAATGGGTGGATTTCGACCTTGTAGTGTTGTCTCAAATCACACACAGCTGCTCTGCCCTCACCTGAAGTGACGGACACAGCTGTTAGCTAGCTAACAATGATCGTTCACGCCACCAAATAATAACAAACAGCTCATTTAACCCAATACAACTAATGGTGGCTTCTTTTCGACACCAGAACAATGGTATGTTACTTAAATAGTGAAAAGAAAATCGACATTTCTAAATGTTATTTGTATAGTGCTGTGTTTACCGAAGCAACGAAAAACTATCGTTACAGCTTTTAGCATATTTTTGAACTTTTAGGACCGAAAGGGCTGTTCAGGTGTTCCTACTGGGTAGTTGATTTCCTCCCACAAAATGATACGCTGATTAACAGACAGCTCTTTGAATGTAAGTCAATGGGAAAACATATTTTTGGGCTCAATGGCATCCCGAGACTGACATAAATACAGATATACATACAGAAGTTTGCAATTTGAACTTTTGTCTTCGCCTGCATACCCTCTATAAAACAACTCTCTCCTTTAGGGAGCGTGGGGTGGTGGACTTCTGATGTCCAGGAAGCATCGCCATAAGCTCAGTGGAGTGGAGCGGTAAGTACATGGGAACAGACGGTTTCTTCTGCCTTTATTGTAATGCAAAGGATCATTTTCAGTGAGTCTACCTCAGTTTATTAAGACTTTTATGAAACTCTGCAGGGCCAACTCTGTCACATGGAACCCTCACAAGATGATGGGCGTGCCTCTGCAGTGCTCTGCCATCCTGGTCAGAGAGAAGGTACAGAAAACACACACGCTATTGAAACATCATGGAGGTTTGGAACTGTGAATAAAGAGGTTAAATGTGTGTGTGTGTGTGTGTGTGTGTGTGTAGGGGATCCTGGCAGGATGTAACTCCATGTGCGCCGGCTACCTGTTCCAACCCGACAAACAGTACGACGTCACCTACGACACGGGGGACAAAGCCATCCAGTGTGGCCGACACGTCGACATCTTTAAGTTCTGGCTCATGTGGAAGGCCAAGGTCAATAAAATAGTAATCGTCCCGGTTTTCTGCGATGTTGTTGTTGTTGTTATAAACACCTGACATACTTTTTCTGACCTGCAGGGCACCATCGGGTTTGAGCAGCACATCGACAGGTGTTTGGATCTCTCTCAGTACCTGTACAACAAGATCAAGAACAGGGAGGGTTATCAGATGGTGTTTGATGGAGAGGTGAGTTTTCAGTTATTTCATGATATGTATCACAATAATGTTTAATGAGATAAACGGGCATGATCTTTTGATGGGGTTAACCAACAAAAAACAACGTCAATATACATTTTTACAAACTGTAATTGACGTTATGTCATGTACTCTTCCTTCATCTTTACGAGTGTATTAACTGTGTATATTTCTGTTTGTAGCCCCAGCACACCAATGTCTGCTTCTGGTACATCCCACCGAGCCTGAGAGGCATGCCTGAGGGTGAGGAGCGGAGAGAGAAACTCCATAAGGTAAGACCTTTAAGTTATAGTTTATTTCATCACCCTACAACACTGGACTACAGACGGACAATTGCTTTAAGCTGCAATACATGTATCATGTATTATCCCTGTTAAATAAAAACATTATTTTAAAGCATTGATTTTGTTGTATCAGACACAGATTTACCCTTCATTTTTATTTATTCAACCATTGAATTATGTTCGATGAACAAAAGGTTCTCCCGCTATCACATTTTCACTACACAGTTATTCATACAAGAATTCATGATAACAATATTCTTGCAGTTTTCCTTGTTGGGCTTTTTTGGCAAATGAATTATACTCAAAACATAGACAAAAAGGGAACAGAAATGGTTTAAGAGGAGCTTGATTATTTAGATGATATTATCATATGGGTATTATTAACATGGTTTCAATAGTTCCCTTTTTAAATATCAAAGTTATGGTTAATATCGCCAAATACCTTCCGGAAGGAACTTTGGGATTTAAGCCTGTGCAGACCATTGCACAAAAACCTATATAACAAACTACAGGAAAGGGAATGGCCAAAATGCATCACAGGGCCTCTTAGAACTGACTCAGAACAGACTCAGAACGGCCTTTTCTTTACTCCACCAGGTGGCACCGAAGATCAAGGCCATGATGATGGAGTCAGGGACCACCATGGTGGGCTACCAGCCTCAGGGCAACAAAGTCAACTTCTTCCGCATGGTGGTGTCCAATCTGGCGGTCACACAGTCCGACATCGACTTCCTCATCGATGAGATCGAGCGGATGGGAGTGGACCTGTAGAGCGAGACGCTCACCGTGCTGCGGACAGAATAATGAGAGCACATGTTTTAGGTTCTTTCTATCCAGGCTGTCTCTGTCTGAAGCACTCTGACCGGCTCTCTAGAGACACTTTGAGTAGCATAGTTCCTCTAGACAAAATATTTAAGTATATTGTGAAGGCTCCGGGTACATGCTAACATCTAATGTATGTGTGTGTGCCGTGGATAAAGTATTGTGTTTCTTGTTTGTTGTCGTCTTGTGTGTCTGAGTGTGTGTGTGTTTTAACAATGAAAGGGAGAAAAGCACAGATGAAAATATAATAACCTATCATACATTTATTCTGCTCTATCATACATTTGCTAGATTCATGGGTGCTTTCAGCTGTACATATATGTCATCTCCAACCTAAAGATATGTGAAGGAGTGTGTGTGTGTGTGTGCGTGTGTGTGTGTCTGCGCAGGTGTGCGTTTGACACCCTGTCATGTATTTGAAGCTGTGTTAAAAATAAGCTTATTATAACATAATGTGCACACCATAAGTACCAAGCTGCAATATTAATATATTAATTTAAGATTAAAAAAGCTACCCTTAAAAGTCTGTGACCACTTTAACTCGTAAAACGCTGGCTCGTTGTCTCTTGTTTCATGCAATCACGTGATATGTGTTTATATAACACTGTTAAAATATTTGATTATATAAGAACTCATCTTTATTGCATTCCCACTGTTTTTCACATTCAGGTATTTTATTGTAAATGTATCTTTATGTGTATTACGCAGTTATACATTTGTAAATGTAAACACGGGAACTTGAGTAAAGTTTATTTATAGTGATATTGTCAGCCAAAGAAAGCGAATCGGGAACAGAGCAATCCATCGTCCTTCTTATATAGATTATAGGTGTTTGTAAAATGTTACCTACAGTATTATTGACCCTCCACTGCGATGCAATTTCTATAGTGTGTGTTTTTCTGTGATTGTGAGTCTTTTTGAATGTCTTGAGATGACTGGCCTTCTGATGAGATTAAGAATGAAGTCTATATATATAAATATATATATTTCCCTGTCGGTCTTTTATTTTAGAGAATAGCACAAGGGTGTGAGAATGTACTCTCCTCTGGAGACTGGGAAGAAAGTATTGTTGTCTTAATCCTAATGCATTTACTGTAATATAGTATATATTAATTGTAAAACATATTCTCAGTGTAATGGGAACTCGATGGAATATCTGGTATAAGAAGTTCCTGTTTATGTCTTTGCACAATGTTCACCTTTCTTTCTTCCATTGTAAATGGATGTGTATTATGGCAGTATTATATAGAGTTTATGTTAACAAAGTATTTATGGTATCTAGGGACCATATTATGTGAATGGCACACTTGCATAAATCATATTTACAGTAATGTGTTTGTGCTGTATGTGGCCAATGACTCCTGTTTGTGACCAATCTGGTTTTTTGATGAAGCCAGCTGTAAGGGAACGCAGGGGGCACTTTGACAGAATCATACCATCTTCAAAATATCTTTAATAAAGTCTATTAAAGGGAAACATGAGTCGGACTTATTGAAACACTCTCACACACACACACAAATGTCTCACACAACCATTTTCTTCTGTAGGGCTCCACACGCTGAGTTCTTTTTACACACATTCCTTTTTTGTGTATACTAATGTTTCCCACTGAACAGCCAGTAGCCAACACACACACACACGCACGCACGCACGCACGCACACACACACACACACACACACACATTATTGCCTCTGCCTAATCATCCTCGAGGAGGCTTTTGTTGGCCCCCCGCTGAGTGTCGGATTGGCTGTTCTCCAGCGTGTAGCCTCTTATCAGTTCCTTCTCTCCTTTATTCTTCCCTTTCCTCTCCATCTCGTTCCTCGTTTTTCCTCCTTTACTTTTTGAATTTCCTCCCATCTCGTCTTGCCTTTATTCACCTATCAGAAATATGTGATGCAGCCTCACTAAGCCATGATTTAAGGAGAATCAAAGACATTGGTTACCTAAACATGCTTAATGATTTGAAGAGAAGGGTGGTGGTGCTGTGAGGTTCAAGATCAGCAATGAGGATGTGATGTGCTGCCATCGCCCTCTGGTGGCCACTCTTTCTCAACCATCGTGCTCTCAATGTGCTACAAGGGTTTTTATAGCTTAGAATAAAACCACAATAATCATTGTAACAGATATATATTTTTGATTTTCTTTTATTAGGGTTACCGACAGAGTTGGAGCGAAGAACCTATTGAAATTGCTCGATGCTGCCTGATGGCCTTAGCATGCTTAAATCCTGGAGATGTGTTGCACACTGGCAGGATTGGTGAAAAAAGGGGTTATTTTTGGGGTCTCATAATCGGTTTCTCTATAGCGCCCCCTGCAAATCCTAAAAAAGTTATTTTCGGACACCAGGGTGGAATCTTATCTAAAAAGTTAGTTCCGGACATAAAGGAAGACCCCCTTATCTAAAAAGTCGACCTCCAGATAAGGGGGGGCCTGATTTAAAATGTATTTTTGGACATAAGGGGAGACCCTTATCTAAAACGGTATAAAAATACTTGGTTATTGTAATACTGTAAGGCCCAAAGTTTGTTTTAAGATCTAACTCTTCGTGACTCGTAAATTGTTGTCCTCTAAGTACAACAGAAAAGCTAAAGGGATGCACAAGGTTTTAAGAGTCCAGCAAGATGTATTTGGCGTTCAGTCAAGAACTGCTAGCATTTGAAAATAGAAAGACCATTGCAGCTCGCTCTCACAACAAAGTAGGGCTGAAAACTGTAAGAACTGATCCTAAATATATGTCAAAGGTCAAATATGTGATTCTAGACACTGTCGTAGGTAACATGATAACAGCATGTTGAAATTGTGACACACAAGCTTTCTGGCAAAGTACAGCTGGAATTTTCTAAAACTTAAATCTTTGCTCCATAAAGACCGGTAAAAGGCTCATTCAGGCCAACCATTAAAAAATGTTTAATGGTTGCCATTAAAACATTTGATTAGGCCATTTGTTTCAAGTGCATTTACAGTTTAATGAACCTTTCTTAGAGACAGTAGGTCAACTGAGACAACAGAGCAGGATAATTGATACAATGCACTTTATAAGGCTATTGTATGTTTAAATTAGACTGGTAAATGGTCAATGAGGCCAGATATCTTAAAAGAATAGGCAAACTTTCACAAAGCTTTGCATTGAATAATAAAGTTGGAGACTGTTGTTAAATAAAATCAAGTGAGTTTGCAGCTTTGTCTTTTATTTCATGTGGCATAATATTTGTTTATCATTTTAATTGTAGTATAGGCCTACATTTATAAATTATAGTGGTTTACAGTAAGTAGTGAATGGTGATCCCAAAAAAAAAAAAATGATGCCAAGATGATTACTATATTATACAAATATTTAAACCTGAGATAAATATTAAATAAAAAAGTTCTGTGTTTTGTAAGCAGGTGCTTTTTCTACGCTTTGTGTGTCGACTCAACACTCTTTGGAATTACAAATAAACCTTTAAGAACATTTGGACATTTTAATTGAAATTATTTTTTTTCAAAAAAACAGACAAACAGACAGTTCAACACAGTTTCAGTGAGTAATTTATAAATGTTGATTCAATAAGTATGACAAGTGAACCGAGAGATTTGAGAGAAAGGTTTAAACGTGAAAAATAAAGTACATACAACAAATATTCCATAGAACATCTTACATTTTACATCTTCTATGTGTTTGTCAATCGACAAATTGAATTCAACTGCAATTGAATCGTAACTGCCGAAAGGCGTTATTTCCTGCCACGTAACGGCGCATGCGCATCGCTCAGCTAACCATTTGACGACGTGTACCCGGTGTGTACAAGTATTCAGGCATATCACCTCTGCTAGGTTACAAGCAGCCATTTGAACCTAAAAAGCCTTAAAAGAGCATAACATGGGAGGCGCGCAGAGTGTGGAGATACCGGGAGGAGGCTCCGAGGGATACCACGTCCTCAGGGTGAGTTTTTAGCTTCTACACCCTGCTGTTAGCAGTTACCAGTTAGCTGTTAGCTTAGCCTCGGCTCAGAGGCGGAGGACTCCCTGGTCTGTGTGTTGACGAGAGGCCAAGGATGACTGCAGGGGCCTCCGTCGTGAAACACAAACACAGTGTTAGAAACAATGCATTCTTCGTTAGAGTTGTGTCAGAGTCATATATTTTGTATAGTTGTGTTTGTACGAATAGCTGCTTGTTCGCTAGTTAAATATGCTTAACAGAAGCTAACTGATGGAGGGGGGCTAGCCAAAGCTACGTATCTGCACTGAATGACAGCTGCCAAGCTGGTTTTGTTGGTGCATCCAATATCGGACATGTCCCACCCTGTGTACAGTGATTTGTCTCCCTTGTTTTGCAAAATGTAAACTACGAAGAATCGTGAAGCTAGCTACTGTCAGTTGTCCTACTCCTATTCCAGTAACAATCAGCTAATTTTAATGATAACATTAGTAGCTAGATGCACAATAGTCATAGCGGAATTGGTCCCATCCTGAAAGGAGCCAAGATCAAATAAACCGGTTTAGCTGCTATATACTGTAATGCACATTGAGCCAATGATACTCATGAGTTTCAATTCAAACCAAACCAAAGCCTGATATATTTGTTTTCCAGCTCAGGTTTTACATGTTTATTTTGTATTTACAGAGTTATTGAATACTCTTCATGTTCAAGAAATGAAATGCAGAAAGTGACTGTAAAGCAGCAGCTAATTTTCTTTCACTTTTATTCAGGTTCAAGAGAACTCTCCTGGACACCGCGCCGGACTGGAGCCTTTCTTTGACTTCATCGTCTCCATCAACGACACCAGACTGGTAGGGAAAACCTGCAAACTGTATCTTAACATGAGAAGATACAAGTCTTATGATAGTGAACAGCATGTGTCATGCCCCTGTGCTCTTCCTCACCCCTTTGTCTACAGAACAAGGACAATGATACCTTGAAAGACCTTCTGAAAGCCAGTGTGGAGAAACCAGTTAAGATGCTGGTTTACTCTTCGAAGACTCTGGAGCTGCGGGAGTCGACAGTCACCCCCAGCAACCTGTGGGGGGGCCAGGGCTTGCTTGGTGTCTCCATTAGATTCTGCAGCTTTGAGGGAGCCAATGAAAATGTTTGGCATGTGCTGGTAAGCAACCTCAAAGTCTATAGAGTGGTGCCATGATAACGTATTTTTCTTAGGATGACCTGGAAATTAGCATCACAAGGGCTACCTCAACAAAAGCAACAGGCTTTCTTTGAATTGTTTTTTGGAATATTGCAAAAAATAAGATCTAGAGCAGGCTCACTTTTAGGATACTTAGATTTTTTGTTCAGCAGGATAATCTCTAAATATTAACACCATTTTTATAAAAGTATAATTGCAATCGACAGATGTAAATATGTAACGTAATGCAAAAAACACCGCTAAGCTAAAGGCAGCTAATTTCGGACGTGATAACATAAGTAGTCTTATTTAGTCACTTGTTAGCAATCGCCATTTTTAAGACATGTTATAAACTTTAGACATTTATGTAATATTATGATTGTAATATCTACCCAAGTATTTTATGTTGTGGAAACAAAACGGCAACATCTCTTAAGCTTGTGTTTACCACATACCTCGGTCAATAAACATTGACTTTGAGACAAGCGAACCCGAAAGTCATTACCTGGTTTAAGGCTCATTCCTGCACCACTCTATAATATAGTTTTTTGGTAGAATGCTAGTTTGTTAACTTATTCTCCACCTGTCTAACAGGATGTAGAGCCTAACTCCCCGGCGGCCCTCGCCGGCTTGCGGCCGCACACTGACTACATCATTGGAGCCGACACTGTTATGAACGAGGTATTTTATCAGGCAACTGTCACTACTGCACATTCTCCACCTGATAATGATAGTGAATGTGTGTCTCCCTAACGTTATCCACCTCCTCCGCCCCTCTGTGACTCTATCTGCAGTCAGAGGACTTGTTCTCGCTGATAGAAAGCCATGAGGGGAAAGGCCTGAAGCTCTACGTGTACAACACGGACACCGATAACTGCAGAGAGGTCATCATCACACCGAACAGTGCCTGGGGAGGAGAGGGCAGGTAACAGACGTTACACACTTTACCAATCATTGTTGGACCTACAGGTTTAAAATGAAGTTATAGGTTCTTAATAGTTCATTGTTTAGCTCTCTGATTCGCAACTTCACTTCCACTTTCACTGGTTTTCAACTTTCACTTTTTCGGTCGAGGGTGGTTTTCAATGGAAAAAGCTCTATAATGATTACATTGTATTTAACTTTATTGTCATTGCATTATGGGTAGATGCTACCAAATCTACTATAAGCCACCTGCTCAGTATCGAACAGTAAATGGATATAAGAAGAGACTAGCTGGGGAACATAATGGAGCATTTAGCAGCTAAAGAGACAGATATTTCCCTCAAGCAGTTGGTAGAGACCAAAAACAGAGTCAATATTGCTCAAAGTTAATTATAATGTTGCTTTAAGATTTACCCACATCAACTTAAAGGTTCCTTGAGTTGTTTGTTTATCATGTGTAGTACACAAACACTCAATAAGGTGACAGGATACACATTTCTGCCAATTGTTTTACATTACTGCGCTATTTCATTCAGCAGTAACATGCTAAGATACAGAAGAAGAAGTAGTATGCTAGTAAACCCTGGTTTTGTGATGTATTTTTAATAATACAAAGAAAACTACTTTGCCAACATTTTGTAAGGAAGTAAATGCATCGCAACACATTTGATGGAGCACAGGGATATACACAGCATATTTCTTAGAGTAACAGATATCTTATTTGTTTATTAGACAACTCAACAGGGTCACTTGTTAAAAGGTGATGATATGACAGTATTGTTTACACTGCCCCCAAGTGGTCATAAAGATTGTTATTGCAGGTTGAGGATTCAATATTTCTGTCAGTTTATCTGGCCAATTCTCTGGATGTAATTATTTTTGGAGTCTTTATAAACAGTCTGTGGTTTGGCACAGACACATGGCCACCCCATTTGAACCCCACCCACATAGTTCTGATTTCCCAACACACTCGGGGGGGAATTGTAACCTGACAGTTTGCTTACACAAAACCATCTGAGAAGAAGCTGCCATTGGAAGGGGTTCTGGAAAGTGAAGCCACTTTAAAAAGAAAATACTGGGCAGCTGATTGGATGAACCACCTGTCAATGAAACTCTTGCAGAAGCCAGTCGAAGAGTGGATATCTCTGTGTCTCTTCACACACACCTTAACCCCCCCCCAATAGCTGCAGGTACCTAAACATTTGCTGATTGGTCAGGATACTGGCTGGTCGGATACAAGAGCATGAAGCAGGAGAAGATGGAGCAATCCTATTTCAATCTCAGAACAATTCAGAGCTATATTCTGTGGTCTGGAAACAGGCTAATCTAAAGTGTTTTAAAAAAATGTTTTGAGGTTTGTTAGATCAATTCTTAACTTTTGTTCCTCCATTTTCCAGCCTTGGATGTGGGATCGGCTACGGTTACCTGCACAGAATTCCTACAAGGCCTTTTGAGGAGGGGAAGAAGATCAGCTTTCCTGGAAACCCCCCCAGTGAGCCCCTCAGTCCGCTGAAGGACGGATTCACTGAGGTCAGAACACACACGCGCACACGCACACACACACGCAATACATAATCAGGGTTGAACTTAACAATCTAACTCAAACCCTCAGTTTGGATAGGAAACATGCTCAAAGCAAAGATCTTAAGTATTAATGTAATACCTCATTTATTCACCATTTGAATGTACCTACGTCTATGACATGAACATCATCTAGTCATTTAAACATTTGATTTACAGATAACTGAAGCCATTTTATAAATGTAATTATTATTTATGGAAAATAAGGGGACTTTTTCTATTAAGTAATTTTAAAGGAATTTGGTGTTTTTGGAAAGAATTAAGTGATTTTCTGAAAAATGTGGTCTTTAAAAAAAAAAAAGGGAATAAAACATGAAGTCCTTTTTTTTTTGTTTTATTACGTGTGAAGTTGTGTGTTTTTTAGACTCTGCTCACACTGTAAAGATGCAGGTTCCCTCAGTATGTAAGCAGCAGAGCTGGCAGGAGGACAGAGAGCTGTGGTGGTACATTGGGATGAGTGTGACCTTTTCTGTCTGACACCATCTTTTTTTCCCTCCACTGCCTCCTTCAGGTGCAGCTCTCAGCAGTGACCCCCCCTCCTGCAGCCCCTTCTGCCCCCACAGGCCTTGGAGATTCACTGTCTGGCCTGTCAATCAGCACGGCCCCGCCCACCATGCCCCGGGAGCTGCAGACAGGTATTTCTCTTTTTTCACCCAAGAAATCGGTTATATGACGGTGTATTTACTCCACATATTTCAATCTAATGTGTTATTTGTACCCCCCCTCAGGGTTGCCTACAGTGCCTCTGCTCCCCACCTCCACCAGCCCCGCCCTCAGCCCACTCACTCCACTGAATCCCGCCGCCATCGGCTTCAACCCCGCCTCCGGCTTCAACCCCGCCTCCGGCTTCAACCCCCCCTCTGGCTTCAACCCCGCCTCCGGCTTCAACCCCGCCACCACGCTACCAGGTGGGTGATTTCCCAGACGTTTTCATTCCAAACACACGCCATCAGTCTGCTGAGTCAGCAAACCTTGCATAGCAAATGTTTGGGAAAGCAGAGGCAGACACATAACAGCTCTCTCTCTCTCTCTCTCTTTTACATGAGTGTGTACATACCTTTCCAGAAAACATAGAAATGTCTGCCTCAACTGTATTAGACAATACTAGGTCTCAACAGCTTCAAATGTCTAAACATAGCCTTTGTGTGAGTTTCTATCAGGTGCCTTGCAATATTTCTGTTTTGATTCTAGTTATTGATTTTGGTACCATGAACTGTCAGCTGTCGGAATTCCCACCATCCATTTTTTTTTAATAAGAGATTGTCCAAATCGGGTTAAATCACATTCACTCTTGTGGAATATTAAAACTTCTCTAATTTATTTTTCATAGTGGCTTCATTACAATACTAGAGTCGACTAACTGTAGTGTAAATATCATTCAAAATGAATGAATGTATAACAGCATTGTGTGTGTGTGTGTGTGTAGGTCTGATGCCCCTCCCAGCTGGCTTACCTCCGCTCCCTCACCTGCCCAACCTCAACCTGACACTGCCAGACCTCAGTGCCATGACCCTAGCAGGCACCTTACCAGTAGGAACCGGTAAATACAGCATCGCTATCCCACAAAACAAAACAGGCATCAATCTTTGCCAAAAAGATGTAGTATATAAATACCATGTTGTTTTATGTAGTATGTATTACTGGTCACCCTCACTGACGCTTAATGTGAACATTATACATACAAAACCTAGCAGCGATGCGCTCACCTTCTCTCTTGTTTTCTCTTCTTTCTCCATCAGTCCCCTCTCTGGCTTCGCTCCCTTCCTTCAACTTCCCCGGCCTGGCCACCTTACCCCCTCTCCTCCCCCAGGCGATTCTCCCCCTCCTGCCCCCCCATCCCACAGCCTCCGTCACAGTCACGGCAGCGCCCGCCCCCGAGCCTGCCGCCGTCCCCACGGAAACAGCCTCCTCGAACACCACGGAATCAGCGCCTCCGACGGAAACAACGCTAACCTCATAACCTGGGGGAGAAACATCCCGCTTGCCATCAAACCAAAACACACACCCGGTTTCTCTCTCTTCCCCCTCTGTCTGTCTTTCTCTGTATTTTTCTATTTATTTGGCCAAGAGGGACACACACAGGTGGGCACCCTCCAGGTTTGGGTGAGGAAGCGATGAAGGATGAGTGGATATGAAGAATGGAGGACGGACATGTCTTTATGACCAGATCGTCACGGAGCTCGTCCACGCGCCCTAGAGGAGGACTCTAACAACACTCACACACAAGGACTTCCCCCTTTCTGATCTGGCAAGCCTCTCTGTTTCACTCTTGTTTTTTTTATATATAAACAGTGTATGTTAACGGGGCTGGACGATAGATTTACTGTATCTACATTATAAATGAACCTGCCACACTTAAATGAAACTGGACAAAAGTGGGTCTACAGGAAAAACGCACTGCTGTATGAAAACAGGTAAACCATTACTTTTTTGATCTCATCATCCAGCCCTGACATGTAACCTTTTATTAGTTAATAGGACCCCTGACCAATAGATCGATTTGATTGACATGTATACATTTCTGTTGGAAATTGCTGTATGAGTGTCTCCACCCAATGAATGAATCTGCATTATTTTGCACCACCTTTTATGTTCTGAAATTATTAGTCTGTCCCTTTGTATGTATAACCAGAACTCTATAGGTTCCGTTTTGACCACACCGGGAGGTAACAACTTAAAGGCCGTGCCAGAGGGGGGGGTGTACACTTATAAAGCATGCTGCATTTTGTGTGTGATCAGGAGGGTGGGACATGGGTGAGGAGGTGTTTATTTTTGCAGTACTGTACGTCTCCTCCTGGCATGGCTGAACTGATAGGCAGGTGCAGTGATGCAGTACGACCACCAGGTGTCACTGTAACAGCTAACTGAAAACATCCACTGTACAGCGCGAGCAATAAAGCCAAATTAATTTTACATGATGCTTCCTGTGTCTTTATACAGTCAGGGTTTCTTTTGCATACTCTGTAACAAATAAAGAAACCAAAAACATAATAGTTCGTATGTTTGTCGTAATTATTGAATATTGAGATAAAAAGGAAATAAAATAGCATCTTTGTGCACACTAAATATATTTCAACGTGAATTTTTCAGTTTAAAGTATAATTCTTGAGAAAATCCACCTTAAAAATGCCTTCAAAAATCGTGAATCTGTATTAAGAATGAACAAAGCGCTTCCTCATTCAACTCTGATTATACATCCATGATTCAACTGTGTCACTCCCTGTGCTCAGTCTTCTTCTAGTGACGGTGCTAAACCCTGGACAGTAAATATACGGTCACACTGCAGGAATTAAGACTTGTAAGGCAATCTTTATTGCATATGAACATGGCCTAGCGTTGACCCCCCCAACCCCGCCACAAATATGATCCCACACATGTAGCTTACAAATGTCTGCACTTACATTAATCTCTTTATGAATGTCAATCATTTGGTTTAATACCAGCACCCATTTTTATTGTTTTCATGTCAAGTAGATGAGAAAAGGGAGAAATTAAGACAGTAGTGGAGAGGAACTGGATATAATTACAATTGATCAAACTCGACACCTAACTCGTGTCTACGGAAGATGACAAGGGCATATGTGCCAATTCTTTTTGACCAAAAGTGATTTTTTTGTTGAGTTCTGAAACTAAATTCAGAATTCTGAGAAAAAAAAGCTTTCGTCACTTTTTATTTATTTGTGAGCAGCAAACCGTGAGCAGGTACTTCCTGTATCTCTCTGTCATGTGACTAAAAGGACATCTCTCTTTGGCTTCTCTGTTCATCTAACAGGCAGCTCTAGTAAAAATAAAATCAATTAAGACTTGAATTTTATCTGACAGTTTGTTTTAAAGATTATTTTTGGGCATGTTAAGACCTTTTTAGAATGATAGATTTGAAGGGGGTAAACATGCAGAAAGTGTCCACAGGTCAGATTCTAACCAGAATCAGATTTCTCACCACAGGCCCGCTTTAAGGCAGGTTGCCTACATTTTAAAAAGGGGTTTTATGATGTCACAACACAAACAGGTAAGTGTTTTATTTACAGGACGACAACATTTGGATATATTCTCTCTATTCTGAGTAAACCACGCCGCAACAGCCCAGAGCTTCTTCTTCTTCTGGCATGACCGTCCCTCGCTATGCAGCATACTGCTCCAAAAACAAATGTGGACATGTTGGTTGCAAATGTGTTGCAAATGTGTTGCACCCCCGCACCAAATAGCACAGCAGGGTGTCTGCAGTGTTCAGTTCAAGTATGCACATATGCGAGGCATTCACACAATTCAAAACAAAAAAAAGCAACATTAATAGCAGCAAACTGAGAACAGCTTTTGGGAAATAAACGCAGTGAGACGCAGGGAAGCAACAGAGAAGCCTCAGTTTTATGTATTTGCTAATGAGTAATGTCTCCAGCACATGAAATGCACGCTGAGTGTCACCGAGTGTTCAGCAGTAACGGCTGATCCAGTCCCTCGGGTCAGCGGTTTCAAAAACATCTCATCTGAACAACAAAAATGGATTAAGACAGATGCTCAGATCCACTTCCTGTAAACTTGGCAGTAGATCTGAAAAAAAAGTAGAACTGATGGAGCCCACGCTGAAGTACTTCATGCCAAATGTGTTGACACCAGATCACCGTGATCTGAATCGGAAGTGCAAATAAACACCAGAAGTTTAATCTGGAACTTTTTTCTCAATTTTTCTCAAGTCCCATCAAGGTAACATCACTTTTAAGTGCAGAGGGACTATAAGGGTAGAAGTAATTGCCATTTATGAGTCATTCTGTGCCTCGGAAAGATGGATTGCAGTGTTCATCTGAGCTTGTATTTGATGGAAACGTGCACCTCTTCAGCCCTGTCTTCTGCTACCCGCTGCTCAAAGCCAACGTCCAATCAGTGACGAGAGAACATCTGGAACAGCGGCATGGAAAGGGCATCAATGAGCTCCTATAGGTTCTGAAATGTCTCTTACGGGGTTATTTATTAAAGTCCATAAAGAATCCATCATCGTGGCTCCAAACAAAGCCGAGCCCCTCTTCTTACCTCACACGTTGAGTTCAAGGACATATGCAAACGGAGCATCCTTCTCTCTTACTTTTGTCCATTTCTGTTGCTTATTTATTCATCCATTTGGAAACAGCTCAGGTAAACGAACAAAAAAGATAGATTCCTGCCCTGTGATAGGCCAGAGTTAGTCATGTGACAGTCAGTAGGTGGCGAGGGATGAGGAGGGCTGCAGGGTGCCAGAGGAGGTGGAGCGTCTCATGTGTGGGAGGAGGTAGGAGTCTGAGCACAGCTGGTGGACGTCGAAGCGGTCCTCCTTACGGTAGGCCAGACAGCGGCGGATAAACGCCTGCAGGGGACAATTATTAGTAAACGTGTGTGTGTGTGTGTGTATGTTTGTGTACACTTCATAATCATAATAGGAGATATTGTACCTATTTATAGCTGCACATTGGACATTATTCATATGTTACAGCATGTGTAAACAGCCTTATGTATGAAAGCACTTGGTGGACATCAATACATCAAATAGTGAAATTGAAACTTATGCTCGACTATTAATTTTTAAAAACGCTTTGTATATTTAAATGGCATACACAGGTTTTTTTAAGACATTTCCTGTGTTACCTTGGCCTCTGTGGTAGCCTGGGGTTTAGCGGGGAACTGGACCTCGGTGGCTTTGAGGATGGTGTTCTCCTGGAGGATGTCCTGCTGGGACTGGTTGTGACCAAACGGCTGGGGAAACAAAGCAAGGAGAGATCATCAGTGATACGGAAAATAACATTTAAAAGCATGAGAATGGACCTGATTGGGCTACATTTCTGTAGCAGGTGGTGTTGTACCTTGCGTCCGTAGAGGCACTGGAAGAAGATCACTCCCACAGACCAGACGTCCACCTTGTTGGAGATTTTAGGGGGCTCCTTCCCCACCACAAAACACTCTGGAGGAAGATACCTGACACACACACACACACACACATCATATAATATCACAGAGAGCTCATACATGTTTTTCTCAAACCAGGACTCCTAGATATTACGTTGATTATTTCAATAGTTATGTATCACGAGTATGGTTGATAACACAAGACAGATAATGTTTCATGTGTCCGTCTGTGACAGTGTGTGTCAGTGTGTGTGTGGTATGGGTGTGTGTGTTACCAGTAGGTGCCTGCTCCCTGTGATGTGAGGTCCATCCCGTCCACGCCGTAGTTATCATCGTCCATGATCTTAGACAGGCCAAAGTCTGTGATTTTGATTTCTCCACACGCAGTGCCATCCACCAATAAGATGTTACCTGCAGAGAGACAGAGACTCAGGCTCAAATACAGGGAAGGAGTGCACTGGAGTACAGCGGTGTGAAGGACACAACACAGTGTATGACGGATTACTGTTACAACACTTTTGAACAACAACTATCAGGTTTCAGAACAAGAGACGTGTATGGGTTTAACACTCAAAGCAGACGATGTTATCACTTGCCTTTTATACCAAAACATACTTTACTCACTAATGTATCAAATATATATTTTTGTATAATCTTATTACAAAAAAAGATCAGAATTCATATATGTCGAAAATATCACATAAAAACGACTTGGTGTAGTTATTTTGCAAATAAATATAATACAAACTTTGAATGATATTTTTCATCAAATTCTAGCTTTTTTGAAAACCATTTACTTTTTAAATCCTTTTTTTATGACATACACATTTTAAAGCTTTTTGTCACTATACTGTGAGTTTCTTTATGACCTTTGTATGGCCTACTTTGCTACAACCTTGATGACATACTACACTATGACAAACAGAGTAGGCCCCTTTTAATGACTCTTATGATTCATTGAATATCTTTTATATTTATGGGACTCACCAGGTTTGAGGTCGTAGTGGATGATGGGGGGTTTGATTTCGTTGAGGTAGCGCAGGGCGCTCACGATCTGCATGACGATGGAGCGGGCCTCCTTCTCCGACATCAGCTTGTTCTGCTTCAGGTAGAAGTCCAGGTCGTTGCCTTCACAGAACTCCAGAACTGTACAGAACCTGCGAGAGACACACACACACGGTTACACAGTTACACACACGGATACACACACGGATACACACACGGATACACAACGGATACACACAGGAGAAGAGGATCAACAGCTGAATGTGAACACATCGAGGCACTTGAACTGAATTTATTGGCACAAAATGATATAATACTATCCTCAGGAGATTGGATTTCTACCAAAGCAGTTTATTTTAAAAGCTGAGAAGACTGAAGGCTTTCACTTCCCCTCCTCCACACAGAGGTCAGAGGTCAGAGCCAGGAGCCTTTCTTAAGTTACCAGCTGTAAATATGAGCTTCTACAGCTATGCTAGCATTGTACAACATGAGCAGGGGCTACGCTGAACCTTTGTACTCAACACAGCAAGGGTTAGCTTTACCTATCTGGACACATATTTGGTATCCTAACTACCAGTTGTTTTAACTCCCTTTACACACGACTTAGGTTACAATTAAACCTTAGCATTGTCCGGGCATGTTGGGGCTGAATTATGCTTTTTTTCTTTAATTGCTTTGACTATTTACACGTTCCTAATCTGATAACGCCCTTCCATGTTTGCTCTTACGTGGAGCAGCCCATAATTCCTGGGCAGGGCTTTTCCAAAAGGTTTCAAAGTCACTGATATGGTTTTAAAGGAACAGTGGGGTTGTATGAGGTTCTTCTGGTGAACACAGGATTTACGGCATGGAGTCTAACCGATGTACTGGGCCTGTCTTTGGACCACCTTAAAGAAAAGGCCCACAGAGGACTTCAAGTGCACTGTATGTTGCATTTAGAATACTTCAGCTGCTTTCTCCTGACAGCCCGTCACTCTCGTGCAGCTCGCTGAACCTGTAATAAGTGACCCGACAGTAAAGAATACACATATTTATAACTAGTTTAGCTAGTTCCAGAGTAGATAAACTAGCTAAGTGTGTTAGGTATAACTCTTAGTGTATTTAATTTGGCTCCGCTCAACGGTCCGTCACAGCGGGCGGAGCTGTGATCATGCAGAGCTGCGTGTTCTCCGTCAGCAGCAGCTGATCTGATCTCTGATCTCTCTCTCGCGTCCGGTTATACTTATATCGCGTTTATGTCCAAATCTATCAGATCCAGCTAGTTCTAGCTAATGATATGACTGCCTGCTTATCAAAGGACCTAAACAATAAGCGTTGCTTGGCAACGGCTTGTGGCTGCAAAGTATAGCGCAGCATTATGCATATGTTTATACGAGGGGTCAAAATCCCATGCTCATAAAATGCTCATATTTTTTTCTATTCATTCCCCACGCCCCAAAATAAATAAATATACCAATTTTAGGAAAAGTAACGAAGTTTGAGCAGTGTGGGTTTTATATGAACAGAGTTACACATATTTCAAAACGCAAAGTGTAATAACTGCGGTTTGCTCCCTGTCAGAATGACAAAGATCCTCAGTGAAGCACAAGCCCATGTTTCTCACTACATTGTAAGTACAACTTATTAAAAAGATCAGTTCAATGCAACTAATGTCGTCTTAGTGCATGATATTGCATGATGTTAAAATTGGTTTGCCATGAATTTAGTGATGGATTGTAAACATTTGAAATGTAGCATTTAAGTGTTTCTCAGTTACAATGTTGTTGTTTTAATAAATCAGACACTGATGGTGCAGCGCTGTACTGTACCTCTTTATATAGGCTTTTTGTCCCTAACAAATTGTTTTTGCGCTGATCAGGGGGTACTTGGCTGAATTGTTTTTTCAAATGGGGTACATGATTGAAAAAAGTTTGAAAATATGTTTTGCATCCACTCTGATGTTCCTGTCTGTTTCTCCAAACAGGGGGCGTGCACTGTACATTTTATATTTCATTTAACTTGTATATTTTCTACTTTTTAATGCTGTTTTATTTTTACATTTTAGAATTGTTTATTTCTACTCTTTTAATTTCTACTTATATGCAATGCCTTGGTTTTTTATGCAATAGAATTCCCAATTTGGGATCAATAAAGTACAACTTATCTCATTTATCTTAGCTTATAAAGCGACTATGGAGAAGTACCTCATTCAACCCCACTTCAAAACATCCCAAATATCCCTTTAAAGTGATCGTTTTTTTAAACCCAGTAGGATAAGCAACATCAGGATGTGTCGCCCAGCAGGCAGAGGTCAGAGGTCACTCACGTGTCAGTATCCAGGGAGAAATAGTC
This sequence comes from Trematomus bernacchii, assembly GCF_902827165.1. NCBI lineage: Eukaryota > Metazoa > Chordata > Actinopteri > Perciformes > Nototheniidae > Trematomus > Trematomus bernacchii. Next base: position 11,869,200 of record NW_022987689.1, on the reverse strand, counting down.
GTAGAGTTTGACTATCCTAGGATGGTCCAGCTGCTTGTGTATCCGGTACTCCCTGCATGCATGCCTGGGAAGGAAATAGATGTAGTGTGGTGAGTTTTCTGAAACATGTTGTCTTTGTGTATCGGACACTGTTTGTGTAGGTGTGTGTGAGTGTGTGTGTGTGTGTGTGAGACCTACTTGTGGTAGTTCTCCTTCTTCTCCTCCCTCCAGTTCTTGTTGAGCTGGTGGATTTTAACAGCTGCGTAGCGCTGCTCAAACAGGTCAAAAGCCTGTGTGGGACAAAGACACACACATTTGACTTTTAGCATACTTTACAGAGAGAAGGAATAGGAAACAAAACATGTCCAACCACACACACACACACACACACACACACACATTACCTTGTAGACTTCACTGAAGCCGCCCCTGCCCAGCAAGTGCAGCAGCAGGTACCTCTCGTTCAGGGTGGGATGGTCTTTAAACCTGAGAGGAGAAGGCAAAAGACTTACTGCTTGTACCTATAACTTTGGTGCAGTGAGGACATCTTTTTTAAGCCTGACCTGGAAGCAACGCAAGGGTTCCTTCGATAAAAAGCTAATGGAATGTCTTTATTTGATGTATAAGAGTTGGAGAAAAAGAGATCTGTGGCGAAGACATGTACGATACTCAAACATGCTGTGCAGCTGGATAATGTCCACATATTAACACCTCTCTACTGTTTTTTTTAAAGCGTTAATAATATCGCCAAAAGTAAATAGTCAACATTTAAGAAAACGACATCACAGTCACAGGATTTCACAAAACCACCGCTAAGCTAAAGGCGGCTAAAGATCTGGGTGATTAAGTCTTATTTTAGCTAACGGTGTTAACAACCGACTTTTTTAAGACACAAAGAACATTTTAATTAGGACATTCACGTGTGGGATATTAACGTATTTACTGTAAATCTCTCAAGGAAAATATATTGTGTTAACCACAGATCTTATTTCAGGTATCACACCAATCATTATTAAAAAAAAAAAAAAGCATCGACTTTGAGAGGGAACCGGAAGTGTTGAAATGCTAACTCTGGGTTTTAGCACTCATTCCTGCAACACTTGTTGTGCTGTATGCAACTAGAACATATGGGATTATTAATGTGCATGTTTGTCTTGAAAGTCAAAACTGAATTGATGTTTTACATCAATTCGGCACAATTTGAGTCCTGGTCTCAACAGTTGGGCTACTTCATGTGACGGTGCTGCATGTAGAGCGGACTTACGCCGAGCTGTCCTCGTTGTTGATCCTCTTCAGCTCTCTGATGTGGAGGTTCCTCACCCGCTCCAAGCGCTCCAGCTCCGCCTGGATCTCAGCCTCCTCCTGTGTAAACACACCGGGACATTCTTTTCCTATTTTAACATTTGTGCAGCTTTAACGACTCTAGTAGCAACTGAAGCTGACTGTATTTGCATCTCTATATTTTTGGCAACTTTCACTAGATAAAAATTCCTTACGGTTGCACTAGTTTGTAATCAATTGTATGTTATCTTTGCTACTGACCTTCTTTAGATGTCCAAGGCGAAGCTTGAAGATCTCTTCCTGCTCGTGGTACTCAGCGAGGGTCAGTCTGACAAAAGAAAAAAGGAAAGGTAAAAATCTCAGAACAGGAAACCTTTGAGATTTATTTTTATTATTTAACTCCAAATCATATTGGAATAATTGTTAAGCCTTCATCGAAGAGCAACTGTGAAAAAGTGTGTCTAAAGAAGGCTTATGAGGTATGGCAACCCTCTCATTCTTTAAGGTCCAACATCCTACAGGAAGTGGCTGCTTCAGTGTACTCACAGCTGGGGCAAGGAGGGCTTGAGGAAGGGGTCGGAGTCGTTGCCGTTGACCACCTTAGTTTTGCGCTGCTTGGGTTCAGAGGTGGAGGCCACGGAGAGCGAGGGGGAGGCGGGGTTTGGAGGCTTCCTCTTGACCAGCAGCTTCCTCTGGCGCTCGATGTCCTCCCGCTGCTGGTTGATGCCCTCCTGCTGCCTGCAGAGGGGGGAGGACAGGGGGGTGAAGGGAACGGCTCAATTGGGAAACGTAGCAGAAAATAAACCTTGCACAAAAAAAAAAGAATCACAGTATTTCTGACCCTTCAACGCCATGTAGAATGCAACATCTAAAAGAAGAATATCATGTAATTGGATGAAAATCTATGCATGCGTTTGCCATTTCTTACTTGATCAGGTTCTGGAATGCGTATCCGTCCGTCCACTGCTCCGTGTAGGACGCTCCGTGTCTGACGGTGGTGAAGTGGCCGAGACGGAGTCGGTCCTGCATGCTCTTCTCACGACACGACTGCTTCTCCTGGGTGCTCTGATCACAGGAACAGGGAAAACATTAGGCCAACTTAATGTGATCATGCCTCACCCATAACCTCCACCCAGGTGTGTTTGCTCATTAAACCCCACAGCAACCCTGTGCAGCAGCTTTATCAAATCCAGCCCAGAATGGTGGATCCCTGAGGGAAAGAGGTGGAGGGTCAAGAGATTCTAATCCACAGACAGGATCTCCCCCTCAGGAGTTGGACCAAAGCAGAGCTAAAACACCAAAGAATATTGGACTTGTTCTCAGAAAAGCTGTTGCTTCATTTCTGTTATCTACTAAATGTTCTTGCCAACGATACATTGTAAATCTTCACAAAACACATTAGGTGACAGAGTCTCTGTCAGGGGCCACACATACAGCCTTTTTAACCAGATCAAAAACACAAGGCACATCAGATGGACATTTGGCTCCCTGGTCTTGTGTTGATGTCGCTAAGATAAGTTGTCTTTATGTTGCAAAGAGACCATAACCAGCTAACGATACCTTCTGAACTTCTTCACGTTTTTTTTAGGTGTGATTTAAAATATTGTCCATGGGACAGCAGCTTCCTGTGTGTGTGTGTTTGTCAGGCAACCGAGACACAAACATTTAGGATATTAGCAACCTTGAGAAGTTTTAGTGCTCTTAAAAGGAATATAGGTGAAACACAGGACAGATGTTTACATCAGGGTGATCAACAGTGTTGAGACTAACACGTTACAAACTAACGCGTTACTGTAACGCAACTACCTTTTGCGGTAACTAATAACGTTACTAGTTACCTATTCCCATTCAGTAACGCCGTTATAGTTACTGTGATTTAAATGGCTGCGTTACATTATGTGATCCAACTGAACCGAATCTCCCTGCGGATGTAACTTACAGGCAATACAGTGATGTCCTCTCACAGTACCATGGAAAAGTGAAAGTGACCAGAGAGGAGTGATGATTGGTTAACGCGGGGTAACATTTCAGGGTAAGCCAATCAGAGACAGAGTTGGGCGGGTCTTGCCTTATGGGGAAAATACACAGACACACAAACACTTGCTAACACACACACATACACGGCAACGCCCACCACCAGCACACACACACACAATGGCAGATGCAAGTATCAACGAGAGCAGCAGCGCATTTACAACTTGGAGATATAACCACTATTTTCAATTTGTGGGGATAAAGGACGCAAAAAATATTACGGTCAAATGTAAACTGTGTGCAGGACAGAAAGCATTATCCACATCGAATAACAGCAATGCCAATCTCCTGAAGCACCTAACTAATGTACATGGAGCTATAAAACTAGTCGCCAAAGACCCCACCGTCTCAACCACCGGCAGTGACCCAGATGGAGCAACACCATCTAAACAGCCAAAAAACGATTTTTTTAAATCGCCACATGTCACCCAGAGTCAACTAAACAGATTGATTGCCAGGTATGTTGTTGAGGACATGCTGCCCATCGCAACGGTCGAGTCTGTTGCCTTCAGAGAACTAGTCAGCAAAATACCAGTGAAAGCAGTGAAAGCAGGGCCACAGTGCAGAAAGACCTTTTCCAACAACACAAAAACTTGTATTTTTATTGTTATTATTTTTAAAGTAAAGTAACTTGTTACTAGTTACTTTTATAATTTAGTAACTAATAAAGTAACTAGTTACTTTTTTGAGAGCAGTAACTTTAACTATTACTAGTTACTTTTTAAAAGTAACTTGCCCAACACTGGTGATCAATAGAATAGCACTAAACAAAGTACTTCAATATATGTGCGGTATGCTGATATTTTCCGAACTAAAGTTATCCCTCGTCTGTAATTGGTTGTTTCTCGTCACATGACAAGGGGCACGCTGCTGAGCGCCAAAAGTTGATCAACTTTCAACTCTGGGCATTTGAGCATGTAGAAACGAGGTGGCCTAAAACGCGCCATGTGCACTTCCCTCTAGGCTTTTATACGATGAGCTCTTCCTTCCTTCCCAAAAAAGGATCAAAAACATATAAATAACAGCCATTTTTCTTTTCTAACCTCTACAGTGAAGACACAGTGCGTGCATGCAGAGACAGGTACCTTCTCTATCAGCAGTTTCTTGCTCATGGTGATGCACTTGTTGAGCCTCTCCTTGTATTTCTCCAAGAGTTTTTGCTGTTCGTCTATCTGTCTCCGCAGGTCACAGTTAGCCTGTTGAGGAAAGACAGCGAGGACTGCATCAAGTTTGTATTGTGTGGTTATTAAAAACATGATACCAACCCCCCATAAGCTGTTAGTACAGTATACAGTTCCTCGATTAAAACTCAGTTCATGGAGGCTGAACTCACCCTGAGAAGGTCATCTATCCGCCCCTCTTTCTTTTCCAGGTCCAGACTCTTGTTGCTCTCCAGAGCAGCGAGTTTCAGGCCCGTTAAGTCCGTCTATAACACAAGGAGTTAGTCAAAGGTGTGGTCAAAACATCTAAAACATGTGTCATGTGAGTGTTTCATGTATGCCATGTATTACCTGGACACACTTGGTAGAGGAAGCTTTATTCTGTTCCACAAAACACAGACTTGTAGGAGAAGAGCTATTCTGCCGGACCTAAAGACAAAGAGACACAGAGACTGAATCCAGCACCTCATGTCCAAATGACTGAGCGAGGATCTTTGTTTGAGGCGTTCTACTGCTTGTCAAGTACTCACGAGTGAGCCCGGGGCAGAGTGTGAGTTCTGTGGAGAGCGGCGGGCTGATGGGAGGCCTCTGACAGGACTGGAACCATTTCCACCCTGAAACTTTGCAAAGAAAAAGAGCAAACTTAGAAATCGGCTTTAGAAATGGCGAGTTTGAGTCCGGCTCACAGACCCTTCAAGCATTGTCGACCACTTTGTGGCCTCCCTTTCAACACTGGCTCTCTCTCAATAAAGACACTCTCTGGCCTTAAAACTATTTTAAGAGAAAATGAAAGGAAAAAATGGGGAGAGCAGACCTGGAAAATGGTGCATTCAAGTGCTCATGGGACGGTCATGTTAGCATGTTAGTATCTGTTTCTGAAGTTGTTTTTTTTACAATGCTTGAGGGCTTTCACATGAATTTCCCCAGTTGGCAACATATTTTTCGGGTTATTTCAACATCATATGAAAGCAACACAAATAAAGGTTGTCTCCACTCCTTGTTTTGGATCCTCTCAGAAATAGAATGGGTTCTTCCTTAGCTCAAGCTAGAGTTTGTAATTAATCTGTATACCAATTGGTAGTATTTTCACTGTTAACATGCCCAAAAGGTCAGAAAAACAAACAAATACACAGAAAGAAAAGCTCAAAGAAAGCACATTGGCGGAGGTACTGACTGGAGGTTTTGTAATACTCACATCAAAGTAGTCGCTGATCTTGGGCCCACGTGTGGACGTCTTCCCTGCAATAAAACCAACAGAAACATTTAATGCATTCGTCAGTAATGCCTACATTATAGCGATTTCTTGCAAGTTTCACTCGTACCTTGACTACTCTCTGAAAAGGTGTCCGCTTTCCTTTTCCTCCCCCTGGACGATTCCGAGTGCTTCTTCTCCGGGGTCTGTGAATCGATATGAAATGAGAGAGGAGAAGGCATAAATCTCTCGAGTTTGACCTAACAGAGCTGGATTCGAGAGGTGGTGTTCAGCAAGAAGGAGAAGAGTAGGAAGAAAGAGTACATACTGAGTAGGCAGGGGAGCTCCCTCTTTTCAAATCAGAGCTCTAGGAAGAGAAGACAAGAAGAGGTGGAGGTAGTAGGAGAGACAGTAAAAAAAAAGTGGAGTGGGCAAAGCAAGGCTGTTCGTAGAATTGTGTCTAGCTTCATTATTGGCATTTGTTTTAAGTCATGTTTAATTTCTATCTCTTTTGCTCCGGCAAAACAAACACAAATGTCTGTGTGTTTTACCTCCGACTCCTTGTCACTGGAGGAGCCCAGGCTGCCATAGCTGTGGTTGGAGGACTCATTGGCCAGGCCCTGCACACAGTGACAATTCAAACAAATAAGTGATCACATTCAGTATGAAAATAGTCTCCACGGGTGCTATTTCTGCAACCTGATGTAATGTAAACAAAGCAGAACAAAGCAAGAGGGCAGGCCCCTTCTCTGACAGGAATCTAGATCTTCTGCTCTGAGGTGTGTCTCTTGGTTTATATCCAACGCATGAACATACCCAGACCTTTTTCTTTCCTCCACAGAAACCTTTGGTGTTGTGTTTATTTCCTAACTTCAAAAAATCCCTGTTGCAAATGTAGTATTTCAGACTGACATGGTGGAGTTAGTCACTGAACACAAGCCTGAAGACTGTCGGCCTTCTTTCTAGCAAGCATTCAAACAATGCAGATCAATCATAGGAGTTGTCTAAAAAAAGGTGTTTTCTTAGACCTTTATCAGAGAGGAAACAGGAATGCACAAAATAAACTTTAGCTCATGAGGCTTTTTGTTCGCCCGCTACGAGAAATATATCACCTTTTTCAGAAAAGCGATGGTGACGGATCTGTAGAAATGGGAGAAGCTTGTTTTTGAACGTGACTTTCAGAAGGAAAACTATCCTAACAGGACCGAAAAGCTAATTCCTTTAAGTGGATCGGACAGGATAACACTGGATGTTGCAGCCGATTACTTTCTTATACCGTACGCAGAATATTCTCCTCAGATTTAGCAGTGAAGCTCATTTATACAAAGCTTTAGAGCAAGCATCTTTCGGTTGGTTGTAATAGTTAATCTCAAAATGTAGGACAACACAAACAGATAATAAATTCCAAGGGGGGCGATGCTAGCCAGTTATACAACAACCATGATACTTTGTCGAAGTAACATTGTCGTAGAAACAACAGCTTTTTTTGAGGAAACACTAGGAGGAAACTCTCCCCAGCTCCCAGGTGGCACCTTTCTGACAAAAAAGGCGTAGATATGTGGACGTAGACCCTAAGGCTTTAGTGTGTGTATGCTGCGGTTACCTTAGCACCCCCGCTGGTGCTCCCGGTGCTGCCTCCGGTGTTGCCACTGACGGCTCCTGTGAACCTGGCCTCCAGCAGCTCCTGCCTCCTGGGGTCCAGGCTGTGCAGCTCCTCCATTGGGGCTTGACGTAAGGGAAACAACAGAGTGGGGTCATATTACCATCATTACAAACAAACAGTGGTGACAAGAACAGTAGAAGAACAACCAATTGGAGTAATTCAGACATTTATCTGGGACTAGAAATACATTAAAATGGGCACAAAGAGAAGGAACAGAGGACAGTATTTTAGGGGAGGATTAGAGAGAAATTGAGAGTGATTAGAGGATAAAAATAGAAATATGGATTTAATCGACTTGGCAGTAGAGGTAAAAGGTTCATGCTAGGGTGGAAGATACTGCGGATGAGTGACAGTGCAGTTCTAACTTAAGCGGGGAAGGTCATTCTGCCACAGGGAAGTGAGGAGGGAGAAAAGTCGAGGCCGAGCAGAGCGATGCTATTAGTTTGTCAGCAAAAAAACCTTCAACCAGCCCCTCTATTATCTCAGACCGTCACAATGGCCTCATTGCACTGTGCTAAACTAGTCTGTGATATTTAGGGATCCCAAAACCTCATAAGCCCTGCAGATAGAGCAGCCGAGATAAGGAAAACTGGGATTTTTTTTCCGAATTCACATCGTTTTCAGAGCCGCACGGGCAATGTATATCTGGGCTTTATGCCGCTAATCCAAATGCTTCACGTTAATCGCAATATGGACTAGGGCAGTATTCAAATCGCAGGAAGGACAGTGTTTTTTTAAATGCTAAATATGTGTTAACATACCATTCTGAATTAAATTGTGTTTATTCACAGATCTACTGGCTTAAGAAAACATCTTTGTATGGTACGCATCGTCTTAAAAGTCTCCTACAATGAACATTTGAATATACTTTCTAATGTTGATGTGAAGTTTCTAAAATGGTAATTATCCTGTAATGTGGTGAATCACATAGCAATGTAATTTCAGTCAAAATAATAGCAAATATTTATATTTTGCAAACCCTACTACACGTGTGCATACATATTCTTTATGCTGTTGATACAGGACACAGACAAACAGACTTTTGCCTAGTTTACACTTACATTTCATCATTATATAGCCAGTTATCTTAGTGGTAGACCTCACCGCTGTAGATCTAAACCAGTGTCATGATAAAATGAGTTTTAAACAAGCTAAAGGTTACAGTGTATGCAGCCCTGCAACTGGGCCTTGTTCTTGGACAACTGGTTTCCAGGAAGAGACACACAGGCCCTCTGCTCCCTGCTGAATACTGCTGCAAGTGTTTGTTTCCTTATTGGATATTTCCTGGCTGTCATCTTTACATAGCTTCTCCCAGAGGGGCAAGTCCTAAAAAGGCATAACGGACATTATGAAACCCCTGAACAAGTTAAACAGAGAGCACACAACAAGGCCTGTGCGAGGTTATTTAAGGACAGGGATGAGTGATTAGGCTTAATTGTTCTATAGAGCCAGGAGTTTCATATTACAGCAATATTTTATATCTTTAGGAATATGTCCCTGGTTGGAAATAATCCTAAAAACATAACCACAGTAGTAATAGTAAAGTAATTATGCAGCATATCTTACACACCTTCCTTGTCGTTTTTAAAAGCATTTGCTGTAACTAAAATACTTAGCTGTAAGGTTATAACTTATTTTTGCGACTTGTGATCACTGTTTTGTCACATTACATCCAGCAACTTAGCAGTATCGAGTAAATAAAGTCTCAGGAACATGTTGAAAACAATGAGGAAAACAGAGACAGCCAAACTGGCCGAAAAAGGTGAAAAGCAGGGCCTGTGCTCAAGTTTACAGCAGCAGGAGCATGCATTTTAATGCATTAATGGATGCATGCACAGCTATGTTGTTTAATATCAACTAAATGCTGCTGATAGGGGGCGAATGTTACAAACTGCCACAACAACACTGTGATCGCCTCAACAGCTACGAGTAACAAGAAATCATGTAAGCTGACAAAACAAACAAGCTAGCACTTCCTTTGTGCAAACATGATAGCTTGCTGCTACTTAAACTGGCCATCAACTGAACTGACAGCTGACGTTTGGCTTCCCATTCACGGCATCAGTGAACTTGACATCCATTTTTACTTCAACAAACGTTAGCTCCACACGGTCAAAACACTCCACTTCTCCCACAAAGCAAACACTTTAAGGAGAATACGAGTTAGACGAGCACTTGGCGAGCTAATATACCTTCCTTGCTCTTTGCCGTCGCCGTTATAGGTTGTTGAGAAATCGTTGGGGACGAGGAGAGCTGCGACCAAGATGGCGTCGCCTCCAAACTTCCACCACCACTTCCACTGTTACTTTGGACACTCATGAAGCCACTTTACCGCCGAGAGGAGCCAGCGTACACACTGCCGTTTGCGGAAATCCCAAACTTGCGTCCATCGTTAGACACCTGCTGTGGCCAAAACAGGCCAGTAAACGTGAGTCCGAGCGTGAGTTTGTGTTGCTACCCGCCTCGCATTGTGCTGCGGAGAAGCGGCTTCTTTAGAGACTCGCTGAAACGGATCCAGTGTAACCTTTGCATGATGACCGCACCGCGCGCCTGTCAGCATCCAGTTCGCGAGCGGAGCTTTGATTCTAGTAGGCGAGGCTATCGCGAGGCTGGCGCGCACCTAGTACCGCGATGGGGGGGATGGAATGACATCGGAACAGACACTGATCTGGGATCATTTCACCCTCCTGCACACTGGCCATAAGGTGACTGGTAGGCTGCTCTCAGCGTCGACCTGAGAACAGCCTGCTGTTTGGGAGAAAACAACAAACACCCCGAAAAAATGGCCGAAAGTTTTTGTCTGCTTGTGGAGAACGACAGAAAATAGGGGAAAATGCGCGAAAACACACACACACACACACACACACACACACACACACACACACACACACACACACACACACACACCTAGGTTATATTATATACATTACATGTACTGTATAGTGTATATAATGCATATATGGATAATAGGCAATAGCTATATAGACTTTTCTCACACACATGCACGTGCACATACACATTATAGGCAATATATTGTATGATATTTATCTATATCTTGGTGTTTTTGTGTAGGCCTACCCATTGATATATAAATATTGGTAAAGATGCAAAGTTGTTGTGTGTATAATTAAGTAGATAGGGCTGGTCTTGATATGCTGTATTTTAGTGTTGAATTACAAGTTGCGTTTGGGGGTTCGGGGGGGGGGGGGGGGGGTTGGGGGGTGTGCAGGTGGGAGGATAGTGATGTGGTCTGGGCTATAAGGTCTTTTGTTCCAAATTTGGTGCAGTGCATCAAAATGCCCTCTTGTAGGGTAGCATGCACAAATACACACACATATTCTTAAACCTTTAACACTCTTGGCCTATATCTTATTCTTACACCACTTTTTGCATGAAAATGAAATAACTGTAACTCCTAGTGCAAGTCAGACAATGCAAGTCTTTCCTGATACAGAAACAAATATGTAACCCCTAATAATTGAAAAGTAAATTCAAAGTACATTTCCTGGATTCATGTGAGATATTAAAAAAGACAGTATACACTTTCGAGGGTTTTTGCGTATGTCAAACTTCTGCTCCAATTGCAGTGAGATTTCATCAAGATATAGTCTGAGGCACAAACCATAATACTGCACCTTATGCACCTGCCCATGGTAACCTGATTTTTTGGTCACATGGTTTCCATGGTAACAGAGCAATAGTCTTGACAGGCAATGAGGAGGGTTGTATAAGCAGTCTACTGTCTTACACTACTACTTGTACACACAAAAACACATACTGTTTGTGAGTTGTGTTATGAGGAAAACAGTGTCGTGTAGCAGTGGGGACATTCCAGGAGCATAGAATGTCTGAGGGAAAACTGGGAATGTTGACTGACATTTTGGAAACTGTTCACAGAATTTGTATGAGACAGATGTCTAACAATAATGCTAAATAATAATAACAGTTAAAAAACACAGTCAAGAGGAGAATAAAGGGTTTTCATTTACACAGGATATTTCAAAACTGTATAAACAGCTTTTTGTGACAATAAGCATCCAGTCGTATTAACCTTAGAACAGCCCACTTTCCTAAACTAAAGACAAAAATAAAACACTGTTTTTTGTTGAAATTGTTCTATTAAATTTTGCAGGTGAAAAAACGTTTTGGGAAAGAGATGATGCAAGACACAGGGCTGATTTGACTGAAATTACAAAATTCTCCAAATGTTCCAAAAGTCTCCTTAAATAATATGTAAATGAAGTGTATATAACATACATGTTGTATTCTATTATTATAGTAGCAATATATATTATGTTAGGCTTTAGGGGACATAAAAGATCAAAAAATTATAATTGTCAACTATCTTTAAACAATTATTACTGATTTATTAGGCTAGATATTCATTGCAATTTTAATGCAAAAATAGCAGAACATGCTGTTTTCATGCTCTCAAATGTGGAAATGTTGTTTTGGTAATATCCTATTAAACTAAATATATTAAGGTTTTAGACTCTGTTGTGATTGGTCAACCGTAAATGTCCCGCCCCTTAGCACTACAAGAGTGAGTGTTATATAACGATGTCACTATGTTACAGAAGCAGACAAGGAGGCTTTTCAGGCAGGGGGGGGGGGGGGGGGGGGGGGGGGAGTCTGTGGTACACTGTAAACATTTTGGCTGTAAATTACTGACTACTAGTTGCATGGATTTCACAGTAATTTACCGTAAATATTTCACAGTAATTTCCTGTAGATATTTTACAGTAAATTAGAATAAAAGTACAACTACATACTGTGACTTTACAGTTGCCATGCCCATGGAAGTACTGTGATATAGCAGCTGTGGTATTATGGTACCTTGCTGTACATAAATTACAGTAATTACCTGTATTTTCACACTTTTACTGTAAAAGTAATGCAACACAGTAGCCAGTAATTTACTATAAATATAAAAATGTAAATACTACTATAATATATTGTAAATTTGACTATAGTTAAATGGGATTTTACCATACACAATTGAATCTGCTCAATCAACAAAGAAAAACAAAGAAAATACCCATTTTAACTTTTTATTCCTCCATTCAAGTGCAAAGTACATTTCACATGAAACCTTCTACAGACTGTGAGTGTCTTACATTAGTCCTGGACATGTCTACATAGACATCCACTCGAAGTCAAGGAGTTTTCTAAAGAATGTGCTGACATGGGGGTTTATAACGCCACGCTTCTTCTTGGCTTTCGAGGCCTTCTCAGGGTTAATGCCCAGGAAGCACCTGAAAACAATAAGCCAAGACAACAACTTTCAATTTTACATAGATGTATATGTTGCATCGTTTATTTTAAGGCACATGCAGTGGTGCCCCTTTCAATTTAAGTCAAACCTGCACCTTTTTTCTAAGAAAAAGTAGGACCTCAACATTGTGAGGAGAAAGTGCTAAACACAAAACTACCATGCCATCCTAACAATAACATAATTTAACTTAAATAGCTAACATAGTTTAAATTGAGTGTAAAGTATTTATTAAAAGTTCACCAAGCTAGAGGGAAAATGCACTGTGGGATTAGTGACTTTATTAGAAACCAGTATTAGTGAAATCAGAGGTAATTCAGTACCATTAAATATCAAATTATGGCAAAACAAGGGCTTAATCTACTGGCAAACTGGAGGAGCACGAAAAAGTATTTGCTTCTCTGTAACTGCAAACTTTATTGATAAATCACTGTGCAATGTCTTAGGATAAATGACTAAATGTAGGCATCACAGGTCAATACCAGTAAATTAACATGAACCCTATTTCTGGTTGTATTTAATTGTATTGATCAAGAATGCACATGAGGCTTTTCTTTTGCCCTCAAGAGAAAATGTTGTGTTTGGGTCGTAAGGCCGTCCTTTGCCTCTCATACATGGTGATGTACGACCTGAGAAGGTCCTCCATTGTGTTGGCCTAAAAAAACAGGAAAAAGGTCAGAAAACTTTGATTGAAAAATGGTTTCTCATGATAATATAATAATGTGATGATTGCCGTATATAGACATTGCAAAATGACATTAAAAAGGCAGTTGCTCACCTGTGTGGTTTCACAGACGAAGACGACGGCCCTCAACAGCGTGCCGATGGACATCTCGAAGTAGTTCCCCTCGCTTTGGAACTCTTTGATGCGGCTGAACGGATGCATGACCAGCACCTCCTGAAGGGGATTGACATTAACATGTGATAGTTTAAGTACATCTTCGAGAAACATTTGGCTAGTATTTCCATTTGATGCTACTTTATACTGACATTCAACTTCAAAATATTGATCAAAAGATATGTTTTGGGCCAGAGAGTGCCTTTATTTGAGATGCAGAGTTGAAAGGGGGAGATAGAGGGGATGAGATTGTTCGGTGGGCTCGAGAGTCGAACCCACTTACTTGGCAGCGGACACTGCATGAGAGCTCTAACCACTCATCTATCCGGCGGCCCTTTTTACATTTTTTTTGTTGCCATTTTAGTTATTTTGCAGGTTGATATTTCTGTTACATAAATGTAAATCGCTAATGAATTATGACATGCTATTATGAATCAAGATACCTGGGAGTATAACAAGTAATTAAAAGCATCTCCACCATTTGCAAAATTAAAATAGTTTCCATAAATGGATCATTAAACCAGTCATACAATATATATTATTCAAAAAATGACCACCATAAGTACTTTTATTGTTGGTACTTTGAGGATGTTTTGATGCTACTATACTTTCGTACTTTTACTTAAGTAACATTTTAAATGCCAGACTTACTTGTATTCAAGTATTCCACATTACTTTTACTTAAGAAAAAGATCTCGGTACTTCTTCTACATCACGTTTGTGACCAATAAAGACCAAACAGTTAGCTAGAAATGTCAAAACTCACATAAAAAGTGACAGTGCAATCAAACATGAAAAGGAAAGGAAACACATATGTATTAATAAGCATCATTAGGCTTACCTTTGTTTGTGGGTCTATTAAGCTGATACCAATCTTGCTGATGGCGATCAAAACTATATTTGGGTAGCTTGATTCACATGTTTGCTGCGAAGTCAAAGGAAATCATAATATGTCAAAACACTGTTCCACAAATTGCTGAATGCTGATTTCATGACAATCTATCCTGGTGACTCACTTTCACTTCGAAGAAGGCACAGCCGAATGTTGGCCAGCTGCAAATGGCTTTCAGAAACTCGATCTTAGCCTCCTGCACCGTGATGCCGCTCTGCTTGCTGTAGGCCTGGATTATGTGCTGCAAATACAGGTTACATTAGGTTAGGATAGAATATTTATTATTTATGATGTGAAACAATGTCTTTAGCTCCAACAAAATGAACAGGAATTACACAAAAAGACAAAAGGAATTAGTAAAATTCAGCTTAGTATTATGTGTTTATCTAACTGCACTTAGAAGAAGATACTTTTTTGGTGGCAGTCTATAGCGACTTCCCTGAGCGGAGCGATCCAAATTGTGGGATACAATTTTCTTGTTATATCAAGAGCTTTCCTTTTGGTTTCCATTGCATGCCTGTCACAAAGGAGCATATTTGGTTTCACTATTATGTTACTGTCCAAGTTTACCACTCTTGACAGTTTCTCTGTAGAAAAATGTTTTACTGATAAGGTGTAATCTCTGCATAGCTTTTTTTCCTAAGAAAAAACATGATCTGGTCTCCATGAAAAGTGAAGTATTGATATTTATTTATTCCTTGCCATTTAAAACAGCTCCCCATTTCAACAGTGTTCCCTCAGATGGATGGGGTTGTAATGTCTGGAATGTAATGTTAACTTGATGTGACAACATGACGGACACCAGTTCTAGGGGGGACGATACATGTCAGGCTGGCACCAAATCTATATTAAGTCTATAATGTGATATGAGACTAGAGATCTTTTAAGATTTCCTGATATGTAATATTGCAAAAGTGTATTTTCCTGGTTTTAACGGCAGTATTACATTTGATAGATATTGTTTTGTGAACTTTTCGAGGTTGTTCCATACTTAGCTGTTAAATCCACATAACAAGGGATTATTTATCAAATGTCACTTTGAAAATATTTGGCGAAAGCACCAATAGTCAACCCCTAAAATATCCTTGCAACGTGGATATTGAGGTATTCATACATATCTGAAAGATCGGGATATTTTCTTTTCTTTATATGGCCCATGCCCTGGTTAAATGTAGTGTCCTCGTCACTAATACAAGGATAAGCTAGAACAGGGGTGTCCAAACTACGGCCCAGGGGCCAAATGCGGCCCGCAGGCCATTTTGAATCGGCCCTCAGCAAATTAAAAAAAGTACAATGAAATACGGCCCACAAATGAACATTTTGCTTGTCTTATTGTACTTCTTAAATATATATGTAAACATATATTACCTAGTATTCATGTGTTAATAAACCCACTTTCCAAATAAATTCTAAAGTAGAAAACATTCTAACAAATCTTAGTTGATAAAAAAAAGCCTAATAACTTATTTGCATAACACGCTTGAAATAAACCCTTCCTATTTCCTCTTATAATAATCAATCTGAGGCTCCTGTTTTAAGGAATGAGCTGCAAACACAATAAATGAAACCATCTGGAGAGCTAGCATATTCAAGTATCAAGCATCATTTACCTACAATTGATTGATTTTGCTAATTTATAACTTAACTTATGAGGCAATATACCTCACTTCCATATTTTTCTGCATGTGGCCCTCAGTGAAAAAGGTTTGGACACCCCTGAGCTAGAATCTGAATTCTGGACACTACATTTATTGGTAAACAGTGAAAATAATGAATGGGCAAATAATAAAGAGCAAAAACTCAATGGATATGGATTGCTGGACACAGTCATGTAAAATCCACTTCTCTCATGGTATATCTCCAAAACATCTTTTTTAGATGAGGTATTAATGCGTCTTAAGTGTCCGCCCTGCCTCTGTTCATTATTTGGGTTACCTTCTTCCATTCCTCAGGAGACATGAGATTGATCTGGTCCGCAGGAACCAGCTCCCTCAGCATTCTGGGGATCATGACAAACTGCGACCGGTCTGAATCCACTTCGGCTCTGAAGAGCAGGCCGCCGATGTTAGTCATCTCCTCTTTGGTGCAGTTGTGGTATCCACGAAGGTACCTCGGCAGCTCCTATATGGAGGTTAATAAAAAGGTAATGTGACCTGGCAACTCTGAGAGGAAGAGTCAGCACAAGAAGAGCTACATATTGATATCAGGATAGCAGACATATTACTGTTGAGGACTGAAAACCTTGAGAGCTAATAACAGAATTTCTGCTATTTGAGTATCTATCTTCATGGTTGAATGTGCTTATTGTAAGACACTTTGGATAAAAGAGTGAGCTAAATGATCTGTAATGTAATGATATGTAATTTATTGTAATGTAATGAGTATTTTGGTTGGATACCTGTGGGTAATGGAACATGAGGTCTGCCACCAGGTCTTTCCCCGGGCTCACGTTGAACCACAGCTTCCTCTTGAAGATCACCAGGTAGGGCATGCTGGCTTGGTTTACTGGAACACAAGACCCCAATTATAAATAAGCAGAATGAGTGACTGTAAAACCTGAAGGTGTCGGTATGAAGTGTTACCTTCTTTCACTCTTTTTCCTTTCTTAGAAGGCTCTGCAGTCTGTCTTAAGCTGTCAAATAAGTATTTCTGGTCCTGCAGGTTGACCATCTAAGATTTAAAAACAGAATAGGATAAGTATGTTAAATAGGGAAGAAACAACGTCAGTATTTAAGAAGAGGATTTTGCATTCAACAGAGATTAAAATGTATCATTATCACAACATTTGAACATCAACATGTATTATATATGAATGCAGACCAAACAACAAATGTCCATGACTTTATAGAAATGAATAGAGTGCTGCAGGAATGAGTCCTAAAACACAGAAATTAGTTAGCATTTAACAAGTTCCTGTTCCCTTTTAGTTCATGTTTTTTTTATATGTTTTTAGTGAGATGCCTGAAATAAGTTTTTTTTTTTTACAAAAAGCTTAAGAGATATCTGCTCACGTTACGTTCGTTAATTGTTCATTTTGAAGCTTTTACGTCATCTTAAAACTGGCGGTTTGTAACAAATGACATCATGTCATCATTAAGAAATAAAAATACATCCTCCAACAAAATCCTGAATTTGAAGTGATTACAGGGATTACATTTAAAAAAAAGTATTAAATCAAATTTCTTTAATGAATGTAAATCGCCAATGTGCCATGATTGTGGAAAGTGGAGTAGCAAATTGTTTACAACAGCAATGAAAAGGTTGTTTTTGAAAGCCTCACTGCCAACAACTAGGAACTGAAGCAGGACATGTTGTGATTTTTAGAAAATGATTGCATGAGAACTAAAACAACCCTACGTGGCCAACACTGAAAAGTTGCTCTACAAATTGGGCTATGCTAATAATATCAGTATAGCCCAATTTGTGTAGCAATATTGACAATAAATAAGCATTCAAAAAAAGAAAGAAATTAAAGCTTCTCGGCACTAAATGAGTCTTTGAACTTTTTGAAACAGCCCTACTTAAAAATCATGAATCTTAAACAAACTAGTACGACCCAACCTCACCTTGTTTGTAGTCTTCAGGCTCAGGCCGTATCCGTCGGCTGAGGTCAGTTTGAGCTGATAGGCGATGCTACGGCACAGGTCTTCAATTGTTGTCGTCGACTGCACCTCAAATATCTGCAAACATTATGAAAGTGAGTTTAGAAACGTTAGCTGATAACCAAAATGGGCTGTGTCGTGTATATTTAAATGTATCTGGAAGTCATTTTTAAACCTAATTTCGACATGAACAAGGGATACCGATGGTCATGGAATCCACAAACTGACAGAAATAAAGGAATGTTTAAGCTTTCCTCCATTAATCTGATTTATATCATGAACATGTGTCTTACATCACTGGTTTCATTTGGGAAGTGGATTTTATGGAAGATCTGGGTGCTGTTCTGTTGGATGGCTTCCACTTCTACATGATGGGGAGGAAGGTTCCTGGGCTCCTTACTAAGAGCAGAAGTCATTAGGTTAATATGTTGTTCACTCACAAATATACATAGCAAGAATGAAACATAGCTTAATTATATTGCATTTACTATAAAACCATTGTTCTGTTACAGAACCTGCTTGAGTAGTAACTAGCTTAGAAATATTACAGTTATTCTGTTGCTTTGTATATTGTTGCCGTGCAGAAATGATGTCCCTTGTTTCTGTAGTTAAGTAAATTGATAAACTTTGTATAGGATGTCTCTCTCTTGTTTCGTGTCATTTTATTTTCATTTCATGCAACAGCGTTACTTATTTAATACAAAATACATGTCATTGAAATTCACTAAAGGAAAAAGACACGTAACAAAATGACTGTTAATATTGAAAAACTTGCTTACAAATAAATAATTTTCTGTAAAATTTGAATTTGTAGAATATAACATTCAGTTTGTTGTTTTGCATCTTTTTTTGCTGTGCAATAAGTGCCTTCTTTTTTCTCAGAGATTATATTCTGGGCCACCGGTGCCTTTATTGTAGAGATAGAGTTGAAAGGGGTAAAAAGGAGTAAATGGTCCCAGGTGGGATTCAAACCCCAGTCCTTTACAGCTGCACCCCAGCACACGGGCAAGCAGCTGTGCTTCTATACGGTGGCCCAAATGCCTTATTTCCGCAGCACAGTACATTAATAAACTACCAAGCACTTTATACAGCACATCTCCATCATCTTGTTTCTCATGTCTGTCTGACCTGCGCATCCCGTTCAGCCTCTGCAGGCAGTCCGGAGCCAGCTGTTCTCTGCACCGCGACTCCAGGAAGCGCTGAGTGTATCCCAATAAATTCCTATTGGGCGTGAACAGGCCTGAACACAGCCACATGAGCTGCCACCCACGCTCCATACTCAGCCTGAGAGTGAGGGAGAGAAAAAGGAAAAGGGATTGGATATGTTGGCTCTGGATCGTGTGTGAATGCTTTATCACACAGAAGAACACACTGAGGCAGCACCTGTTGTTGTTGTTGGTCATCTGTCTCATGATCTGGCAGTAGATCTCGTCCTGCAGAGCCTCGTACTGCGTGGCTGGACCGAAGATCTGGTCCGTCAGCTCCATGGGGCTGCGGGCATGTTTGATGGGGTAGTCGCCCATGTACTTCAGGATAGGTGCCGGCATATGTTAAGGATTCACACGGACTATAAAGAAACTAAACTAAACTAGGGTCTGTATCACCAAACAATCCTTGTGTTCTAAACAGAGGGGACTTTCAAAAACGTGTTTTTTCAAGAATGGCTTTTATATAATTTGTTTTATTACTTTCCATTAGTTTTGCTGTCTTTGTTTTAAAATATGTTAAGCTGGTGTTTTTAGGTTTCTTTTATTTTCTGTTTGTAAAAGTTTCAGTTTTTATAAAAAAAACACTTTGTAATTTAGTTTAAAAGCTGCTATCTAAATAAAGTTTATTATTATAATATATATTTTCTTAAAAAGTTACAGATTACCCACAGTTAATTGTGTGAAACGAACAATACAAATAATGGTAAAGAAATGTGTTGACACCCATATCTATAATGCATTAGAAAAATAGTTCTTACGCGTTATCATCTGCTAATAGCACTGCATAATTACAGGTATAAGCACTCGTAAATATTCATAATGCTTTATAACAATAAAATGCCTTTTTGGGGGTTAGTGAAATATAAATGTCCATAATTCAGTTGTTCTTCATAATTAGGTTGTGTTAGACTACACAATTCATGTTGGGACCTGTTAATAAATAAATACATTTACATTTGGTTCAGAATTGTTGTGGCATAGACTTAATTATATATTTGTTCCCTTGCAAAAAACAAATGTCAGTCAGTGAACAGCAATTATGAAGTATTATGATACTTGACCATTTAAGTCCTTGTAAAATGCTTTATATTCATTATTTCATATATATTTATTTGTTATTATAATGCATTTTGACTATGTACTAGTGCTTGTATCTATAATTAAAACCATAAGAAGATCATAACTCATTACTAGGATGATTATAAGGCATTTACCAAAATAACATTATTATTATTAGACATTTTAATTTATAGCCATTTTTCTCCATCAAAAACTCATGTTACTAGAGAACAAATTACATTTTGGAACATCTCCTGAACCAGGTTTCACGCAGTAAAGCATTTAAACATTCTCTACTGTCACACACGTTACTTGCCCTCATGTCCATCACTTAAAGGATATCAGTGTAGGCGTTGCAGGCCAGGCTGCTGAGGTCAGAGTCCCCCACCAGGTGCTTCATCAGCGGCTGTTTGAGGGGCTCCCTGGAACAAGCCCACAGCTTCTCCCTGACGGCCCCTTTAGACGCACCCAGCCGCACCGCAGGCCTGCGACAGGGAGGACACAGTGTGAGCACATCAGGGGGAAAGAAATACAGTTTTTTAAGTTGTGATGATGATATATAAAGAGACTAATATCGATACCTGAAGTTGTCAATCGCAAACTCTTTTAAGGAAACAGGAGCCACGGTCACTTCCCTCTCAGGGGCGTTTTTTGCTGCTGTCTTATGCTGGCCTGGAGTGAGAAGTTCCTGAGGGGCCAGACGCAGTTCATCAGTTACACCACAAGAGGGGACTCATGTGAACCGTCAGGGATATACTACTGCATCCATTTGGCTGAAAACTCACTATGCAATATATTTAACCTAATGACTGCTGATGCAGACTGCAAATAGTGTTATTGCATAAATACTAATACTTAATACAAATGTTAGTGGAGACTGGGGCTACTTGGCATACAAGGTCAATTTAAGAACCAGAGGCACGAATAAAAAAAGAAAGTCTGCCCATTTTCAAAACTGCAACACTTTTGAGTGATTAATCACTAGTAGTTAATTGTACTAATTGCTATCCATGATAACAGTATTTACCTAGCAATGGAAATGTTTTAAATATTTCATAAATGATATCAACATGTTAAAAGGATGTTAGCCAGCTTCTATCGCTGCTCACAGACTTTCACATCTTATTTAAACATGTAGCCGTTTTCACATTTTTTACATCTGAATATCTCCAACACTTTTATAATACGCATACTCCATAGAAATGTGTTACTTGCAATACGATTTACTCAAATTTTTCCCTTACCTAAAAAATGTGTGACATTTTTGACATAGCAGATGAGCCAAGGATAAAAAAAAGATAATATTTTGATGTTCACTTTTTGTTTCTGTAAGCTTCAAAAGATCAGAAGATAGCTTTGAGCCAAGCAACCACAGTCTCCATGTTGTATTTATAGGCTATATTAATATAACGGTCACATGAACATATGAACTACCTAACATATTTCTTTATTCTGATTTCACCCTGTTTACATTCACTCTCTTTTGATGTCCCTTTTGAATAGACGTTCTGTTTAGGGTTAATTCTGCTGAAATGTATTAGCCATGCAATAGAAAAATAACTAAAAAGTATAAAAAGGTGAAGGGAACTCTACCAGCATTTCGTCAGTGGGCTTGTCTAGAGTGGGCAGGAACATCACTCTGTCCCTGTAGACCGCTCCGCTGGCGTCCGTCCGCTGGTTGGTCGCTTTGAACCAGTTCCTTTCGGGTGAATCTTTTTCGTCTTCCTCTGCCAGCAGCAGGTCTCCTCGTTTACAAACCAGGAACATGGGGTCATCTGTAGAACATGCGATAAAAAAGAAGCATGTAATGTTTCTGTGTTGGATAAAATAGACTACTATGTCAATTTGTGTTTGATCTTACTATCGTATAAGATACATGCCTAGACTCTTACCTGGTTTGTTAACATCCTGCCTAACCAGGGCATACACAGAGCGCTGCTTCAGCCCCACCAGGTGTTTCTCGATGAGTGCGGTCATTTCTGCGCATTCCCCAGACTTCAGGACGAACTCTCCTCTGATTGTGGCCAAACTCACTGACCGAGTATTTAAATGGCTTTCACTGAAATTATATAACAAGTTAAATTACTTTGATACTTTTTCAATGTTTCAATTCAATTGGTGTGCAAGGGAGTACATAAAACCAAAGGATGTATGCAGAACCAAAAAGTTGTCCATACCTGATAATGTGCACTTCCTTTACCTCGAGGTAAGGAAGCTCAAGGAGTCTTTTGTCGCTTCCGTCCATGAAGAAGATGCCGCTCCAGTTTACAGCCACAACAAACCTGCTTTTAGGCAAAGGAGGCCCTGTGGACGGATGGGGGAATACAAATGGTGGGCATGCACAATGAGTAATTTACTGGGATATAGGCGAGATTATTTCACTAATCAGGCACATTAAATGGTCACCACCTTTCGGAATAAACTCAGTTGCAGTATCAAAAAATGATTTACCTTTTTTTTTACCTTGATTCTTGTTTTAAATAAACAAATCCAAAGCATTAAGATGGTTTGGAATTATATCAAGAATGTTAAAAGTATATAAAAATACAGTCTAGTAGGGTCGCAACTAATCATTTATTTCAATACTGTATGTCAGTTTTTTTAAATGTATGATATAGTGAATGTGTTAACTCCTGAGATGATTAATTGTTTAAGGGATTTTTTTATCTACAGAAATTCATTGACGGTCTGTATGTTGACTGACCTGACATCATTATAACTTCAAAGAACTTGGAGAAGTGCAGGGGCCATGCACGTTGGGCGTTCTTGACCAGATCTCCTTTTACGATGTCTGTTTTCAGCTTCCCCTTGGCATAAGGATCCTGTGTGATCAGTATGAATAAGAATGAACAGTTACCTGGCTCGTCTCATAGATAATACAAAAAAAGCTATCATTTAGAAAAGTGCACATGCAGATTTGTATCAGGCTCTAGTCCTGTTTATTATATAACTGTAGCTCCATTTGTGTGACTGTGTGCACATTACCTGCAGGATGACTGTGCTGATGAGTTGGATCCACTTTGACATAGATTTGCTCTCAATGAGTGTGGTTGCGATGCATTCCCCAACCACCTCTTGGACATTTTCTCTGCTGTATGCAGAGCCAAACTTGATGTAATAGTGCTGTGCGGCCATCTGGACGTATTCATCCTCCTGAAAGATGCACACACATTTGTATTAGTTATTTTTATACAAAATGTTGTCAACACCAACTTGAGCTTCTTTAAGCTTCACATCAGGAGTCAAGTTATGATCAGAATCTTAAAGTAAACAAAGTCCTCTGGGTCCCGAGCCTCACCTTATCACTCATGTAATCTCCTATCTTGATTCCCTTGATAACTTGTCTGTAGATCAGATCCGAGCTGACCGGGTCTGTTGAGCAGTCATGCCAGGGTGTGAACAGTTCCTTCCGGATGGACAGCATCCAGAGGGCGTCCTTCTCTGGCTTGCCCTGCCTCCTCATCTCCTGCTCGCACTGGGAAACTGCGTCAAACACGTGATTCCCACAGCTGCCCAGAGACCACATCTGGAGACGAAGAATATCAAAAAGGTTTTCAACTTATCGTACACCATATGGACATGACCTCAATCATTTAAAAATTGTTTAAATTATTGTATGATCATGGACATGACAGCGACGATTTTCACCTTATCGACTTATCCTACAATATAACCTCGATTATTTTCATGTCATCCAAATACCAGACAATACCGACATGAACATTTTTACGTTACGTTTTTATGACCTTGTTTTTTTTAAGCTAGCCAATTATCGGGGTAAATGCGAACATGACGGTGCTCATTTTACCGATATCAACTTCTCGTAGTAAATACAGACATGACCTTGATCCCTTTTACGCAATTGACTTTATGTCGAAAATATGACCCTAACCAGTTTTGCGAGAGTTATCGTGCAACATATGGACATAAGCTCAATCGTTTTTAGTGACCTAAGAAAATGACCAGTTGTGTTTACATGCATGTTTGTTTACTTGTCACAAACATTATAGGCAACATGATGCCAAAATGAACATTATGGTACGCCCTACTATTACACTGTAAGTCTATGGCATTGTACGGACATTGCTCATATTTGTAATTTTTTTTAATTACTTTTATTAGTTAAGAGGATTTCTTTCACATTCCAATCCCAATGTTTATATATTCATACAAATACAAGTTCAATTGCTCTTTGAAGGGGGTGCACTTGCAATATTATGCTCTTATTTGATCAATACATTAACGGCATAAAAGGTCCATTTGGAATTATGTCTGGGACAATATATGCTACACCAAAATCATTTACCATGACAGGCCCAGGAAGGTCAGAGTGGATATGACGATACATGAGACAACGAAGTAAAGCCCACCTTTTCAAAGAGAGTGATGTACAGGGAGAATCCGTATGTGTCCCGGAGATCAATCTTGTTGGCCACAGCTTGACAGACCTCTGCAGAGGTGGAGATGGAGTCCAGCTGAAGACTGACGGTGCTGTCGTCCAGCAGAGTCACAGACACCTCAATGGGCTCCTTGGACTTCGCAGCCTGTCAGTAAGGAGAAGAATCATGATAATAGATATAGGTTCAAATAATTCAGTACTGCAAAGCTGATTGATGTGAGGTATGCTGCTCAAAAAGTATTTGATTTACAAAAATATACCGCAGAACAACAAGAAGACACAAAGGTGATTCAGTGTTTCTACCTGTTGCTCTATCACACAGGGCAACTCTTTTCTCTCTCCGTTGGCTATGATACGCTGCAGGCGCTTAGCACAGTATTCTTTGTAGTCATTTGGCCCTCTGAGGATGAAACTCTCCAAATACTGTGGAACAGAGAAGAAGAGAACAGATTTATATCAAAAATGTAATAAAATGAATAAGAGATTGTGGGTTTCTTGGATATTGGAAATGCTGTAAAATGTAACTAGGAGTAGAAAAAAAAAAACCTGTAATGATCACAGAAATTATGTCAACTTTTAAAAGGAAGCTTGATTAAAAATAAATGTTTACCTATTATATCGGATATAATAACATTTATTTAGATGGTAGAAATGGAAATAAAATATTCAACCTTGACCGTAACCAAGGACATTTGACCATTGTGTTAAATGTGTTCAGGTTGTAGAAGACAACGAGGATAACCCACGAGTAAAGGTGTTCACTTTCAGTAATGAACTCTTTATCTGTATTTTACAATGTTAATCAAGTGCTTTGATCTTATCTTATCTCAATACTTTGCCCGTATCAACATAGCGGGCGGGCCTGAAATTCTAGGAATTGTATCTGTTATTGTTTTTCATCCTTTAACACATATTGGTGATAAAAGCAGAGAGGAGGAATATGCTTTAAAACAAGAGGCATGACAACACACAAAATAAACAGGAAGCTGCGATAATGAATGACTTTCTGCTGACTGACCTTTATGAAGAGCTCTGATGGGGGGAAGATACCAAGGCAGACGGAAAGAAGGGTCCAGCCATGCATACGGCTCTTCCTGTTCCTGTTGTTCACCAGCTGCTTACAGATCTGGCAGTAAATCTCATCCCTACTCAGACAGAGCAACATCCCAATCAGAATCACAATCACAATTCCTTTATGTCCCACAAAGGGGACATTTACGTTGTTACAGCAAAGTACAGCTAGAGACGAAGACACTATTATAGAAAAAGACATTTAAGATACACATTAATAGAATTTAAAAGAAGTACAAATTCAGGTAGATAGGTAAGTAGCAGTATTTATAAAATACAACAAGTGTAGCATGAAGTGTGATGTATAACAGTAGTAAAATCTAATTATTGTTGCACATAGTTACGTAAAGATTCTACGGCTACAGAAAAATAACTGAATAATTATAAGCTTAAAAAACGATGAGTTACTACAAGGATGGTATATGATTATATTGTAAGGCTGCACAATGTATCTACATTATTTAAAGATGTTATATTTGCATATTTATCGTTGTTTTTCCCGTATCAGATGAACAAATATCCAATCTTTACCTGATGTCTCTTCTCGCTAGAGCGTATCCGATGATAATGTTGAGTTTTTCCATGGATGTTAGTGGCCGGTCCAGTGTCGGACCCTCTCCGATCAAAATGTCCTCGTCCTCAGTAAAGTCTTCTGGCTGATAAGGATGACAACAAAAACACAAATTTAGCAAACAATGCACACAACGAGCAGAAGTCATGATGAAGTGATGATGAAAGTGCCGACCTCCTCAGTAATAACAGAAGCTTTTCTGTTTCCACCGCCAAGCTTTTTCTTGTTCTTCCTCAGTATTATCTATGAAAAAACACATGAAGATTAGACTGCAGTGCTTCAACTTGAATTGATCAATCTTTTTTTTGCCTTTATTTGAGAAATAGAATGAAAGGGGGAGACAGAGGGGAGGAAATTGCCTGTAATGTTCATGCTGCTCGGGATTCGAACCGGCTTACTAGGCAGCGGTCACTCTATATGGGCTGCCAGTTTTAAACAGAGCTATTTGGCGCCCCGATCAGTCTTTTTAATAAAACCTAAGAAAATATTGAAAATAATCCATCCCAGTTTCTTAAAGTCCAAGGTGATATCTACTTATATATGATATTAAACAGAGAAAATAAGGAAACCCCCATATCTAAGAGGCCGAAAGGTCAACAAATTGGAGCTCTTAATAACAGATATATAGAAAAAGAACATGTTTGATATGTTTTACCTGGTCCAGTCCAACCAGGCTGCTCAGCCTCCTGCCCTGCTTGTGAGGCAGCACACGTGAGCTGATGGTGCTGGACGCTTGAGAAAAAGCGTCCGCAGACTTTGGTTCAGGTATGTCCTCCATGTAACGCAGTATAACCCACCATACAGTCAGACAAGCCTGGAGGAAAATAATGAGACAAGGATTTAGGAGTAAACTTGGGCAAAAAACAGAAATCTGGACTCAAGAAGACTTACGGGGCGGGGCAAGACAAGACTAAACCAAACAGACTGTCAGAAAGGAGAACCAACAAGGATCTGACAAAGACTCATTAGCTACAGTGTACAGTAGATGTGGCAATGAAAAGCTTAGGTCACAGGCTCCTCCAACAGCGCAACAAATATATATAGGACATAGAACAAATAAAACAGATAAAATAGTGCAAGAGAATGTTTTGAGATGTGCAAGTAAATACAAATAAAATAGAAAGAGTGCAAGAAGAATCTATATACAAGTAAATGGAATTATATATTAGATACATAATTAGCAAGATGCAAACAGATGAATGTTTATGGATGTTCTTTAAAAAGGTCAGGTGTTTAATAGTCTTATGGCCTTTGGAATAAAACTGTCCCTGAGTCTGGTGGTTTTAGACCTGAGTTTGGGAAGACAATCTCACAGCAGGGAAAACACAAAGACAGGAAGTAAAGACAGACAACATTAATCAGGAAACCAAGAGTCAGAACATGACAGTAGGAGATGTGCCCCTCACCAGCACATCGGCCTCGTCGTCGTGGGGCAGAAGAGGCTGCTTGAGTCTCTGGTTGAGGTGTGTGTGACCGTGGTTGCTCTGGAAGTTAAGGATGCTAAACTTGTAGAAGGAAAACTCCTCACTGGCGTCATCAAAATCATCGTCTTCTTCCTCTTCAAGAGACGGGGTGGGGGTTGTTGAGATGGAGGATGGAGTGATGATTATAGAGGGTTCCTCCAAAGACTCTAGCACGACACTCCTCTCCTTCTTCTTATTGGTCAAAATAGAATTAAAACCATTGGTTAAGTCAGTCATTTTATTATATATGATACAAATGTTACATTATCAGATTACGTCAACTCACCTCAATTTCATCTGCTGCTTTCTTTACCTCTGATACCTCTTTCACAGGAGGCGGGGGCATGAGGTCAATAGCTTCCTGCTCTGAATCCTGCTCTACGATTGGCTCAGGCTCCCGAAGTGCTTGCTGCGACTTGGCGATAACGTTCAGTCGCTGCTGAAGCTCCACAGCAATTCGCTGTTGGGCCTCCTTCTGCTGACGTACAATGGAGGCCTGTGACGGGTGGGTTAGAGAGAGGAGAGAGAAAGGTAGGGGTGGAAGGTTTTAGAATACAACACACCACATCTTGACATCTATTATGTTATTTGTATTGTAAGGTCTCACATTGTCCCTCAGCTTTGAAGTTTCTCTTCTGGCCATGGTTCCTCTCGTGTAAGCCTGCAGCAGAATGATGGCCTCTCTCTTCTGCTTATAGACCTTCTTAGCCCGGTAGCCTCGAACCTAGAGGTAATTAGAAATAATTAATAATCTTTCAAAATAATCAATGCATTAATGTATATACTTACTGATAAAATACTAGTGAAGTTAAATTGATTTCCATTTACCCCCCCCAAAAAGCTAAAGATGTGTATAAACTCTGAAGCTCATTTGTGGAATGCATTTTAATAAATTCCCAAATCCTATTTATAAATTTAGATTTAAAAAAAAATAATCTCAGTCTCAGTGCAATCCTGATGCACTGCAATATATTTTAAATATATTTCATTTATCCACTTTAAAATGAACAAAGATGTGTAAAAGTATATAAATCTGAATATTGTATAATATTTTTAAATAACGTTTCTATATAAATAATATACAGTTTATACAGGATATTTAAGTAAATATAAGAATGGGTAGGTGTGTGTGTGTGTGTGTGTGTGTGTGTGTGTGTGTGTGTGTGTGTGTGTGTGTGTGTGTGTGTGTGTGTGTGTGTGTGTGTGTCTTATGATGACTGATCCATTTTCTATGTGTAACAGATCAGTGTTTACTTTGTCAAGTACTAAACTATATTAGTTTTGTGTTATGTTTAAAATAATTGATAGAGACATACATGTAATGTATTTTACATTACTCTAGAAAATTACACATTTTGAGGGTTTTTAGACAATACATCTTCACATTCCTCTGTAAATAAAATATGGTATCTTTCTTTAAAGGTGTAAAGATACTTAATCTTTCAACCTGGGACATTGAAAACTAAATAAAGCTAATCTACAGTTTCCACAGCACATGCCTGGTTCTGTATGGTGAGTGCTGCTTCGCGCTGCCTTTGGAACTGTTGCTGCATCTTCCGACTGCGGATCTTCGACTTTAGACGATCAAAGCCGTGCTGGAGCTGTTCGGAGCAAGAGTGGAAACAAAGGACAAGGTCAGTGGACTGGAAATAAGTTCAAGCTAACGCCAAAGAGAAAGAGAGCATTATAACAGCTGCAAGCTCTGAGTTGTATAAAAGCTTATGAAGCATCGGACCTTTCTTCGCAATTTCTCCTGTCTGTAAGCTCTCCAGTTCTTCTGCAAAACCACAGCTGCCCTCCGCTTCCTCAGGAAACACTTTCTGTAAAAATAAGAAGAAACACACTCCTCAATCACCCACTGTCTCTTAATTACTGTTTTGTGACACCCTATTTGATATTTGACTGATTATTTATGCCCTCAGGCTCAACAACTAAGGCTTGATCCCAACCTTATAACTGAAAAAGCTTTAAAACTTACCCTGTAAACTTTGAAATTAATCTTTCATATTCATAAATATATTAATTCATATTAGTTTGTAAATATACACCCTTACTGTACATATTTATATTAAGTAGATTCAGTTTGCTTCTAAATCCGGATATCTAAGGCCATTTACTCAGTGTTTTATTTCATTCTTACTTAAACTTTAATTTATTGAATTCATAATTATTTTTATCCTTAGGAGATGTGCTTTTATTTGTCCTATCCTGTGTTTCTTTATCATTGATGTTACTGCTTTGACTCCTGTATACGTAAAAAGGTTAATCTTATCTTATCTTATATGGCAGCATGTATATCAATACTACATAAACATTATCTGTAGCTGCAGTATAGGACACATCTTTTGGGGATTTCCTCTTTGTACTTTTCTTAGAAGCTGCACCTGTCTTTGTGTCCCATCATGACCCTCTGGATCACCAGAGCTATTTTGCTGAGTTTCTCTTCCCTGAGGCGTTCCAGGATGGCGTCATGGGCATCCTAAAATGAAGTGGATAAATTGCAATCAGATGCGATAAGGTTCCAAGATATTCAATTTATTTTTTAAAGAAACTAAATTATAAATTATAAATTATATACAGCATACAATACAGTACTTCCCGTAGAAATGACTATACATGCTAGTTCATAACACTGATACTACTTCACCAGTTAACTGTTAATCTGCAGTGATGTTCTACTGTGCTGAAACGATTTAGAAAGCTGTGGAACAACATGGTTTGAATGAAACGTTTTTTTCACCCTCAGGAAGATCTTGGTCCTTCCTATTTTCCACTCGTCCTCTCCTTGAATCTCCGTCTTGCAGATGGCTTCACAACAGGCAGCAGCTGTCTCCTGGTGAGAAAGAAAAATGCTGAAAAGAGGCTAAAAACAGCCCAAATCTCTCTGGGGGGGAGAAGACAACCATCTCATAAGGACATGTTAGCAGTTACAGTTAAGATTCAACGAATAAGACTTATGACAATTTATTAAATCAACTTTGTAACATATGATCGTCAACAACACTACATCACAACGTACAGTTTTTGGGTCACAGACGGTCGTCTTCAGCAGCACCCTGTAGCGCTTCAGGAAGTCCACAAAGGTGTGGCGAATTGGGAATCCCAGTTTCCGGATGCGGATGGTGTCCAACATGCCGGAGTATCTCAGCTGACGCATACACAGCTCTCTGTCAAACGTCTAAAAGGAGAGCACATTAAAGCATTATGTGAATATTATTTCTATGTGGGTCTGAGTTGCATTTATTCTTGCCTTTACCATCACAGCAACAGAAACATTACTTGTCCATTCTAACATGCTGATTTTAAGCAGGGATAATGGTTACCATGTTCACCATCTTAGTGTGAGAATACTATCATTTCTTTCTTCATTTTTATGTTATATGTAATAAACCGTTAACTGCAAAATTACAAAAAATGACCAGATTAAGACCAAAAGGGCTCATCAAAGTTAATACAATTCATCTTGGGGGAACATTAATGTGAGTACCGACTGTCCTCAACTGAAGAAGTTCTTAGTCCACTAACACTCATATGATTTTGATGACCAATCAATTTCTCCAGAGAGAATCATGCCAAAGCACCACTTTAAACATGAACATGAAAATGTTATTAAAAAATAACTATTTGACAAAAAAGTAAATGGCCAGGACCGAAACAACTAGACCTACATATTGCATGGCAATCTATCCAATAGTTGGTGTGATAGTTCACTCAAAATGACGTGGTGGCTTTAGAAAAAAAAGTCAGAGGTTGGCCAAAGTCATTAGGATTCATCATCTGGGAACCAGGAATATCTGTACAAAACGTTGTGTTCTCTATCATGTGGATGTTAAGATATTTTACAGGATAAGTTCAAACTTTGTGGCACAAAAAGAAAACTCAGGGGATGGCCAAAGTAGTAGGGAGATCATCCTCTGGGGATCATGAATCTCTGTACAAAATGTCATGTCAATCCGTCCAGTAGTTGTTGATAATACATTCAGGACGAAGGTTGTGGACCTGCTCTTCTATAGCTTGCCCTAACATGGCCAGAAAAATAACGGTGAGGGAAGATAGATGATATTAATTTAAAAGGGATTGGGAAAGCTTCCCAGTTACTACTGTACAATAGCAGGTTATATATCAAAATGTTCTAAATTGCTTTATGGCACCAAGCAGGAAGAGGCCATTGTTTATCCAGTAAAAGGGCAGATGGTAGGGGTGCATGGGTAGAGTAGCTGAAAGGTAGATTGGAAAATTAATCTTATCCCCTTCAATAAAGGTAGACTCCCAGGATACAGGATTTAGTGACATTTCCTATGACAAACATCACTGACACTTCTCTCAACCTTCATCTAATGTGCTTATAATACATAACTGCTTAATGATACAGTCATGTTTCAAAATGCTAAACATAGCACTCGTTGCGTGTTATTTTGACCACAATATACAGTAGTTGCTCATGTGTGACTCGCCTCAGACTGCTTTTCGTTGTTGGGTTTGAAGCAGCGGATGAAGGAAGGCTGGCACGTGGACAGAGCCTTCATCAAGGAGTCCAGAGACTGACGGAACTGAGCACTCAGCGTCGCCACTTGCTTACGGTTGTCAGTCTGGGCCTGCATGGATGAAAGAAAAATACTAAAGTCATGTTATCAATGGAGTGCTGCAGGAATGAGTCCTAAAACATGGAAATGAGTTAGCATTTTTGCAACTTCTGGTCCCTCGTCTCAAAGTCATGGGTTTTACTTATAGTCTAAAATATCAATATTTTAAACTTTGTTTTACATTATAAACTATGATTTTACTGGTCTCAAAAAAGGCGGATGCTATCAAGTGGCAAAATGAGACTACTTAACGTCCTCACGCCCAAGGAATGAGGAAGAGCACTTGAAGCTAATTTTGGTTGTGGCTAAATCGTGGAATTACAACTTCCTGGTCCGTCATGGAAGCCCACCTACAGTAGAAAGCTGTATCCAGTTTCCTTTATACATTCAAAATCACAGCGACAAACAAGTCCCCATTAAGCTTAGCTGTGGTGATGTTGAAGTCATGTGACAGTGGTGTAGCTACTTTATAGCTTAACGTTAGCTTTTTAGCTAATGTTAGCTAATGTTAGCTGTTGCAGTTATGATTCAAAAATCCTATCAGGGTCTTTAGTTGTGAAGCTTTTGTTAACCACAGAGCACATTTTCAGCAATAATACAAAATCCAATGGGACTTTTGTCAAGGGAACCAGGATTTTACTTTGGGTTGTTCCCAAAACAAAAATGGTCAACCTTTTAGCACCATTGTCCAACCAAATAAGTAGAAGATTTATGTAGCATTGTAAAAGTAAATGACGTGCATATGGGAGTACATTTCCATACCCGTAGAGAGTTGTTGGGCGTCATGACGATCTTCTTGTTGTTACTGATCTTTAAATTATTGGTTGAAAGCTCTTCCTCAAATATCTGTTGAAGCAGCATATTCTTGGTCTTTTTCACCATGTTGATCATGTCAGAACTGACCGCATCTCTGTTCTTTTCCAGGAAGCCTTCAGGGGGGAAAAAGAACAATACTATCACCATGCAACAGATCATTAGTCTTCAGTTGGACTTTTTGTAAATGTTGTTTTTGTACCTTTGGAGTCGTAGTATACGATGCCAGCATAGTGGCGAACGCCAAAGTCTGTGTCGTATTCACTTCTGGAGGAGAGGTAGTTCTTGTTCCTACGATGTTGTTGGTTCATCTTGTTCAGCATAGTGGCGTCAGAGCCCTGTGGCACACCAAACAATACTTTGACTTTAAAACCAGAACATATATTACTGAACTGGCAGATTCCAAAGTAAAGACTTTAATAATACTTGCTGTGTGATTTGTCTTAAAAGCAACCCTTGTATAGCGCAACCAACCTTTGGAAAGTGGCTTTCTTCATCGATCAGAGCCAGAAGGTTACAGGGTTTCACAGCCAGAACGTCCAGGATGCTCTGATTGTCACTGAATTCGATGCTATTCCAAACAATGTCCTCCTTCAGGTACTCCTTCTGCTCCAGCTTGAAGATGTGGCCCACGAAGAACTGCTGCAGCTTCTCATTGGCAAAGTTTATGCACAGCTGCTCGAAGCTGTAGGACGACAGGGTTACATTTGAGCAGCTGCAACTAAGTGTAAAACAGTGCTGTGCTCAACATGAGAAAAAAAACCAAGTCCTTACCTGTTTGTTTTGAAGTTCTCAAAACCAAAGATATCGAGCAGGCCGATGGACAGGAAGGAGGATTTGGGGCTTTTGGTCAACTTCTTATAGATGACATTGTTGATTTTCTCAACGATCCATATGAACAGCTTGTTGTAGATTGCCTGAGCGATCGATACAAAATGTGTTAAAAATATAATTGTATCTTCTTATCAAGAGGAATCAGTCCAACTCACGAAGGAATATTAAAGTAATAGTTTGTCAAGAAACGCACTGCTGTGAACAGGAGTAGCAAATTCAGTTTAACCACCTAAAATAAAGACCCACACAAAGGGTCAACATCGATTTAAGTGTACGCTATACTTAGAATATTTTTGATGCTTAACTTTCCCGTCAGACAATTATACAATGCATAAGGAACTGAAGCTGTTATATAAGCTCTCGCAATATCCACTCCATTGACAAAAGTAATTTTATCTTGCAGAACAAGGAAATCTATCGCTGCCTTGATCGGCTAGTTTTTTGTGTTTTTTTGTGACTTTGAAGATTCTGACCTAACCAAAGTCACATAACAACACAAACCAACAAACGAATAGAGGCAGAGGTAGACCAGCAACCCCTGTGTTCTGCAAGGTAACATTACCTTTTTTGTCAAAGTAGTTTAGTGGCATAGGAAAGAGCATACATGGGGTTCAAGTAGAGTTTAGTTCTTCAGTGACTGGATGGTTATTTGTAATAATCCCTGCATCCCCCCCTCTCATGACAACTGCTGTATCTGAAAACCCCTGCCTGCACGCTCCTCTTTTAAATTGTGTTGAAGTTCTAGTTTGAGTTTTCAATGAATCCCTCTGCAATCAAAGGTTTAAAAGACGTCATGCTGTTATCTTTATCAATTACAGTACGCAACATTTTTTCTATATGAAAGGATCCAATAAGGAAGTTGGCAGCCTTCTGATTGCCAGTCATTGGGTCAGATTTATTACCTTCACGAAGGCGTCCCTACAGTCAGACGCCTGATCGGCGCTGAGGGGTTTGATCACACTCTCTCTGTTGGTCATAAAGGAGCGTTCGGTCAAACTCTTTGCCAGGGCAGACCTCTTCACCTGAAGGGAAAAGACGTAACTTTTTCAATCATTTCGTGCTGATACAGATAATAAGTTAATGGTTTACCATCACTCGATCTCTGCGCTCACCTCCAGGAGTGATGCTGCCATGCTGAAGTGTTGGGATTTGCTGACGTCACTGGTTTCCAAGTTATTTTGTGTGTTGGCTGGTGGGAACATGAAATCAAATGTAACAACAACACCACAAAAAAAGTACCCCTTTTGGGTAATCACATTTTCTATGATGCCCATGTCTACAATTGCATTGCATTATAAATGTACTTAAAATGCGTTATATAAGCACTGTCAATTTGAACGCGCAATGAATCTGTAAACTTAAATGTGTAACAAAAAAACAATATAAACAAAGAAAAACATTTGTAAAAATGTTGGAATTCATGAAAAATAAATCAGAAATCATAAAATATATTATAATTAAATGAAATAAAAGCTCTGATTTCTAAGTATTTTAAACTTAAGCTTCACATTTAAAAAATGAATGTTGTGATTAAACGCAATTACGTTTTTTTTATCGATTGACACCACAAGTAATAATCTGACTTTATCTTGTAGTGGAGTGTTGTAACATTTTGGTATTACTACAGTGTGTTTAAATGCTTTCGGTGTAGCAACCATTAATGCTAGGATTATAGTAAATCTGTTTTATTTACCTTTTTATTGTTCCTGACATTAAATATAACCAGCAATTTATAGAAAAAAACTATAATATGTCACATGTGTTGACTCACCCTGGAAGCAGACGTTTCCCAGGTGTAACATGGCTGCGAGCAGCTTGAGGATTTCCTGACACTGGAGTTCTGAGAAGGTGAGGATCTTCATGGCGGAGAGAATACGCTGGTAGTCTTTAGCATCATCCCTGCTGTCACACTGGATACAGCCGCCCTGTAGCACATGAGAAGGAAGGTTCACATTGTTTACAGTAAATCGACAAGATGTCAGATGTTCGGGGTGGCAGCCAATGTTATACCTTGGAAAGGAATTTGTACTCCTTAGCATCACCGAGGTTCAACGTTTTCTTCTCCTCTGCCGTGGCTCCTGCCAGCATACAGTAAAACACGTGGTAGTTTCTCTCCTCCAGGGCCTAAAGGTAGTGTGGAGCAAAAAGAAACCACTATTGTTACAAGAAGATAAACAGTAACACTTTCCATGTCTAAAATGCATTATAGTCTGATTACTTAGAAGTATAACTAGTTCTATGTACTATTTATAATGCTTTAAAATATAACAATTATCATTTATTATGCTTTTTGGGGTTTTCCTTTTCCTGGAGTGTATTATAACGGTTTGTGTGCATGTAAATGGTTTGCAAAGGCTAAAATCTCAAAGTTGGCTCCAAGGGGGTTTCTCTCCCACTCACTCCCCCCCACTCCCTTGTCTGATACACCTCTATTGTTGTCCTTTGTTTACTTCCAAAACATAGTGACATCACTATGTAACACTCGTGTTTCTATTGGCTGGCGCTGCAACACATTGTACGTAAAATGGAACGGGGGATATCTCTAAAGCAGTTGACCAATCACAACAGAGCCAGACAAAATACAAATATGAACCATAAAATGAGCAATATAGGGCCCCTTTAATTACATTTAAGGTCAAGTGTCATAACACCACATTTTTGCTAGTTATTCATAGATTTGATTGGATTAAATTATGTATTTTTCACTTAACTTAATGTAAATAATGCCCGTTTAAAGTGACTTATAACCACCTTTTAATTTATTTTATCTCCATATACCTCAGGTATATAATTACTTCACATTAAGCACTTAAAGTAACTTTATATCAAATTATAAAGCATTATAACTGTGATTATAATGCATAAAAAAGCAATATATACTGTATTACGATTATTAGAATGATTATACTCTGAATGTTATTAAATAGCATTAGGAATTCTTATAAGTGCTTATAAATAGAGTTTAACCGAGCCATAAGCCTTTTGAGAATGAATGGCATGAATAACAAAATGAACTGTTAATTACATTAAATACTACATAACAATCCACAAATCAGGAAAACATAAGAAAGAAAAAGTGAAAAAGAAATAAGAAGAGAGGAATTGCTCAATAAGTGTGCTTTTAATGCTTTATAATTATAGGACGTGTACCAGTAAAAGAAAAGGTGTTTAAAAGGACACTCATTGTGGCTGTGAATGACCTGCTAATATTTTCCATGACTTCAACGTGCAATTCTCTGAGGGTTCACTGTCCATGATAACACCGTGTTTATCTAACCAGCCCTGTTTTTATTGCCCCCCCTCCCCTCATTGGGGATATGATAAGAAGGAGCAGGTGTTTGGACTGAGACAACTCACCTGATGGCAGACACGGGACTTCTCCAGGAGATACTGCTCCACTCGAGCTCCTTCAATCACTCCGTTCTTATTGAAGAAGATCTCCAAATATTTCCCAAAGCGACTGGAGTTGTCATTGCGGATCGTTTTTGCATTTCCAAACGCTGCATGGGACAGAACAAGGAGGGTTTATTATTATTTTTGTACTTTTTCTGTGTATGGGTGTGTCTCAACAGGAAGTTGTTTGTGGAGATTCTTATCTCCTAAGACCTGTTAACGTGTTTTCCTCAAAAGGAGTAATATATTGCTACTGATGTACTGTATCACATGGCAAAGCTGTGTCACGAATTGTACAAGTTGAGAAAATCCCACAAAATAAAAGCTTGAAAGGGTTTTTAAAGTTTTTTTTTGGTGTGCAATTTATATTTTAATTGAACATGTTTCAGAGTTTTCAGAAGCCAACTAAAACCAGTATTTTAATGTAGCAGGCAGCATATAAATTGTTTGGGATACATTTCACTTTTTACTCTGGATGTCACTAAAAAGTTGTTGTAAAAGGTTTGCATTTGTGTATGATAAGCATAAATAAATGTAAGATTTGTTGAAGGTTTGTCTTTATGTGTTAGCCTTATTGCTATCATTCGATATAACTTGTTCAAATATAACCTTATACACACTTTACTCTGCTTTCGTGTAATATTTTGCTAAGCCGCATTCATTAACTCACAGGTCACAGCTGTTAATCCTGAAATTAGTCACCTATGTACTAAGACAAGAATCGATTTTGAATGTCAATTGTTTTGACAGTCTGTTGGCGTAGTACCTTCGAGGATGGGGTTGGACTCGAGGATCTGCTGCTCGATCTGCTGCTCAGAAAGCTCACCGCTGACCGCCGCCAAATACTGCAGGATCAACTTTGTGCTCTCTGTCTTCCCCGCACCTGATTCCCCACTGAGGAAAATATAGAAGAGAAGACGAAGTGTAAACAAAAAGCAAACCCTAACAAGATGTATGCTATTGAAGACTGTCAAATGATTCATGGTGACCTGATGATGCAGCACTGGTTCCTGAGATGCCGCATCATGTTACAGTAGCATGACTCAGCGATGGCGAAGATGTGCGGAGGGAGTTCCCCCAGCTTTCGACCGTGGTACAACCCCACCTGAAGGATAACGGGGTTAGATGATGAAGGGGAAATGATTTGCAACTGTAGTACGTCTGTGATGAATTTTAAAACCAGCCTCACCTGGTCACCTGAATAAAAAGGGAAATCCTTGTATGGGTTCACTGCCACCAGCACAGAGCCTGTGTAGGTCTGTAAAAGACAAATGGTGCTGTGTGAGATGTTTAGGATAGAGTAATATTCAAGTGCACTTATGATGGCAGAACTGTATGGTTAATTCAATTTTATTCTCATACATTTGCTACCATTGTTCCTAAAGCATGGTGAAAACAAACATGATTGTCTAATTGTTTAATATTATTTGTGCGTTCCTACTCTGGTTTTTGGTATTCTTCTAAATATTTGCAGATTTGTATTGCCGTAAGGGTTGGGCATATTATGTATACATGACACTATAGTGATATTTAATCATACAAAGAAGGTACATTCAATTTAATTCGAGATAAACAAAGCATTGAAAAATGTCAAATGATCAGGAATTATTGTAAATGTTCAGATTTCTTATTCATTATTGGCACTATTTGATTTCATTTTCTATTGTGTAGTTTAATTGTTTATTTACTCTCATTAAAATGTCTGGAATTCTTTACTTTCTTATTGTTTGAAAATCTTTGAGCTGCATAGCACTTTGCCTTACATAGATAAGGCCTCGTTTGTGTCGCAGCAGCAGGTTCCTGAGGAGGCCGGCCTCCGTCATGTCTCCCAGCTTGATCATGTCATCCACCCCCTCCACAGAGGTGGGGTGCATGATCCTGAGCGAGGCTTCCTGCTCCTGGGACAGACTCCGCTGCTGCGAGAGGTCAAAGAAAGAAATAAGGTCAAACCGCAGGCTGTAAATGTTTTTTATGATGCTTTATGTAAGCAATACATACAGTATTGATTTAGCTTTTTATTTAAACCAACACACTTTAACATATTGATTTGGCTTTTTAATTAAACCAACACACTTTAACATATTGATTTGGCTTTTTATTTAAACCAACACACTTTAACATATTGATTTAGCTTTTTATTTAAACCAACACACTTTAACATATTGATTTGGCTTTTTATTTAAACAAGGGGATATTTACCTTTCCTTCATCGTCGACTAGTAACCGCTGACCAGATGGTGTTACTGTGACCCTAGCTCCAATGGGCACCCCGATGTCGGAGTCCACCCACACCCACTCCCCCTGAAAATACACAGCACGATACATACAATGATAATATTCACCAGCAGATTTTCTGTTTAAAGCAACACTTCACCCACAATATGATCATTTTTTAATTGGCTTACCTCCATGGCAAACAAATAATTCAACCTGAGACATTTCTTGGTGAGATGAAGTAGAATCTGGGTTTTTGTGTTTGGGAAGTATTGAGCATTCAACTGGATGAATGAGACTTGGGTTATAGTTTCGATGACGTTAAACCTTGCCCTAATTTATTTTAATTCATTAACACTTTGCTCTGTTTTTTATTCTTTGATCTCTGTGGAGGCATTAGAGAAAATACATCGAGAATTCAAGGTACCAGGGTGAATAATTGATAATCAAAGAATCACTGTAAGGGTGAAGCATTCCTTTAATGTTCTTAAGAATACCACATTTATGATGGGACCGCCTTTATAAGCTTACATTATTTCCTTGAAGGAATGACTGCAGGAAATGTTTACACTACATCAAGGAACAAGCATGATTTCTAGTAAGTAGCATTCATAGCAATAAAACCCATTCTGAATTTCTCAGTCCTACCTTTCTCAGCATCACAGATTTTCAGCGTTCCTACTCCCTAAACACAAAGAAATCCATATGATGAGTTGCAGTTTCAAAGAAAAGTGTCTCCTTTGAATTTAGTTTGGATATCCGTAGGTCATCATGCATTACAAAAAACCCAAGGTAGGGTTTAAAAAGTATTTATTACAAATCCCCTGTTGTTCTCAATGCCATCGGTTAATATGCACATAGGCAGCAAAATAGTAATAACAAAAAATCAGTATGACTGAAATATATGAAGAGGTCTACCTAACAGTCCTTTAAGGAGCGATCTTCATTAATTTCCACCCTTTCAGTGTGCCGTAGAGTTGCTGTTTGTCCCGAAGCCCTGCTGAATCTGTCTCAGTATGTAGGAGGTGACTCGGCTCTCCTTTGACTGACGAACTGATTTTTATGGCACTTTGACTTTGAACCAGCTGTTGCTGAAAAAGGAAGGGGAAGAGAAACTGATCTTACGGATATATCATATCTGTCTTGTCATGACCTGGCCAGCGTTACCCCATTTAATTGTTTATTTTCTGACGGTATCAGCAATAATTATATATTTTTATTTAATTTGTTTTGCATAGTTAATTGTGAATTTGTGTGTATATCTCTTGATTTTTTATTTTTCTCATGTAACTGTAAGTTCTGGTTGTTAAGTAAGTGTAATTGACAGTTCATCTATTTCTATACAGTCCCTTCTCTTATTGTCCATTAATGGAAATAAAATGACATACAATTCTAATGCTATTTTATAGCAATAACAGCACATTCATTCATCAATATTAAAGAACTCATTTGTCCTTTAAATGGCCTTGATGCCGATTGGCTATGGTCAAACATTCAGTGTCATAACATTTATGTGCAGCCTTTGGACTCTATCTGTGTTGATCAGAGTAGTCGTCTCACGCACTCGCCCTGCAATAAAGATTCAAATATGAGATTGAAACTATATCTTAAATTGACAGAGGACCAGCTTTAATATGTTTCATATTCTGCCTAACATACTGTAGGGACTCTGTGGTTGTTGATTAGTCACTGTCCATTATGAATGGCAATAAACTGAACATTTCCCATGTTAGACATGGACTTCAACCCTTAAGGGAAACCTCCCTCGAATGGGCAAAAGTAAGTTATCTGCACTACTATAAAATGTCATAAGGTCATGTGGGTTTCAAAAGTCAAAAGGATCACTCGCCTGAGATTGGAGGCACTCACTGGCGTCAGGAGGGTGTTCATCTTCGATAAGGAAATGTCTGTGAGGGAAGTCGGAGCAGAAAGATTGAAACTTAAACAAACAATTGCAGTAGCTAAGCTACTGTTTTGAATGAGAGTCATTTCAACCCTGCTTGAAGTAAATAAGTGGTGACGATAACATTTTCATAATACGTGACTGTTTGTGATACAAAAAGATAATCTTTCTGACTCTCCCAACAGCTATCTTTCACTAACTTTGTAATGACGTACAGTAACCTGCGTTATGACGTCTTAAGACGATAACAGCAGTCCGTTTTTTTCTCCAAGTGACACTAAGTAGCATAAGAAAGACACAAATATAAATTGGTTTAGTAACCAATAAAATACTACATGCTTGACTGAATGTATTTAAGTGTTTGACTGCTACTGACTTATGGTGTGCTATGACCGGTAGCAAATGGTGGCTAATGTTAGCAAACCTTTAGCATTTTTCCTTAACGTAGTGTGGCTAATGCGTTTGCTATTAACAAAGGTTACAAAGAGATGAGCTATGCAACTTTCTCTGTCTAAAAAATAACCCACTACCCAAAACAAATATATTTTAAAAATATTTAAAGCTGTTAATTACCAATTACCAAATATTAACTTTTCTCTGCCCTGTTAAAAAGCTAAATGCTCCTTTTGTTTTACTAGCTAGTCACTAAGTTAGGGTAGGCTACTGTCGTTCTGTACAGGTAGTGAACAGCAGGTTTAACGTTGTGTTCATGGCAAAGTGCAACAAAAAGATGCTACGACAGCAGTAACAGTAAACATAAACTGTTGAGTAGCCGGTAATGATTAAAACTATGGTACAAAGCTGGAGTTCAGGTGTAGGCCTACTGTATATCAGACCCTTTACAGGAAGTCAGGTGAACCTGATAACCTAATATAAATTATTAACCATTACACATATCTCTTCACTTACTATCTTGTTATGTCAAGTCTGGGACCTTCTCAATATAACTATAATTTAATTACAGTTTCCAGATATTGGAAGAGGCCCATGAGTCTCTTTGCTAATTATCAATGGTCTTTGCAATTAACAGCAGATGTACCCATGTTAAGTAAATTGGCAAAGGTCAGAGGAACTCCAAGAGAGGTCTTCCTCAGATATAATACAGTTAAAGTCTTGTTAGTTAGTGGTTCATATCCAGCATGCATTAGCTAAGAAACGATAAGGATGTTGGTGTGTGACATCTGGAACTTACATGTTGCTCTGATGTTGGTGCGTCCAAGTTTAGGAGACCTGACAATGTGTGTGCGTTAAACATGATTAGGGAACATGTTCGTGTGTCATTTAGGAAACGTATATTTGGCCTGTGTTTTCTTGTGTTCGTGGGAGCATTTCTGCGATTGGTTGCTGTTGAAGCAAGGTAATGTTTCCCCATTGTTGTTTGGTGGTGCGCAACTAAATAATGATTAATCTCAACTATTTCTGTGTTTGTGTTTCATTGATTCCTCTCCGTTTCATTCTTTCCTGTTGTGTGAGTACTGGATCTCCATAACAATCTTCTACCAGCTGGATCAGAATGTGGTTTCATTGCAAACACTCCCTGGTAACAAAGAACGCAGATTATCTCTGTTTTTTTGGAATATAAAATAAACAGCAGGGCAGTGCCCATTGAGTCATCAGTGTGTCACTGTCAGCACGGATCACTTACTCATTTCTGTTCCTCCTCATCCTCACTGACTGTACCATCGACACCAGAATGTAATTATGTTTAAACTTGTGTTCAGGGAAAAAACCAAACAGTTTTAGTCATTCATGTAGGTCTTTTATTTCCCAATAGACAAGCACAACTACAGTATATATTGCTCTGGATGGTTTAAGCACAGTACAAATGCACTTCAAATACTGACATAATTCAAAGTAACATCTTACAATATAACATTGCTAAATACACAGAAATTGTACTTTTGATTTTTTTTTTTTTTTACTTAGATGTATGTAAGGTTTCCAATTAAATAGATTTTTTTTTCAACCAATTGCAGATCATCCCAATGAGTCAGTACAGTTGTTTTGCACCATAACTTAACTTTTAAAATGTTTAAAGTCTGTGAAAAACAAAACATTAAAAATTAAAGTGAGTTAATGTTCTTCAAAACATATGGCACAAGCCTACAAACAATCAAACAAGAGGCTTGAAATCCAAAAATAAAAGAAAGTTGTGCAGACATAGCAGCGGACTTTATGATACTACATGGCACCGAGTAAAAAAGAGGCACATTGACTCAATTAAAGCAAAATCGAAGGCCCGCAATCTTTAAAAAAATGTGCCGCTTCACTAAAATGATCTTTTATCTTCTCTTGATTAAATTAAGGCTGAAATTCACAGTTGATATTAATGAGGTTCATTTAGAATGTGTGCTACAGAAATAAATTCTGAGAATGAAATCCCCACAAATTACAATTGGAATTCAATAAGATCTCAAGGCCACCAACCTTTTTCGGCAGCATTTCAAGAAATTCTAAAACAATATGTTGGATACATCCTCCTTTAAGAATTGAAATCAAACCAAAACTCCTATGATCTGTACCTTCTGGCCCCCAGAAGAATCTGAAAACTCTTCAGTATAAAACCTTTAAATACATACAACAATATAAAAAGTCATGGATGGCAGAAGCTGTTATTTTGTCTAAGCAGGCGTTAATCCACCTGTTCTGTTGTTATAATGTAGATTATAAACTTGCTTTTACTGCTACATGTTTCACTGTTTTATGTATGTATCTTCACAACAAGTTAT
Source organism: Trematomus bernacchii (assembly GCF_902827165.1). Taxonomy (NCBI): domain Eukaryota; kingdom Metazoa; phylum Chordata; class Actinopteri; order Perciformes; family Nototheniidae; genus Trematomus; species Trematomus bernacchii. The sequence continues at coordinate 11,825,047 of NW_022987689.1, read as the reverse complement.
ATAACAACAACCATAGACAGACAACCAAGTAAACGTCAGTAGTGTGGTATACTCTTTTGCTCTGCAAACACAAATAAGGCTCTTAACTCAATCTAGAATCTAAAACTAGTCATTGATATTAAACTGAAAATCAGCTTTCGCGCATTACACTGTGTACAACAGTTATATCACAACGGTCCTCATAAAGGTCAATAAATCCGCAGCAACATAAAAGTAATTGCTGCATAGGTTATTTCACCGTCAGACTTGCGTCACATTTTAAATTGAAGTCCATCCACTGAATTACATAAAATAGTTCCCTAAAGTAAATCACTGAGGCTTAAAAAAACAAACAGTGTTTACATGTTTTAAACCAATGACTGTAAATCACACACGTCACAGAGTCAACACTATTCCAATGCATACCTTGGTAGACGTTTAAAACGTATTCTACTTTTATTTCTGTTCCTTTTAAAGACTGAAAGCCTTTAATGCCTTGTGAATGGGAACCGGTTTCATGTCTATAAATGTGGCCTTCCATGTATTACGCAAAAAAAAGAAAGATAAGTAACTATGATAGCAAAATGAGAACTATTGAACACAATAACAGACTTTGGAAAATTGGCAATCATCCAGAACATAACTGTGGGTTATTTGCAGTAAGTGGGCTAATATTAAAAATGAAAAACACCTGGATTGGGACTTAAGAAGATGGGGAAGATGGGGAACTTCAATTGAAATCTGATTGACGGTGATTTCCCTGCTAACCACCTAGCCTACTGCTAATACTGCTCCTAAAATACTACTTGTTCTTCTAATCAACAAAAGAAAATGTGCAATTCCAAATTTCCATCCAAGTGTTTGTGTGCTCTACAGCACATTTAGGTGTTTACTCTTCCTTCTCCTCGGGCCTCTTCAGCACTGCACTGTATTTCATGGGCGCACCGTCCGCTTTCAGCTGCACCTCCACTAACGTGAAGATTGAAATGACCTGGAAGTGGAAACAAGAAATTATGATTTTTACAATTCGGTTTTTGCTCAGGACACTTTTTTTAAACATGTTTACGGCTGGTCCAAATCTTTAGGGAACAAGTGAGTCGTCTTGTTTTCTCCTGGTTATTTCAAATTAAATCAATTAAATCAATAATTTGTTTGGGAAATGTGCATAAAAACCACAATACCTGATATGATGTGCAAAAAGAAGTTTGGTATTTCTCTGTCTCGCATTACTATCACATTACTGTCGAAGCCACTTCAAAAATACAATCACAAACTCCCCCATTCTATTTGTATTAAACAATACCTCTATTTTTCAATTGACAGGTAGGTCCTCACCTGCTCTACTGGAGCTTTGTTCAGGTCCTCTGGTATCCAGAGCAGCGTCAGCTCGGATTTCTTCCCCACCTTATGATGGCGGAAAGAGCTCAGGCCCGTAATCGACTGAATGTGGAAACAAACGGTTTCATATAGTATCAGATTAAACGGGCATGTGATGATGACTTAGGGCTGCTCAATTAATCGTATTTTAATCGCAATTACGATTTTGGCTTGCAACGATTATGAAAACAACATAATCGAAATAAAACGATTATCTTTGTATTTTTTTTGTATTGGTTTTTCAGTTGAATTATACTTAAAGTTCAGGGTAATCAACTGTTAAAAACATACTGTTCACATTTTTTTTTTCAATAAATGGATGTTTTTAACAATCGTGATATCAATTATTGACTCAAATAATCGAGATTATGATTTTTGCCATAATGGAGCAGCCCTATGATGACTTGTGTTTTCGTACCACACTGACACTCATTTTCCACTCCTGAGTAGGTTTTTACAGTACTAAATAATATGCTGCATTTTCACTGCATGGTACGGCTTTGTTGAATTTGGTTCACTCTTTTTTTTCCGTTTGTGAAACGTTGTGGATATTACCTGGTAACTTTTTCAGTACCACCTTTGTCGATGTTTCAAGGGAGGTCAGCCACAGCTAGAAACTGGAGACAATTTCAGAGAGAAACTTCACTAGCGCGAACAAGACATCTTGCACGAACCCGCTGATATTGTATAGCCAAGATATCGTCAATAGCGAGCGGAATATTAGATTTACTCAAAATAAAAACCACAATGAAAAATGTACAAAGAAGCTCCTCTGGTTTTTGATAAAGAGATTCCAGGCGGTTTCACATAGCGTGGGTACAGCAATCAGCTGAGAATCCCGCCTACACCGAGGGGGTAACATCTGGAGTTAGAAACGGAAATAAAGAAAGTAATTGATCCAAAAAGTGAGTCGAGTAGAATGTACAGCCGTTCCATGCAGTGGAAGTGTCAAATAAACGGTCAATAGAATATCTCTAAATATGAGACCGATGTCACCAACAATTAAGACCAAAGAGGTTTTAAAAGATACAAAGTAATAATTAAAAACACAAAATAAAAACACTTGACCAACAATGTTAATCAAATGTGTACAAAAGGACTTAATTGAAGGCTGTAAATAATAACATATTAAAAAAACTGATCTCTGTAACTGGAGTGTTTTGGAGCTGACCTTGCAGTAGACGCGTTTCTGTACTCCGTATCGGAGAACCAGCACATCAAAGGACTGATCCAGGACCCCCATCACCATGGCCTCAGAGTCCAGAGGGCCACAATCCTGTGGGGCACGGACAAAGAAAAGACTTCAGTACACCGACTAGGTCTTACACAGTTTAATACCGACAGACATTGGTTTAAACAGATTCTGAAATAAGCTTAAACTCGCCCCTCCCCCAGAGACCACGACAATATTTACATATATGAAATGCGAATGGAAATGTTGTAACATAGGTCAAATTAAAAATAACGTTTTTGAGAAACTTTATATGAAAGATCTAATGTCAGAACTATGAAATAATTTGTTTTTTATGTTATGGTTGTATTTAAAGTATTTATAGCAAAAAAGTAATAATAATAATAATTATAGGCACTGTAGCAAAGAGAACAATAATAAAAAGGTGTGTTTTTCCATTAGGCTACCCACCTTTACAAACACTGCGAAGAAGAGCTCAGAGCTGAGCTCCTGGACTCTCTTGGACAGAGTCTTCCTTTCGTTGCAGTGGGACGCCTGCTTTTCCACATCCTGTGTCGAGAGCCCCAAACTGGGTCCACACTCTGCATCCAAACATTCAGCAGACAGACACCAGCATAATGAGAATGGAAGAGAAAACAACATCACTGATATAGAGTGGTGCACCGATGACCTATTTGTTTTGTAGGCCAACCTGAAAGTTATCAAGGCAAGGGCTCCCTCAGCAGGCTGTACAATAACTACATCAACTTGCATGTCTCAGTAGCTAAGCTAAAGGCTGCTAATGTTTGGCTAATGCCATTCAGCAGTCTCATACAAGCACTTGTTGGCAGTCGCTGTTTTTATGACACATAGAAACGTTAAAGACATGTATATCGTGACGTATTTACTGACGTCAGCTTGTGTTACCACAGATCCTTTTTCAGGCCTCTTTCCACAAACATGTTCCAAAAAATGTTCTTCTCTTTTTGAGATTAATGTATATTTACGCATGGCCCTTGTTTAATAAAATAAATAATAATTCAATAGATAATTATGAATTAGTTGAAGTACGCACTCAGTGAGTAGGCCAGCAGCCGGTGGACGATGATGTCGGCGTAGCGCCTGATGGGGGATGTGAAGTGGGTGTAGAGAGGAACGTTCAGGGCGTAGTGCTTAAAGAGGTCCTCCGTCTTAAGAGTTCCTGAACAGAAGTACAGCGCCATCTGCGGGAAAAGACAAACAATAAATACAGAAACTCACAGAAATATTACTTGAAATTATTTATGTAATATTTTAAGATGACCCGTTTTCTTTGATGCCAACAACTATTACACAATAACACAATTTAGAAAAACTGAACACATCTACAATAGAAATACAATGGTTGGGGCCGAGCTCTCACCTGCATGGGTCTGGAGCACATGTGGGTGAGGACTTCTTTTCTGGCAGCGGTATACTCATCATCTCCGAGAGTGGTGTGGAGACTCTTCTGCAGGTTGGAAAGGCAGAAAAGAGAATTGAATCATCAACACCGTTATTACTCAACATCATTTACAGAAGGTGTGAGGACTCAAAAGCTTTGTCAATCATGTATTGAGCATCCAAGTAAAATTATGAAATGGAAAAGAAAGGTATTGCTGGAAATACGGGTAGGCGATTCATATTGAGATGATAGTACATCTGTTTATATGCATTACTTCAATAATGAACACCTCTCAACACTCCAAAAGAAGGTGATCTTAATGCTTAAGACAAGGGAAATGTAAGAGTTTTAATGACATTTATTTTTACAATTATTTTGAGATTTCAATATCTAGATATTCAAGACAACATTTTACGTCTAAAGGAACTTTTGAAAGATTGATTTAGGACATTTAATACAAAGTATGGCGTTATTTTTTTAAATGTCTGATTATAAGACTTAATATAACAACAACTAGATAGGTAAGCATGTTTCGGCAATGCAGTAGTTTGGTTCTTGACGATTTCATTTGCAACCCTATCACGATTTGCAAAAATAGTGATGTCAGTTAGAATAGGTTGATCAGAGATATTGAACTTTAAATATTGTTCTGAGAAATTAGACACTGGGCCGTTGTATTGCGAGTACTTACATGCAGCGCTCCTGCAGAGGACAGATCTATGTCGATTCCCAGCTGGTCACAAAGCTCCTGCAGCTCCTCCGCCATTTTGGCCTTAGGTGGGGGGTGGCGCCTGAGCAGGGCCAGCTGAGGGAATTTGGAGTGGATGTGGTGGGCTGTGGCGATGTTAGCCAGCAACATGAACTCCTCCACCAACCTGGAGAACAAAGTTATGCATGATGGTTAAATCAATGAATCTATTTATTTTATAAAAGCTAAATATCACGATTACACATTTGCATCAGGGGGCGTTAAAGTGTGTACACTGTCTTTAAAGGAAGAAACGTTCCAAAGAAATCCGAAAAGGAGAAAACTCATGGAGATCGACAAAGGAGGGATCCCTCTGCCAGGACAGACGAAAACGTGCAATCCATGTTGTGTGTACATAAAAAAAACTAAACAAAATGACAATATAGAAAATCCAAATATCAAGAAGGATGTCAAAAAACTTGAAGAGCAGCCAGAATGTCGAAAAAAACCAGACAAAACAAAGAGGGACTGATATTTAAGCATTCCAGACTGATGCAGAAAGGTATTTTACTAAAGTTTACATGTGTCACATCAAGTAAAGGCTCCTTTTGGAAGAGAAGGACACATGCCCCTTTCACACCATCGCAATTCCCGTTCTCGCTCCGTGCTAGAGCTTTTCTGGTTCGGAACCGGATTTTCTTTTCAGCCCCCGTTTTGTTCGCTGTTCGTTTTGTCCGCTGCTGCGTCATGACGTCACCGTTTACATCGCTGATTTTCTCCCCAACTGCGTCGGGTCGATGATCGTGTTGCTTTTAATCGTACAAAGCCAGATTAAATTAAATAACTACTTCTCCAACCTTATACTTTTCTCCAGAGTGCCGTGGTTCATTGTTTATTAATGTGTTTCAGCGGCATTTACCGACCGCTGCAGTGCTGCCGCTGTTTGGCATCACAACGCTGTTATGAAAGTTTCTCTGGTATAAAATGGGTGATGTTAGCATAGCAACCGAAGCTAAACTGACTATCTTGACTACTTGTTGTTGCTATCCTATTGTGGCATAAGCCGTTTTCTACAGGCACATTTTACCGGCGTATTTTTCATTATGATTCTACTTGTGATAGTCGGACATGACAACCTGTGCAGCCCATGTATTGATTCCATCCGATAGCTGCTATAATAACAAACAAAACGTCTATCTGCTCTCCACAATGATCAATAACAGCGAACGGATGGTCAAAGTAAGGTAGCCTACAAATAAACAGAATCACACGTTAGTGTTGCCTGACTTTATAAAGTGTGTTTTTTAAATACAGTAAGTGTGTGGTTGCGTTCTAGTCACTTTGCTCAGCGCTACTGCTTGTTACAACTTTGAATTGCCGTACTCGCCATAAACTGTTATTGCTCAGGTTGATCCCGCTCTTGCCCCTGCCCCCCGCTCCGACGTAAGCGTGACGTATGCGGTTCTTGCTTCTAGACCGACATTTCTTTGGAGCTTGGTAAGAACCGGTTTTCGGGGAAAAGAGCTGGCTCCGCTGCGGTGTGAACAGGAAAAAACGGTGCTTATCAGTCTCTAGCTCCGAACCGGCCCTGGAACCGCGTTGGTGTGAAAGGGGCAACAGAGATTCATCTGACGAGGGTTTGATACTCACTTGTTGCTGTCTCTGTACTGGTAAACGTAGCAGCCTTGAGGCATCATGGTCTCTTTGTCCAGGGTAAAAGCCAGTTTCAACTGAAACAAAAAAACAAGCCATGCACATGAAAATAATGTCAGAGCCTGAAGGGTTAGTGTGACTAACAGTGTAAGCAATGGGACCAGGTCAGTCAATACTGTACGTCTGAGGAAAACACTTCATCACAGCTACATTAAGATGCAAAAACGTCAATCGTCCAAGTAAACGGTTGTACATTTAAACGTGAAGGTAATAATTGTAGAAGCTGCATTAAAATATTAAACACAAGCCTCAGAAATCCCAGTTTCAGTGTTAGCCAGTCATCCACAGTTGGATTTAAAGGATTGATTCCCTATTGCTTTAATTTCACCATATATCAACCCAAAGACATTGTGTAATTGTTTGCTGACTGACCAACATATTTGGGCTCCAAGCAAATCAAAATGCATGGTTTCCTTAAATCAGTGATCGGATTGGCAAACACTTCGGAACTTTTATTTACCCCCAGTCCAATAACAGCAGATATTTTCACCCAAAAAGGGGCGGGGCCATGACAAATTAAATAATATGGGTTTAGTTGCCATCCATTCCTTATGTAGACTTTTTATAAAAGTACTGTTGGGTAACATCATATTAGCCAGCTCAAATATTCCTGTTAAATCTGCAAAAAATGTAATATTATGTATATTAATATAATACTAGGAAGGCTGAAAGCACGATCAGCAGCTACACAGACTTAACCACGCCCTGTCTTTTCGTTTTAACTATGAAAGGAAACCCTACCATAGAGTAAAGCCTGAGAAAGTGAGGACTAACCTGGTCCAGTCTGAGGGCTCCTCCTGAGAAGCGCTGAGCTCGGAGGTTCTTGGCAATGGAGTGCAGGTGGAGCACAGCCTGATGGATCTCGTCGATGGGGTGCTTGGGGTCTGTGGGTGGCAGCTCCTCCGCGGAGAACATCCTGTCGGGGGCGTCGATCATGCTCTGAGCGTGGTCGTAGCTCAGCTTCACGCAGGAGCGGATGACAGAGCGGCCAAACCACTCGCTCAGGATCTGGAGGAGGGGTGGAGGACCAATGTCATTAAAACAGACAAACACCCAGACTAAATGCCGTTAGCTTAATCAAAAGCGGTGAGACTTTTTAAATCATCTTTACCTAATAAACTAACTTTCTATTGTTTGGTCATAAATGGTCTTACCTTCCCCTCCGGTGTGATTTTCCAAATGACGGAGAAAGTGAGCCTGTCAATGAGAGGATTGAGACTGCACAGCTCCTCACACAGCAGCCTGGGCAACATGGGGATCACCTGGAGAGAGACCAAACTCATTTAGTGAAGTCTAAAGGATTTGTTTATTAAACTACCACTGAGAAAAAGGGACTGAGATTGATTGAAGAGCCAAGAAACACTCACCTTTTGAACCATGTACACACTAGTTGCTCTTCGGCTGGCGATAGAATCCAGAGCGTTGTCCTCACCCACAAAGTAACTCACGTCAGCAATGTGGACTCCCAACTCAAAGTTACCTTGGTTAAAAATACAGTTTATGACACCACTTCCCGAAAAACAGAAAAAATGAAATTGTACATGTTGCCTGATTAAGGTGATTTACCATCAGGGAGTAGTTTACAGGAGAGAGCATCGTCCAGGTCTCTGGCAGTAGCGGGGTCGATGGTGAAAATACACTCCTTCCTGTATGATCAAAAAGGGCTTTGTGAGTCATATAAGTAAAGTCATATAAATGACGTCTTAAGGCCCAGACACACTAAGCATATCATCGGCCGTCGGACAATGTTGGCGAGGTCAATGAGGATCTAGTTTTTGCAGGCAGTTCCGCATCATATGTATTTTTCGCACAAGAAGAAAATATTCCCTCTGATTGGCTGTTCAGCTAAAACAGACTTCCAGAAATCCAACAAACGTCTTAAGTCAAGAGGGAGTACACAGAGGAACTTCTTGCTTTCAACTACATCTCCGAATTTTTAACAACAAAGACATTATATTTACAGTCTTCGGGTTTTCCTTTATGAATGGCAATACGGCCCACCAAAGCCTGCTGTTATAAATGTCATTTCCTCTCATTTAAGCACAGAATATGCTTGCTAGTTGGCTCTATACTTTGAGATGTTTTTAACATGACTTTAAGACCAAGATCCAGGAGACTTAAATTAATGCAACAGCTCCGTTGTCTCAAGATTTGTCCTGTCTGTATTTAGTGTCTATGCCTTTAAAATACTTGTTTTCTGTCGTTGAAATTCTCAGACAGTAACCCAGTTATCAGCAACAACAGCAGTCATGTGTTAGAAAACACAATGCTACTTGTGTGCAAAGCTGGATGTGCTTCGGCTGGCATGTTCCCACTAGGGCTGCACAATTCATTGGTGTTTTATCGAAATCACAATATGGAATGTGCAATATTTAAAAAATTGCAGTAAGGGCACTTTTTGGTCATTGCAAAATATGTGAAAATATCTGAGTGCTGAAAGATATATTGTGTTGCTGTAGAGAAGTCTCGGCATACAAAAGGTATTCTGAAGAGGATTTCCTCTAATATTGTGAATCTTATCACAATATCAGTCAAAATAAAAAAATACATGAACAGTAGTCTTTACCTTAAGTCTTTTCTCTTGCTCATCTCCTCTGGTGGGATGGTCCAGGGCAGGTTCTTCGGCAGGCAGTCCAACACCTCAGTTGAGAACTCAGTAAAATCCACCTCGTACTCGATCAGGATGCCCTCCGTCTCCGGCTCGATTTCTCCTGCCTGACCCAGGGTCTTAGCAAGTTGACTGGAGGACACATTAGGAGCGTCAGGCTGGTGGCTATTCTGTTAAAATCGTTGCCCACATAACGTTTTTGGAATTCATGACTCACCCTTCTGCAAAGTTGCTGTCTACCGGCCAGTCGATGATCCGGCATATGAACAAGGTGTTGGTATAGTCGCCCGGGCGGGAAGTAAAGTTTTCGGGACATTCAGCGAGGGGAACGTTTATCCGTGGCACCCGGTGGTCCACGGGGGAGAACATGGCAAAAGGCTTATCTGGTAGGAACTTCAGGAAGCCCGTCACCGCCCTCGAGTGTTTCTTCTCAACAATGTAAACCACCTGGAGGACGATTGATAGGGGAGGCATAGTGTTTGAAATCTAAGGCTTCAGTGTTTTATTTTAAGTATTCTAAAAATACTTTATTAGTATTCCATGACAACAATTCTGAGATGGATATCTAAATACAAAAAACATCAATAGACATTAATTGAATTAAAGTGAATACAGTTAATACTAATAATACATACAAATAATGGTAATGATAACTATAATAAATCAAAGGATAACATAGTAAAGAAAGATTAAATAATAATAATTCATAAATACAAATAAATAGACATGTTATAACAAAAACTGTATCCTGAGAAAAAGAGTAACTGGTTCATGAAGGCCAAGCGTAAAAAGCAGAAATGTTACGATCTTAAGGTATCGCAGATACAATACGTTTCTTTTCAAAGTAAAAGCATTTTGGAAAGGTCTAACTTTTGTTTTGAAATAGCAAGATTAACTATAGCATGACTTGGCTGGTTTACAACAGTAATACATCTGCAATTAGTCAAATAGTTACTATCACTTCAATGATTGTTTTAACATCAGCAGTTTTCATATGTTAATGATATTTCCTTCAGTGGAGTGTAAATAGATATTAATCTTCCAGCACATACTGTACAATCAACTCAAACAGAACTTTAAAACAAGCCCCTGCTATTGCTTCTTTTTGGGAAAAAGAAGAGTTGGTTAATTTTGTATGGGAAAGTGTTGAACTGAAAGGCGGGATGCTCACTTTAGCAGTTTTTTGGAGTATTTCCCCATTGGGCCGTGGGGTTGAGGGTTCTTCCAGAGGTTCCACTTTGCGGATGAGTTCATCCTGGTCGCTACACCGGTCTTCCACATTCACATTGGGCCTGGGTTTACGCTCAGTCTTCTTCTGTGCTCTTTGAACCACGTTATCTTTCTGGGTGTCTGACTCACTGGCACCATCACAGTCAGTATCTGACCTTACAACCTAGATAGATACATACATTCATAATCATTTGGGGACACTCAAAAATGGGCTGCGGTAGAAAAGTATTTTTCACTTAGAAAGTGACCCAGAAGTATTTAGGTGGCAGCCATGAAAAGAGCTGGTGGTGTTGTACTAAATGCTATGGAAAGTTAGCCCTATTTCCTTTGACATAGGGTACATTACAACATCTTATGACAAAGGAAAGGAGAGGATGCTGTCCTACAATTCTCTGCAGCAGCAGCAGCATTGAGGGCAACACAACGTATTAACAGAAATAACAAATATTGTCGCAGTGTAATTGTTTATCATGGATAATGTGAACAAATCTTAAATTTGAGTGTGTATCTCTACTTGGATTTAAACCCATTGAGTATGTCACTGTAATATTTTCAATTTGTTATAAAGTTGCTTAAAACAATGTTGGTAGCATAGTGAAAGAGCAGTGGGATTCTATTCTTATAAATTCTCCTTCACACATTAGTTAAGCCCCTGTCACTGTCCCGAAATTGACACCAGATGGACACACGAATATGGAATTGTGAATTTCGCACGAAGATGGCAACGAAATTGGTCAACAGCCAAGCAACAGCCGAAGCAAGTGCGATGCCTACAGAAGGCCACACGATGGCACCCGAACCACACACGAAAATATGGTCGTAGACTTTACTGATGATTTAGAATGTATCCAGACTCAACGTAAGAGCTTGTGGCTCTTCGGGGGGTGCTAACATTTAAACATACACTTTATTCTTTACTTTCTCCGTCTTTATATGTAGATTAGAAGATATTACTTATCTCCGTCATGTTGTTTCCATAGCAACAACAACTTCCTGTCAACAGCGTAAACTCGCCTTCAAAATAAAAGCATCTAAATAAAACAGGAAGTTAACCTAAATTACATTTAAGACATACAACTGCAACGAAAGTAACAAAAACAATGTAATATCCTTTTCAGTTTCACAGAACACAAATTGGGTTATTTACATCATATGTTTACATGATTTTGTTGCGCAATAAATGCAATCTCGATGTCATCGTACTATAATACGATGGCTACACGACGGCATTGCGAGGCAATCCTAAGACAATCGGGCAGCTTCTTGTTTCCTTCGTATTGTCTTCGTGAGGCGAAAAATGCCCGATGGCACCGATGGTCACACGAAGTAAAGACGAAGATGACACGATTTGACAAGATGCCCTCACGAGTGCCTTACGAAGGGCAAAATGGACACACGAATTCAACACGAAAATGAACCTTCGCAAGGTCCTTCGGCAATTTTTTGGCATGCCAAAGATTTTGCCACCGCTCACGAAGTTGCTGCCGTAGCCTGAGAAACTCCACCGGCGGTCATACGATGGCTTAAGATGCCCTCACGAATGGCCCGATGTTGTTACGATCAGAGCCGAATTTGAACATTTCCTTTATCGTGTGTCCATCTGGTGTCAATTTCGGGACAGTGTGACAGGGGCTTTAACAATGTTAGGTTTTCTAATGAGGTCAAGGAAAAGTTGTAAGGAAACATTTATTTTGATGTCCTGCCGAGTTAACATAGAGCCTGAAATAATAATCAAACTTTGATTGAACAAAGACATGGCACCTTCACACCAAAAGTATCCATAGACGGGTAAGTGTAGTCTACCTTCCACTGCTCCCGAGGAAGGAGTTGCACCACCACCACGTCTCCATTCAGTGCTCTGTTGCGAGATACGATCCCATCCAGGAATATATCCCGTTTCTCATCCTGCCACAAAAAAGAAAAAAAGAAGGTGATTACTCGTCTCCTGCCATTTTGTGATTTAGACAGTAGTAAAACTATACAGTGCTTTTATAGGTACTTTTAGTTGATGTAGCAAAACATTATGTGTCGAATTCAATCTGGGATGAACTTACAGGAGATGGAATGAAAGCTTCGTGGAACTTCTTTGGGTTGATTCTTATCGGCCCCTGCAGAGAAAACATGGAGAATTTAGGAATAAATCCACCAGATTACTGTGAGTAGTTTGACCATCGAGTAAAAGTCATCCATACTCATGAAGGTTGTCAAAGTATTAGGAATAGTACTGTAACTATGGGTTTGTACCTGAAGGAGTTCCTCTCTTTTAAGGCCATGGGAAACCTCTTCAAATGTCATGTAGGATTCAAAGACCTGTTTCCTTGATCCTCTGCCTCCCCTGTTCTTACTCCTGTCAGCAGGAGAATTGGCACCTGTCCCTGAAAAATTATTGATTCCATGATGAACCAATGTATCAAAATTCACTATTATTGAGATGAAAAATCTAACCTATAATTTACCTTGCTGCACTTTTTTGTCTCTACCATGAGGAGACTTGGGCCTGGTCACTTGACTGTCAACCCCAGACGTTAATGCCCCCTCTGCGCTTTTCTCCTCTTCTGGGTGCCTTGTATTGGTTTTTTTCTTTGCCTTCTTCGTCTTCTCTAGCTCAAGTTCACCTGTACTGGCTTTATTTGGGGACTGGGGACATGCAACAGAGGACTCAATCTCTTTGGAGGTGACGTCTCTGTGAGAGTCCTTGTTTTTCTTCTGCTGCTTCTGGTTTTTCTTCATGTCATTGGGTTGTAAAGAACCAAGTTCCTCCCCAGACTCAACGTCCCCATCTTGGCTGGTGGCGGTGTCTCTTCTCTGTCCCCACCGCTGTCTGTCAGACACACCCTGCTTCCTCTCAGAGTCCTGCTGAGCACTGCGGGTGCTTAGTTTTTCCATGTACAAAGACAGTGAACTCTCCTCGCCTTTACTTTTCATGGAAGAGGGGGAGAAGTCACTTGAATCGGATAAATCGTTGGTCACTTGGTCCCTTCTCCGCTGGGGTATGTTCTGTCGGTCACTCTGGGCTTTGAGCTGTGTGCTCGGCCCATTTCCTTCCCTTTGAAAGACTGTGTCCTTTGCACATTGCTCTAGATAAAGGCTGAACTTGCTGCTGCTGTGCTGGCCGAGAAGCCTGGCGTAGGCATCTTTCTGTGGAGGAGTGCTCGAGTGATTCTGGGTGCGCTTTGGCTCTCGATTCTGGTTCATCGGTTGCCGAGGAGAATCCATATGGCTCCTTAAAGAAACTGTCTCTGAGAAAGATAAAAAGCTAACAGTATGAGTGCTGCCATTCAAGCATGAGACAATATAAATAACTTTCTGTCAAGCTATGTTACATACACACAAAGAATAGTAGTACAAATAACAGGAAAAAAATTTAAATCTTAAATGCATCTTTAGAAAATGAAGCACATCTTAAGTAATTGACTTGTTGCTGCGTAGTCAACTAATCTTACATCATATTACGTCATCTGTTAGTTGGTCCTGAATATAAAATGTAAACATGATAGTAAGTTATTAACCAAGTCAATATTACACAAAATAAATCATATCAATCATCATGGTATAATCATTACAAGAGACAGGGAAATCTTTATCATCGCATTAACATCGGTTATAACCTCTCACCAAGCTCGGAATACCTTTTAAATCACATCATAGCTAGCAGCTAACCGTTAAGTAACGTTCGGTTACATTTATTGGCAGTGCCTGAATTAGCATCAGCTATGCTAACTGCGACAGCAGGTGTCGCTTTAACCTTAATTAACTACTAATGTTGGAGACAGGCCGCGGCTTTGACCACGAGGAAGGACCCGAAATGGACGGAAATATAGTCAAACCTTAAATCTTAAACATTACCTTGCTCACTGCGTGTACGTTATGTAACTTGGCTGTCGTTCAGAGCAAAATGCTAGTTAGCTGATACATTCACTTCCTCCGTCGTCATAAATGGTTACAGTCGTGGTGCGTTTGAGTGATGTCGGAAATAAGAAAACTAGACGAACGCACATAAACGCCCCCACGGGGAGAGTCAGTTTGTGTCGTCAATGTTGTACTCTTCAACCCCTCTAAATGTATTAGCAATTGGGACAAGCTACTTTTTAGATTTTGATTATACAAAATAAACCATACCTTAAGAGGAACATTGACGTAATTAACACATGAATACATCAATAGTTATAATGCAATCATTAGATATGATTCTGAAATGTCCCATACATAATGAGTAGTTTAAGTATATTTTGATACTTATATACTTTTGTATTTTTAACACTTCAGAATTAAGGACTTTTTCTAGTCACTAAGTATATTGTACTGTAGTGTTGCTACTTTTACTTAGGTAAAAGATTTAGGTAGCCTATCCTTCAACCCTTTTATTTACAAAATACAATATTTTGCTGTCTGTTATGAAGAAAATATCAGGTACAACTCTATAAGGATCTAGATTTTTTTATCGAACGCTGAATTAATTCATTTTTGGGAAATGGCCCATTGACACTGAATTGGTGAGTTCATATATTTTTGAGTGAAACATTACAAATTGAATCACATGGCACGATACCCATGAGATCTATGATCAGTATTCACTGAGCAGACACAATTACACTTTAGTGGAGGGCAGCAAAGATTAAGTATGTACTTTATTATCTGATGAGAACAATTAAAAAATCAATTAACATTCAGGCATAAAATAAGTTTGTGTGAAGTCTGTGTGTGAGTGTGTGATGATGACAAACTGCTGTTTACGCTTGCTAAGTACTAGACAACTCATGAAGCCTCCTTCAAGTACGCACACGCACACGCACACACACACACACACACACACACACACACACACGCACACGCACGCACACACACGCACACACACACACACACACACACACACACACACACACACACGCACACGCACGCACACACACGCACACACACACACACACACACACACACACACACACACATGCACACGCACACACACACACACACACACATAGATCTGGTTTTCGGAACATCATTGCTTGCAGGGCTCATACAGGATTGAGGAGAATACAATATGTTGTCTTAGCCTGCTGCTCTATAAGCAAGCACACTTCCTTAGTGTCCCGTGACCCCTCTGCCTCACTGACAACATCACAATGCTCATATTTCTGACACTTCTAACCCAGTCTCTGTGGAAACATCTGGTGTCTAATTAAAACTCACCCGTGCAGTATAGTGTTTGTCAAACAGTTGACGTGATAAAGCTGTAATTAGATTCCTCATATCACTTAGTTTAGTCTCAGCTGCTACTGCACTTTTTTAATAGTCTGTAATTGCGCTCAGCTTGGCTAAACAGCATTTAGAAAACAGTAAAGTTGAGTAGGCATTAGTAGGCTATATCCTCCTGGGACCCAGCCCATTGAAAATGTCCACTGTAGTGGACATTTTGTTAACATGCATCTCCTTTTACTCTTTTGAGCTACTCTGATGTACTGTACAGAGGACATCCTGGTCTTTCCAGTGATATGTCATTGGTTAAAATTGCATGCTGGGAAGTTCCTCTTTCTTTTCATCCAAAATGGCTGGCATACCAAAAACAAAATTGTATAGAAGCAGGAGAAGTCAAATATTGTTGAATAATTGTAATTTTTACCATGAAAATCATATATGTTCTTGTTTATTAACATGTGAGGAACTATATAGTTAGTTCTGAAAGCAATTAAATAATTCAAGTTTTCAAATAACAGCTCTTTTATAAGGGTCAGGACCATCTTCATGGACTTAATGACTCAATATAGTTGCAGGAGACGGAACTGAAGCAGACATTTTCTGTACCAGATAGTTAAGGGAGATTAAGATTTTGACCTCTCAGATGATGAGAGAGATGAGGATTTCACACCACAACGATTGCCGTTAGTCTCACTAGCATCATAATGTAACCGTGATGACGTTTTTCCCTGTTAATGTTGATAGTCCTCGCTTTGGACGGCACGTAGCCAAACATCTCTCCTTTTATTGTTCTTATTTTATAAGGGAAAGGGAAGAAAAACACAAGTCTGGATGTTTTGTGTTGCTTAACTTTCAATTCACTGCACATTAGCTTTGAGACATGCTAAAACTATATCTTTGTAATGTCATAATGTAAAGTGATCTTTTTGCTCTAACCACCAGAGGGCAGCATGGTTACTCGATGAAGGGATTACATGCTCACCTAATTCACTTTCTCTGTTGCTTTCTCCAATGTGTGAAAGTCCTTTTAAATTAGCCTAGAACCTTGGTGGGGGGCAGCTGTATTTTCAAAAGAAAGTAGACATTTTTTACATTTGTAGGACCATTTGAAGGTCATTAGCATTGAATTTGACAATGATTGTATATTATTTAGTATGTTAAAAAGAAGAGCAATTTTGAATGACAGTGTGTTGGTATAGCCTTAGTGTATGGAAACATGTTTAATAATGGTTAATCGATATATGACAGTAAAAAATTAGTTTGCCCGGAGTCAACTAGAGTGCTCGATAATTGTTCTCTTTATTTTAAAAGGGTTACATGCCCATCTATTGTTAAATATTCAGTTGAACACAATGTTGTTGCTTTTCATATAAAAGAGTATACCCCTACCATAAAGTAAATAATAAATATTAAATAATCTACGCAAACAATAATGTAAAAAACTTGTATTGATATTCTGCTACTACATAGTATGTATATGCTCTGTTGCTATTGACATTTCAAAACAAATGTAAAATTAGGTCAAAAGGGAAAGAGTCTGCTGACTTGCTCTTGACTTGCGAAATAATGGCACAATTGCCCTCTATGTGAACATAATGACACCCTTAAACTTCCTCTTAAAAGGGCATACAGTCATACCTTTAGGCATTAGTTCAATGAATCAGGGGTGCGGCAAGTTTAAATGTTGTCATTATTAAACAGAATGGAAAACAAGTCAAAGCCCAAATTTCCACATTTAAATTGCAAAGCAGAAGAAATATAGAAAAAAATAATATTTTTGAGATTTACACTAATCACAAACAACAATGGAGATAGAGTATACTTCAGGGATTTTAAGTTTTCTAAGACGGCGATTACACTCTGTTGTTTGATCCATTACTTTGTCCAGACTTAAACATATCAAATAAATAGACTCAAGCAGTGATGATGTTTAGGCCAACCCAACAGTTAGCATCATAAGGGGTCCCTCTACAAAAAGCAGTCAGATTTTCTTTTGATTTTAGAAATGTGCAGAAAACTAACTTAATGATACTTACACGTTTTGTTAAGATAATTTCCACATATTAACACCACTTTTTTAATAGTTGAAGCATAAATGCAATCGCCAGAAGAAAATAACTAACGTTGGGCTACAAACAAACTTCAAGTTACACCGCTAAGCTAAAGGCGGCTAATGTTGGGAGTGATGACGTTTAGTTTTCTCATTTAAACACTAAGAGCAAACCCCTTTTTTAAGACAAGTTAAAGATTCAGACATTCACCAGTGGAGTATTTACTCACATATTAGTTTGTAGAAATAAAACGTGAAAATCTTTTAAGCATTAACCATAGGTCTTATTTCAGGCATCTAACCAAAAGCGAATTAAACATATTTATTGACTTGAGACAAGGTACTACGGAAGTGCTAAGATGCTAACTCATCTCAGGGTATAGGAGTCATTCCTGCACCACTCCATTTCCTATCTAAAATGTGTTCAGAAAACACACGTCTGCCTTTAAAACAGAGGAGAAACTACACCTGACATGCTCTGTGTTTGTTTTAAAAGCAGAAGCGGTCTAAATCAGAGAGGCAGAGCAAAATATAAATCATTTAATCAACAGCAGAGGCTCTGTTTGCCTGGTCTGTGTGGGTTCATCTCCAGAGCAACTGCAGAGCATGAATCAGCCCCAGCACGGCAAACTGTGAATGAGACCTGCAATTGATTAAGAGTCTGGGAGACGTGCGCAGACACATTTCATCACAGCCTCGCAAAACACACACAGCTCTTGATGTCACAGGCTGAACCCTTGGTGAATCATCAACAACATAAATTACATCTTCCCATTAAAGGATTCAGCAATTCTTAAGTTTGTAGGAATTCTTCAGCACACGTAAGAGTTGTCAAATCCTTATCTGCCTGTAGTTTAGCTGCCTATCAAGATGTAATCGTTTATTTCTGTGAAATAGGGGGAGAGGTTTCATTATTCTTGTTGAACTATGTTTATTTGTTGTTAGTTTTGCTAACAAGAATTAGATGAGATTATCAGAATCAATCTAATTTGTGCACGTAACATGTCAAATTACACAGACTATTATAACAAAGCCTGACTATACTTTTAATATGAATTTAGTTTTTTTGTACAAGCTAGCTTTTTTCTCCTGCTGCCAATACTTTTGTCAAGCTACGCTAATCAGCGGCTGGCTATATCTTATCAATACACGTATCTTTGGTTCGTGAGAATGTCATCGATCTTCTCATAACTCTTGTCAAGAAGGTTTGTTTAGCAAAATAGTGAACTATTCCTTCAACCATATAGACATTCAATTGTCTTTGTTCCTTTTTTCTGGCCATTTCTACGAAGGATCATTACGTTGTGTGTGTTGTGGCTATTTTTCGATTGTGCTAGGTTCAGAAAAGGTCAGAGGAACTTGGTTATTATTTAACAGAGACGTGTCAATAGGATACCAGAAATATTCTCACTGACGCTCCTTGACACAGGGGCCTGCTGTATATGTTTGCAGTGCAGTGGAGCATATATTTCCACTTACAAAGAACAACGGCACTTTTTCGTCCATTCTCTATACAAAAAAGTTAGAAACAAAAAACACATTTCTCCAAACATGTCTACCATAGCCAGGAAGTTTCCTTTGGCCTGCTACTTGCTGTTTGGTTTCCCATGTACAGTGTAAGTGCCAGAACCCAGGCCCATCTGTTATGCTCAGATAGTCAGCGAACCCAGGTCACCTTTGTGTTTCCTCACACGCCCACTCCTCTGCAGAAGCAGCAAAAGGTTGTCTGTGCCATTAATCACACCGGTGTCAAAGCACCAAGATGAACAATAAGACTGGTAAATAGTACGCATTTTTCAAAATACAAATAGTCATGACAAAAGTGTAATGCATGGCTGTGAACTGCAATTCTTATAGAAAATGTCATTTTTACAAATACCACTGTGGAAAATGTATAAAAAAATTCCTTGGGGAAACCTTAATACATTTTCCTTATGAAGGGGTTTGTCCACATTTATTGTAGACAATTTGACTTGTCATAGCAGGAAGAGCACAGGTATAACTAATAACTTTTACGATGGCTGTGCTCCAGCTCCAGTAGTAGATAACACAAATTCTTGTTTCTAATAGATTATACAAGACATTAACTTTCATGAATGCACGATCTGTAACTCAAGCAGCCAAGCACTAAGCAGTGGTTCCTAAACTATTTCTGAAAGGGACCACTTTTTTTTTTATGAGCAATGTTAAGTAACATATTTAATGGATATATATTGTTATATGTAATGAATAATAGTACAGATTAACTGATTAAACTTCACATTTATGCAAATAATAAACTGCAGGAAGTCTGTGTAAAATGCTGTTTAGCCATGGTGCCACAAATCTTGTTATCCTAACATAGCGTACCTATAGCCTCACAGAGTTTCTTTAAATCTCAGCTGGTATGATGTGACCATTTTACCATGAAGACAGGGGATGGCTTTAGATATGTATCATCGGTTTTCTCTAGTAATGATCATGTCCTATATCATTCACTGCTTGACATCATCATGATCTCCTGCCAAATCACACAAAGGGCAATGGAAACTTTAGTCATCCACACTGTCTAGTCATCCACACTGGTTAGCTGGCACTTCTGAAGAACTGAAATTATTACATGTTGTCTCATTGCCATTCTGCTGAGACAATGCTTTTGACTGTTATCACAAAAAACAATCACAAATTCCTTTTGGGCATATGGTTTACATTTAAACTTTACTGGATGAGAGGTCACAATGGCTTTTCCTCTGAGGTTTCCAGAACAGAACCAAACATGTGCAGGGGAAGTTTCATGTCCTGTGAAGTTTTAGAGATCACAAGAACATTGGCACGAGATTTCCTAAATATGGGGTTCAACCTTGAATCATCGACACAAATACAACTTTAGTTTTGATTTGATTTTTAGGGAACTATCATATTTGTATAGCCTAAATATACAAAATCGTTTATCATATGGCAGTGATAGAACAAATTGCTGACCTTTATTGGCAGATATTTACAGATACGCAGCTACATGCAGTAGCTCAGACATACTCAGATTTAGTACAAGAGGAAAGAGTTACTGTTATTGAGTATTTAAGTAAAGATCCTAAAAACAGTATTTTGGTGTGGTAAAAGTAAAATAACACATTATGCTGAATGGCCCATTTCAGATTTATTCATTATTTCACTGAATTAAAAATGATTTTATACTTGGAGACATTTCTTTAATGTAGATGAAAAAGGTGGGGCTGATTGAAATCACTTTATACTGTATATTCCTGGTTAGATTAACCATGCATTTGATCTTAGTTTTTATATTTTGGATTAGTTAAAGAAATTGGTTAAAGTGAGCAAATAGCTAGTAGAGAAAAGGTATAAAGTATATAACGGAATTTTTCAAGTTAAGTACAAGTACTACATTTTGCAGGGTAGGCTATACCAAATCTTT
Organism: Trematomus bernacchii; assembly: GCF_902827165.1. Classification (NCBI taxonomy): domain Eukaryota; kingdom Metazoa; phylum Chordata; class Actinopteri; order Perciformes; family Nototheniidae; genus Trematomus; species Trematomus bernacchii. Next base: position 11,804,203 of record NW_022987689.1, on the reverse strand, counting down.
GTATATGGTTGAAGACATGTGGTGATCACATTATGACTCGCATCACATTTAAAGTAACATTCAATTCTTATCCTTCTGCATTGCACTTACTGTTACCACTCCCTTCCTGTATTGACCGCTGAGGTTTCAGAACACAGAGAAACCAAAAGTTTGCAAGGGAGGGTACTGTAAAGTTTTAGAGATCACAAGAACATTGACCGGGGACTTCCTAAAAAGGGGGTTCATCCACAAATCATCCACATGATTCAAACTGTGGTTTCAGTTTATTTTTTGTGGTTAAATAATGTATTGTTGGAATTTACAAAAAGTTATATTATATGGCAATTATATTACAACTTTCCAATCTTTACAGGTAGAAATGTACAGATATGCAGCTACTTTGCAATGTTTTATGAAGTTCTCAGTTCTAACAATACAAGAGTAAAGAAATACTCTGTAACAGAGAATTTAAGAAAAGTTCTTAAAAGTACAAACATATTGTAATCAAAATATACCCAAAGTACCAGAAATAAAAGTACATATTGGTCAATATTTCAGATTTATATATTTTATTAATGAATTACAAATGATTTTATAGTGTTGAATATGGTTAAAGGGGTCCCATTATGCTTTTTGGGGTTTTCCCTGTAGTGTGTTAAAGTTTTTTAGTGCATGTAAATGGTCTGCAAAGCATCAAATCCCAAAGTTCCCTCAAGAAGGAGTTTCTCTCGCACACACTCGCCTGAAACACTTCCATTGCACTCTTTTTGTTTACTTCTGCAACAAAGTGACATCATTATGTAGCACTTGCACTTCTATTGGCTAGCGCGCCAACACATTCAACGTAATATGCTAAGAGGCGGGACATCTCTAAGCGGTTGACCAATCACAACAGAACCATCCAGCTAAACAATCACAACAGACTGGGCTCTGGTTTCAGACAGAGGGTGAAAAGAGATGCTGCAGCACAGGCAGGATGAGAAAAATAAATACCTTTTTGAACATTAACACAGGAAATATTGGTGAGTATTTTTTCCAGAGTAATTACTATTTTGCTCTGAAATAGTGATATTTAATCATTTTGGAGTGTATTTATTACTCATAGCTTCTAGAGTGCGATCAAAAATGCAGAGTCAATTCTATTGGAGTTAAACCATGACCACACTGTAACGGAGGTGATCTCTGGGGCCATTGATCTCGGTCTCCGTTACGGATTATATAGCTTCATTATTGGCGAAGTATATTCATTTGTTCCACGCTAAAACATTGCACAGGAAGCATGTGATTATATGTCATTTATGCATATATTTGTCACAATCTGTCTATGTTTTAGTTTGTCTGTCTCTGTTTCCTGTTTTAGTTTGAAAAGTGTTCACCCTCCTGTCTTGTCTGTTGCTGGTGATTGCGTTCACCTGGTGCCCTGTGTTTTCTCCTCCCTCCTCACCTGTGTCTTGTTGGTTTGATTAGTCCTGTGTGTATTTAGGTTCTGTTTTCCTGTTAGTGTGTGTGTGTGAGGTCCTGGTGGCTGGTGACTGTGTTCACGTGAGACAGTCATATTGAGGCTGTGTATCCTGTACCACAAAGAGGAATAAATGCCCACACCGGGTTGTATTTGAACTCTCTGCCTCTGCCTCTGCCTCCTTGCTTGGTCGGGCCGCTCAATGGTCTGCTTCACACACGCCCACTCATGTTCCTTAAGCACTTTGGTTTATTGACCTTTTTTATTGTAAAGATCATTATGGTTCATTTATTCTATTCTGAGTGAAATTACGTTCGATTGGGAGTAAAATTACCTCCTATTATGAGTAAAATGGCAGTAGAGTTGTTTTTAATATACACTACATAGAGTAAATAACCATTAAGCAGAGGCAAATCTAAGCACATAATAGAGTAAAATGAACTCTAAAAATACAACTCTGAACAAAGAGTACATTTTACTCTATATAGGTTGGGACCAAATGTTATATTTTTAGAGTAAAATTTTCTTCAATTTGAGTCAATTTTACTCAGAGAAATTTACTGTGAAAGCATGGAGACACGTCACAATAAATCACAAAATACTAATATAAAACCCGAATAGTAATAAGTAACTCAAGTTATCAAATATTTGTAGTAAAAAGTGCAATGTTTGACTTCAAAATATTATACAACTTAAACTATAGTACAACAATTCTAAAGTAGCATACAACTGAAATGCTCGAGTAGGCTACTTCGAGATGTGCAGGGTATGCTTTGTGTACCAAATCTTTGTATAATGATTACATTTTGACTCACAACACATTCAAGCTAACAATAAATGCCTATCCCCTTGCAATCCTCTGACGGCCTCCACTCCCTTCCTGTATTGGAAAAATAAGGCTGAATATTACGCAACACACTACCCTCCTTCAGTTTACCTCTCCTCATGTGTGTGTGTGTGTGTGTGTGTGTGTGTGTGTGTGTGTGTGTGTGTGTGTGTGTGTGTGTGTGTGTGTGTGTGTGTGTTACTCATCATGTATTCTATTCTACGTGGGCAGTGCTGCCCACTTACGCAGCGAACCAATATCCCTGTCGACGCAACTGGACCTCGTGGTGGGATAGGGAAACTTCAGCAAATACAGGATGGGGTGGGCTTGGGTGTGAGGAAGAGAGGGGTGTGTCTGCTTAAAGCACATTCCATGACGGCCATATAAATATTCAGATTCAAGAGCGGCGCGAGTAGAGGAAACAAACAACTTTCCAAAACTTTGACGCTGAGACATACGAACGAACCTGACGTCCCATCGCTGATCCAAAGAGGAATACACGGAGATAAAGTAAGATTTGGAGTCATACTCTAACCGTTATTTCTGTGATGTTATGTGAAGTGACTTGTAGCAGTGCGCGCATGACCTAACGGTTTCTTCTTTCAGAGAGGGGAAAGTTTCCCTTCAGTTGAAGATTAGAGGCTAAGATCCCTAAAGGAAAGACATACACATCTAGCATATAAACTTAAAGAACAGACCATAATACAACGTATTATAGGCTTATAATAGGTCTATGATGATAAGCCATGTATGTTAGCAATTTAAAAGCTGGTCTTACTCCATAAGGTAAATGTGTCTTTATTGAACTTTGTCATCCTTCATTTTTCTCATGGTCTTGCTCTTTAGTTGAACAAAAACACGAGTTCCCCTGATTGGTTTCCATCAGTAAGAAAAAGTCTTCCCTTTATATCTCTAATAAGTTGTTTTTAAAGGTCCCATGTCATGGCCATTTCTACTGATCATAATTCCATTGTTGAGGTATACTAGAATAGATTTATATTGTGCAATTTTCCAAACTCACATTGGTTTCTCATACAGCATCTCTGTAAAGTGTTAGAAATTAAAATCAATGTTTTATAGCATAATTTAGTCTAAAACATACCGTCAGTTTAAAAGCTGTCTTATGAAGAACTCATTGATTTCAGTATTGTGTTCACACCTTAAAAGGTGTGAAAGGAGGGATTGTTAGAAATTAAAATCAATATTCAATGACGTAATTTAGGTTAAACGCACAGTAAGCTTTGTCGTAGCAGCTGATACCCCCTCTGTCACTGTATGCAAAACCATCTCACCCTACAAGACAGTGAGATATACACAGACACAGTATGCAAAACCTCACCCCCTAAAAAAGCGTCTGTTGATCACACATACATTTAAGATTCACTCTCAGAGAGATGACCTAATCAGAGAAACTAAGACAATGAGAAAGAGGAGGGAAGTTCCCTCCCTACGTCACCGCCCACCATTGATGAGGAGGGGTCACCACTGAGATATAGAGAGAGGTGAGGGAGCTCTGGACAGGACTTCTTCTTCTTCACCACGAGACTTCACCCCTTCACCCCGGCGAGGCAACAGCTGCTCTCCTCTTACCCTCTGCTTGTTGTATCATCGTGCCATTTAATTAAACTCAACCAATTTGAACCTTTCCGGAGACTCCATTAGTCTCTTCATTCTAAGCTTCTCTCCTGGGCGCGAGAACAACGAATACTTCTAACAAAAGTATGTGTATTCACTCTCTGTCCTAAACGGCTTGTTGGAGCTCCTGGAAGGAAAAACCTTCATAACACACAAGGGGACGGGTAATAACCGGAAAAGCATGACATGGGACCTTTAAAGCATTTTTCATTGAACACATCAATTAGTTGTAGTATTTCATGCCTTCACTGTAGCTGATTCCCTTTTCTTCTCTATGAAGGATGTGCACTGCGCATATTGATGTATTTGTTATGCATGTGATGTGTGTTGTGACATTTCTATCTAAAGTCAATTCATTAATTTTACACCATTGGGGAGCAAAATCACCAGACAAACAGGGGCAGTCATTTAAAGCTGGTGTTGTTGATTGGAAACAGTGACTTGAATTTAAAAAGCTTATCTCGGGGCCCAGTGGGCATACCAGAGGTGCCGGCATGCCAACACAAACTGACTGAAGAGTCAGTGCAAAGCTCCAGAGGGAGAGGCCACAGCATAATGGGAGAAGTGATACACAATAGGCAGGGGAGAAAAGATGAAGAACTAACTGTTGTTTTCAAGCTTGGCTGTGTTACAAAACCATTTAAATTAGTGCATTAAAGAGTGAGTGAAGAGCAGCCAAAAATTAGGCTGTGCAATGGATTTGCATGGTTTAAGAGGGTTGAGTGGATGACTCTAATTGGGCAATGTTAGGCCACCTAAGGTGCATTAGTGAGATAACTTGGCTTATTAAAGCCTGTGAAGACACGTATTGACAACAGAAAAAGGCTTTTTTAGTTGGTAAATCTGAAACGTTTTCCAGTTTTATTTGCCCTATTATAATTGTATCTTGCATTTTTATCTGCGCACATTTAGTCAGCTATTGTCTGAGTGTGCAGGTAAAGGCATGGAAGCTCCATTGTTTTTGATGAACTTAAATGAATTGCTCTAAAACCAAAATGTGTTGAATCTTATCATGCTTTTAACCTAATTTCAATGTACATGTAGGTTTCTTAAAAAATGTATACTGTATTAGAGGTCTGAGTGGATGACTCTAATCGGTGAATTTCAAGCCACCTAAGGCGCAGTAGTGAGATAACTTTGCTTTTTAAAGCATGTTAAGACACAAACAAAACAGCCTGAACATTGTTATTTAGGTGTTACATTTGGTAATATTTCCAGTATTTTTTGCCCAATTACAATCATATCTTGCATTATATCATGGCAAATATTTGGTAAGCCATTGTCAGGTGTGTGAATAATGTAATTTTTGTATTTGTTCACTTCATTTAAATGAACATGTTGGTTGCCGTAAAAAAAACAAATATTAGATGGTTGAGTGGATGACTTTAATTAGGCAATGCTAGTCCTCCTAAGTTGCAGTAGTGAGACATCTTGGCTTATTAAAGCCTGAGAAAACACCAATTACCAACAAAACCACCTGGAAATAATATCAGCGCACATATTAAGTCAGCCCTTGTCTGCAGAAAAAGGTATGCAATTGTTCTTAATGAACTTACATGAATTGCTTTCTAACTAAAATGTTTAGAGTGCTGTCATATTCTTACTTCATTTAATGAACATGTTGGTTCCCTTTTTTTAAACTAATATTAGAGATGTAGAAAAGGCAGCACTGAATGGGTCAGTGAGCGTGACTTTAGTTTTGGGTGGAGATCGTGTTGCAATACAAACAGCTGACTCCATCCATTGTGACTATCACAATGATTATTAATGTTTTTGGCCAAATATTTAGAGGATCTGGAAGCAGTTAAAGGGAGGGGAATGTTATCTGACCAGCAGATGAACTTAGGAAGTCCAGGAGCTGAAAAAACTGAAGCAAACCTTAATATTTAGCAGACACACAGATGGTGCACACACAAAGACACTCTCACATGGATTTTGAGGGGCTGATACTGTGAGGTGCCCCTCCCTAACACCACTCCCTCAGCTGTTTGCCCTTTTGAACTGCACCACATAACTTCACTATCACTGCATTTTTTACAAATCCAGTGTGCTTAGCCTGTCTGATACGGCTGTCCAATGCAAATAGTTAACAAGAAATCGATAAATAAATGTTACCATGCTTTATAAATTACTCTAACCGATGCTTGTCTGTATAAAAGTCTTGCTTTAAAGGTCCCATGTGATGGCCATTTCTACTGATCATAATTCCATTGTTGAGGTCTACTAGAATAGATTTACATTGTTCAATGTTCCAAACTCACATTGGTTTCTCATACAGCATCTCTGTATAGTATGTGTATTCACTCTCTGTCCTAAACAGACAAACTGTTTTTTTTAAATAACTTACAATTTTAAAGGGCTAGATGGCCACCATTATTATTGTAAACCCTATAGGGTGGGTGTCTTACCGTCATGGAAGAATTGACAGGAACAGCATATGGTACAAATGTGGGGAGGGCCTATAAACCGAACATCTCCTCCTATACATGTACATGTTTAGTTAAAAACAATGCAATTAGTCTAATTATACCACAGCTCATTACATTTTACGAGTGTTTTACTAGAACCCAAGAAACTCCTATAGTGCTTATATGTTTTGGTATGCCTCATACTGTTTTATATTTGTGTGCAGCGACATAGCCCTGTGTGGATTTTATGATAACAAGTTACAGATGGTGAGAAAAAGGAACGGACGGAAAGTTCTCCTCCCCCTCCGTCCATAGTAAACACTTTATGTTTTCACTTTCATAATGTTGACATTTCATAATGTTGACATTTGCTGTACGTGAACATCATTTTAAAATCTGAGGATGAGCAGAAAGAACAGGCTTATTTTCAATGTGACAAATGATCTAATTCCTTTGTGATTATTAGAGAACTGTATGAGGGAGGGGATGTGACAGTGTGATAAATGTTCATATGATCTACAGTACTGGACACCTACATCTGCAGTCTATGTGCACGCACAGAGACACACACACACAAATTACATCATTCCACAACAGCTGGGGTGAGACAAATGGAATCCAGCTGCTAGTAGGAGGTATGTTAGATTGCTCAGGGAGTGTAGCCGACAAGGACGAAAGGCTGAATTCCCCAGAATGATTTGAGAAAGCCTGGCGACTGGGCAGAGTGCAATTCTGGAATGTTGTAATTGTGGGGAAAAGTGAAAGAAATAGTACATTTGCTGTTTGATGATGAGGAGATATAAGAAAAGGGAGAAGTGGAACTGGAAACATTTTCTGTTAATCAGGTTGTTATGAATGCAAAATCTTGGCAAAATTGAACATATTGTAGCACACTGCCAATGACCTCTACAGTGTGAACATTAGTGTTTTTGACTTTGGTGCTATGGTGTTGAGCTTATGGCCTTCAACATTATCTCACGTTATCTTTTTTGCAGATAGGTTTGGTTATTTTTTCCCTCTCTGAGATTGTATCCACTCACCCCAATAGAGATGAAGAGAAATTATGTTTTTGGCCCTCATCATTAAATGAAATTGTTCAGAGTTTCAACATTGTTCTGTTTGCAGGAACAATGTAGGCATAACTCTGGAAAAAACACAGTGCAGTCAGCAGTATTCTTAAGATGAGTTTTCCTTTTGTGGAGAAAGGTTCCAATAAAAACTGTTCACAGCAAAATGTTTCAAACCTGAGGAATAATTCTAAAACGATTTGCATTGATAGATAACACTTGTGCAATGGTTCCTAAGCCTACTAAATAGGTCCACAAGTTAACGGATCACAAGATGATTAAGGAATGGTTAAGGTGGTAGCTATTCTGATAGATACCCATTATTGTGTTAACGCCCATCACTTTAAAGCAGGATGATGTTGTCACGTTATCTGTTATGAGTTATAACTAGTATCTGCATTGTCATTCCTGAACTTAATTAATTTTCCAAAAATGTCTCCTAGAATGCCAGGTGAGCGGTTGGCAGTAAGAGGCACGTCAGAGGTGGGGCGTTTCCCTGGAGTAGCCCCACCAACCAGGGTGGAGCTGACCATTCATAAAGATGGGGAGAAGAAACTGGAAGAGGGAGGCTGTCGCCGCTGGTTCAAGAAGATGTGTCCATGCTGCTGTAAGCCCCAGAGCAACACCTATGATGTTACAGATAAGGTGGAATTTGTCAAACCCCCAGCCCCGACCCCGACCCCGACCCCTACCCCTGAGCCTGCAAAGCTGACGGTTGAGAATGGAGAGGCTAAGGAAATGGAAGGTAATAATGTCACTAATATCACCCCTACAAGTCAATACTCATGCAGACACATACTTACATTTTGACTCTCCTCTCTCAGAAATGAAGTTGTCAGTGTGTTCTGTGGACCTGCTGAGCTCCAAGACGGATCAGAACAGAAAGGAGCATCACACTGAGCTGTTTCAGGGGGACGATATGATCATCCGCAGAGGACAGACCTTCCAGATAGAGATGGAGCTCAACAGGCCCTTCAGTGCTGACAATGACAAGCTGCACCTGGACCTGAAAACAGGTATGGAACAGATTGACAGTATCTGTACGCATGTCCGTATACCTTAAAAGAATCTCAGATTAATATGGTAAAGAAAGGTCATTACATTACATGTTACTTATTATACGCTTTTATCCAAAGCGACTTACATACTCAATACTGTGGGCAATCCCCACAGGAGCAATTTGGGGTGAAAGGAAAGCAAAGCATTAGAACATAACTAGGACAATATATTCTAAAAACCTCAAGGGCCACTTTTATTTCTTTGGGGGATTCACAAGGGAGTTTCTTTTTTTTTAAAAGAGAGAAAAAAAGGTAGCAGCAAAGGCAAATATACCCATACTTTAAGTTGATAGAATGGACCAAGCTCCAAAAACTGCTTCCCGCAGTTCCCATAAAGCAATTCACATGGTTTTGTTTGACCCACCCAGTCTAGTAAATGCCTACTTTTTCACATTCAAACCCCAAGTGTGTTAGTCATCTACAGTAATTCCCAACCACAGGGTTTCTCTCAGCAGAATTCAGGGGCATGTAGATAGTAGAGTACATACATTAACTTGAAAAGCCAGAAATTATATTTTTTATGAGAATAATATTCTCATATTTAGTGAGTTTTATTAAATTAATACATTTTCATAATCATTTTTTTATATTCTGAGATTATAGTCAACACTCTGAGTTTGAAGTCCACTGAAGAATTCAAATTCAGAAATATATTTATTATAAATATATTCTGACGACAAACTCAGAAAATCAATCAAATTACAACGTTAACCAAACTCAAACAAATATTTCACATGTGTCTTTAATCCTCTTCCTTATATTGCTACTTTCCATAATATAAATGTGGGACTCTCCATTAACTAGTTGTTGCTGTAAGCCCGTGTGAAACCCAGAAGCTGACTCAAAACAAAGCATGGGAACTCTGTTCAAAATTCCAAGCATATATCACATTTAAATCGAGCAGCAGTTCAAACATAGCTGCACCACAAGTTTTGGATTCCACCCACCACCCCACAGTGTTTACAGCTTCAAGTCTGCTGGACACCGGACACCTCGCTCTGATATTTACAGGCCTCATACAACAACCATCCACTGCACACTTGGGAATAAATGGCCCTTACATCAACACAGAGAGACGATTTTCCGTCACTGCTGCTTAGATAATCACATAGCAGTGTTGGCGCTCATAGCTATTTGAGCCATTCACATTCGACAGGCTACGATTACCTTTGCTTTCACAGTGCCATTCGTCGCAAAAAGGTTTAAAGTGCAGCACTAAAAGCTGGGCTTTGTATTGTAGTTTCACCCTAAGCTGTTATTTTGTTCAACTTGGATGGTCCATAACGATACAGAGTCAATTTTCCACAAAGGTGAGGTCAATCTGGTCGAAATCAGAGTGTTTTTCATTGATTTCCTTTTGTACAAGTCCCCAGGAAGTCCTGGCTGAAGTGGGCAAGAGAACAATGGTTTCTTGATAAACTATACTCGCTTGGGCAAATGGCAACTAAAGCCCAGCAGGGTGACACGAAGCAAATAGCGCACAGGAAAGCAACCAATAAGTCTTAATACTGCTCATGGGTTAGAATTGACTTTAGATAAACATTGTCTTCAAGAGAAAGTTTGCACAAAATTGTTTTCGCAGTTTGTTAGCCAAGCAACAAACCATGTAAAAAGGAAAATCCAAGCTAATAAAACACTCACAGATGTTCTTGGCTTTGTGCAGAGATGTGTGTGTATGTGCAGTGTCAGAAATGTTGTTTACTCAGAGAAACCAGTGCGTCATCCACTGTGGCAACAGACTAACGACTAACAGACTAACTCACTGTGACGTGAATAATCAAGTTTACTACTTTCCCAGCTATATGTGGCAATGAAAGCCTTCCAAGGCCACTTCTGCTCTATAACCTTATTTACATAAAACATTTCAAGGATAACTGAACATTGGAAGCATTGAAAAGCACATAGTCTAGCTGCACAACAACAAAAAGTTGTTTACACCTTGTGAACAATTGACCAGAAGCTGTGTTCTTCTGCCCTGCAAGTCCTTTAATTTACATGCATTTACAATAACATAATAACATTTACAATACAGGAATGGGATAGGGGGATAACTTCATAATGAACTATGACTGAAAGCAGAAGTCTGGGGCAAATAATTGCAAGTATTTTCACTGCACATGTCACAAAATGAGGTGCATTGTGGGACATGTAGTTTATGGGCAACGTGCTTCTGTAAAGCCACATGTAACCGATAATAAACTTATTATATTCTTTCCAAGCTCTTGCGGGCCACATAAAATGAAATTGCGGGCCGGATTTGGCCCCCGGGCCTTGAGTTTGACACCCCTGCTCTAGTGGTTCATAGCAAATCAGTTGCTTGTAGTTAACTTTAATCTCCTCATTTTTGGGTTTATATTCATTTTGGTTTCTAGCCAAGAGTTAGATGTGAAGATTTATGCTGCATTTATCTTTTACATCTGAACCAATGTTAAAACCGTTAGATTAGTTTAGCCTATAAGACTACGGGGAAACAGCTAGCCTGGCTCTACAGTAAAGTCAATCGAACAATTACATTTGTATTTCCCCAAAATGTTTCCAATTTACATTGGGTAGACTATTGTATATGGTACAGAACTTTATAAAATAGTAGCACAAAAGTATTGTAACACATTGGCCTTTTGTTCATGAAAAAGTTTTCCTTTTATTTCTTACTCTTTGGAATACTGGTACAACATGACTCAAATAATACCTGTGTGCTTTAGGTCCCCTGCCCCTGGTGTCCAAACGCACCCATGTCATCATCCCACTGGTGGATCACCTGGAGGATGAACGCTGGGAGGCCAAGATTGTAGAACAGAACGGCAACAAGATCAAGCTGTCTGTCAACTCTCCAGCCAGGGCTGTGATTGGCCTGTATGGGCTCACAGTGACAACCAGCACTTCGAAAGGCGAGGCGGCAAATACTTACAACTCCGACAAGAACATCGTCATGCTCTTCAACCCTTGGTGTGAAGGTAAGATTGGCAGTGGTGGGTGCACACATGGCTGAGGGTGAAACACAAATTGAGGGCAGCAAGGAAGGAAAGACAGACAGAATTACATAAAAAGTATTGTATCAATTTATATCTGGCTTGACTGTTATATTGAAAAAGTCAATATTTTTCTTGCAGGCGAACTGTCTAATACAGCCCAACTACCAGTTCTCCCAGAACATAGCTGCTGCATTATGAATAGCCTTAACATTCTGATAGCAGGTGCTGGCACAGTTTTAAGCTGTGAGAGGAGACCTGATATAATTTAACACATGGGCGAGGAAAGCTAACTCAACCCATGAGCGTGTTGCTGTCCATCAAAAAGCTACAGCTGTGTAACTATTATGTAAGGTCACTGGCTTTGATTCAAGAATGCTAGCACTTAAATCACAAGCAGACTTAAGTATGGGACCCAAACAGATTGTGTGTAGGAAGAAAACAGACCATCTTATGAAATGTTTATACATAAAGACATGATATTTAACCTTTGTTTGTGCATAAATCAAACACTTTTAAACACTTTAATATCATGAATATTGGTTTTTTTAAATAGATAAAAGCAAAAACAAACTGTAATCAAAACTGATGAGTAAGCAGAAGTGACACGAGTGGGGGAATGCTGAAGACTATTTTACGCAAACAAAATGTTACAAATGACCAATCAAAACACACTGTGAAAGTGTAAGTAAGATTTAAGAAGGAAACACCCAAACAGGACTACGCCCTTGTGGTGAACCCTTATCACAAAGTAACCAATCACAAAAGAAAACTGTTCTTTATCACACCACAATTAAAAAAATGACCACCATGCTGTATTACAGAAGACTTAAACTAATGATTGAGAGGACAAACTCATTAAGAAAATGCTAACTGAGTTAATAAATCAAGTGATAAGTATTGTCATTTTCTCATAGACTTCTATACAATCTGACTTCTTTTTGTAACAAGTGGAGTCCCCCCTGCTAGCTGATAGAGAGGAAGCATATTTAAGGCACTTAAGCATTGACCGACTTTTAAGGACCCTTGGGTTGCTAACTGGTTTTTCTGTTTGTATTTAAAACAAAAAAGGTCAGTCTTATTTTAAAAGAATATGCGTACTTATTATTCTCTTATTCAGTTAATAAAGCCTTAGGAAATAAGGTCCATTGTTTATCTGGCTGAGTTCAGTTTGCTGAGCATTGCAAACTATCCGCACAGGATATTTGACCAAAATAAATATATTTGCAACACAGAAAAATAAAAAGAGTTGGAACTGGATTTGATAAAAAAATTAAAATATACGGTCTGTCCTTCATTACACTGTTGCTGCTTTTAGCCCGAAAGCCCAATCTCTTCTTCTCTCTTTCAATCTCTTCTTCGCGAGACCAATCACTTCCTCACGCTCATAAAATTCAAAATCGCCATGGGGCAAGCTCACAGTAATCCTGCAGCTGGAGACAACCTGTCCTCGCCCTCGCTTTTACTGCCTCCTGGTGCACTTCCTGACTTTAAATGCCTTTCCCACCCAGTCCTGCTCTCTGCTTGCTATCTGTTGGCCTGATCCTCACTGCACTGTTCTGTTTTCTGTCTTCCTCCTTCTTCATATCCTCCCGTTTGTGTGTCTGTTTCTCCCTACATTGCACTCCCAATATTCAGGAAGAAGTGAAAAACACAATCATCACCGCTGCCAGATGCTGTCAGCCTCAGCCTCTACTTTCTCCTGTAAAATCTCAAGACACTCTGTTACGCTTCACGCCCCACTCACGCCCTCCCCCCTTCCCCTCCCAAGCACAACTTCCCCTCTTTCTCTTATTCGTCCCTCATGACTTTGTTAAACCTCTTCCTTCCACTTGATTTTTTCTCATGTCCATCTTGAACAGTGTTTTTCCTTTCTTTCCTTACATCAAATTCCTCTAACCCACTCACGGTGGCAACATTAAAGGGTGAGAGATTAGGAAAAACAAAGACACAGATTTGTGAAGTTTATGTCAGAGATGCACTGCATGTCAGAGTCTGTAGGGCTGATGTCACTCAAAACAGGCGGCTTCCCATAAATGAACGTGGGCCCCACTGCAAGGTCCATTGAGTCATTGTGTTTCCTCATCATTTCCTGGCCTTGGGTATCCTTTCACACAGTTTGTGAAAATGAATCACATTCCTGAGTGGTTTAGTCACTGAAGAGGTGATTAAAACATGGATCGTGGGTCATTTTCACAGACAGAGGAAGGCAAAAATATTAACATTGAGCCTAATAATTAAATACAATTATAGTTTAACATTAAAGTGCCTCTTATTTCCTGTTGAAGCTGGTTTAATAGGATCAACTTTAGTTTTCAAACGTAACCGTTTAAAGCATAGGATAAACTGGATTAAATTATATATTCTCAGTATTATTACACTGGATTACTATAATCTAATGTCATCATGTCTTTCCAGAGGACACAGTGTTCCTGGATGATGAGGAGGAGAGAAAGGAGTATGTTCTGAATGACATCGGGAGGATTTACTATGGCACAGAGAAACAGATCGGGGCCCGCACATGGAACTTTGGGCAGGTACGGACTATCAAGACAAGATGGGACTGGAAATTACTGAATGCTTATGGTTTGGAAATGATATCATTGCCTAGGCGATCCTAATGGAAATATACATCTTTAAAACAGGGTCAAAATATATAGTTTTATTCTTTAAAAATACTAACCATTTTTGTTTATTTAAAATGTAATACAAGATATAAACAGGGTTATTTTGGGACTATTTTTATGTGCGGATTACTACACATATGGTCCACTAGTGAGTATATCCAGCAGCACATTGTTTTGGCTTTATTTATTATCAGTTGCACATGCTTTAAGTTTCTTCTACCACAAATTCTTCTCCTATCTTTGTTGTGTAATATTTCTCAGTTGGTGTAGTTATTGCTATCAATGTTTCAAAGTAGGACACGTCTTCAATTTGTTCCCCAATAATATAATTGAATCCCCATTCGAGTGACCTGCTGTCTGTTGCTCAGGATCTGTGTTTTTGTTTGTTTTGGCTGTAGTTTCATGAGGGAGTTCTGGAAGCATGTATGTTTATCCTGGAGAAGAGTGACATGCCTCCATCTGGTCGAGGGGATGCTGTCAATGTGGTTAGAGTCCTATCTGCCATGGTGAGTTTTGATTTATCAACATTCCACTATCTCAGGATATTAGAAATATGGGGGTCATGAGTCCAAGTCCTTGAATATATTTAGTTAACTTTTAAATGTATCTCTGTGAATATTGCTGTTTCAAAGCCGTGGTGGGACAATACTAAATGCTTTATTTTTGGCCTAAAAGTAGTCGAATTTCCATATATTCATTAAAACAGTTTGCCATGTGTTTCCAATCATACATTGTAGCCAACATAAAGATTACTAAAAAAAACATATTCAGGAAACGATGAAGAGGACATGACCCCAAATGTTCTCATAGCTAGCAACGGTTGTGTTCTGCTTGGATAATTAGCATTGTAATGTATACATGAGAGGATTCATTTGTAATTCACAGTGTCCCTATTTTTTTTTTTTAGATAAATGCTCAGGATGACTTTGGGGTCCTGGTGGGGAACTGGTCTGGGGATTACTCTGATGGAGTCTCTCCTTCTGCATGGAGCAGCAGCGTGGAGATCCTGAGAAAGTACCACTCCTCCAATGGAACGCCCGTGTCTTACGGACAGTGTTGGGTCTTCTCTGGGATCACTACAACGGGTTAGTATATCAAGAATTACAGAGCATGTGATGCAGTGTGAAGGAACATTGTGTGTTTATGGAGACAGGTTGAGCTCGTCGAGTGAAAAGCTATACTTTCTGACAGAGGTGTGACAAGAGACTCCTCTATGTGTTGTTTGTGTGCAGGCCATAAAGTTCCCAGTGTTCACGTAAATTTGATAAACAGTCATGATGAGGGACTCCCTGTCTATCAGGCCCTTTTCATTAGCTCTCACTGCTCTGTAACAGAACACTTCATTCATTGTACATGCATGCAGGAGCCCTCACATGGTAGCTAGCTGACCTTAGCACCTGATAGCAAGCCATAGCTCATGTACACACTCATATAAATACTTCGAATAGGCATTCCTATCATACCTACCACTTTTGTCCCCAATAGACCCACATGTGTTGCTTTCAGTCAGCCATCATTAAACAAGTTCCATGCCCCCATGCAAGCGTCATCATGGTAGAAAAGTCATAATGCTTAAGTTTTAGCATCTGCCAACAAACAACAACATACAATTATTAACAAACTTCTGAATTGAGTTCTAACAAATCTTTCTCTGTCTGTCTTTGTTGCCAGTTCTTCGGTGTCTTGGCATACCCGCCCGCAGCGTGACCAACTTCCAGTCTGCTCATGACACTGATGTATCCCTCACCACAGATGTGTATTTAGATGAGGATATGGAGCCAATCGACTACCTCAATAGTGACTCTGTGTGGTAAGATGTGTAACTTTACCAGGCCAGGGCACCCTGCTGCTAAATCCAAACCTTAGGAATGCGCCTTATATTTAGATGTCCTTCAAAAGCAGTCCGTTATAATTTGAAACCTCAGAGACGTAAAGCTTGTTCAATTATTTACAACTCGGATGCTAATCTGGTATCTATCTGCTATGTGGTAGTACTGTTTTTAAAATAACTCTAGAAATATTTGTGCCATCTGTTGTTTCCCCATAGCTAAAGTTCACAATGAACTTTTGCAATATACTGTAGCTAAATGTAGCTAGTGTTAGCCGTCTTCATTTTGATCAATAATTCTTGTAAAATATAGGATCCATACTAATTCCTTACTATCGTTCTATCTTTTTACACCATTGTATCAATAATGAAATCTGATTCTATTTTTGCCCAACCTGCACACGTTCGATTCTGTAAAACTATAGTAACCCAAATCTGACTTTAAAGAGCAACTTGCAGGTTAGAGACCCCAGTGAATAAATGTGTAGGAAAATGATGTATACACTAGATTAAAAAATATATATACAGAAATATACACTACAGTGACATCTGGCGTCGTTTTTGTAAGACATTTTTACTTCCGCATAAAAAAAGACCACCCGCGTGTGACTTCACATCAGGGAGAGCGGCCGGTCTCACGTATGAATGAACATGGTTCACAATGCTAGTTTTGACACAGAAGAGGTTGAAAATCTATATTCGTATGCATATAATGGACCACAACCTTATAATTATGAGCCTGCTAGGCGTCCAAGAGACCAGGAGCAGCCAAGGATTAGAAGAAATAACGGCCATCTGAGAGAAATGGTGCTGTGGTGTGAGGAGAACCAGTGGAGAACTGGGCAGCTGTCTTGGTGAGTGACCGGCGTTAGCTCCAGTTAATGTTAGCTAACGTCGGTCACATCACAACATTGTAAAGTTAGCTATCATATATCAGGCTATAACTAAAGTAGTATTGATAATATAGTAACGTTACTGACAGGACTGTTGATACTGATCCATAACAGAAACTAATGCGCAAGTATCAGCCGTATCTCGCGTTACCTAATGCAACTCCACACTACGTCTTACGGTGCTGTGTACCGGAGGGGAGAGAGAGAGCAGCGAATTGGGCCAACACAGTCTCACGGCATTTCGTGTTATAGTCACAAAATTAATCTATTGATTCGTGTTTACCAACACGATTTCGCCATTTTTTTCGTCTCACACAGAACGATTTTAAAAGCAATGTAAATAATAACAAATTAGAAGGAAAAACAGATAAAAGAAAATACAGATTTCAGTATCCTGACACAGAACGATTTAAAAGCAATGTATTTCTATTGGTAGTATGTTTCGTGCCTGCACCAAATAATAACAAATTAGAAGGAAAAAAAGATGACAAGAAATACAGATGTCAGTATTCTGAGGCTCTGAGCCCCATTTATTTTCCTCGCGGACGGCAAAAAAACTCCGACATCATACAATTTAAAATAAAAGGGATAGGGTTAGGCTTAGGGTAAGATATTGAGTAAGAACATGTTTTTATGAACCACACAGCTTCCGGTCTTCCAAGACCCGACCGGACCAAAAGACGTGGTGCAGGCACGAAACACACTACCAATAGAAATACATTGCTTTTAAAATCGTTCTGTGTGACACGAAAAAAATTCGAAAATCGTGTTGGTGAACACGAATCAATAGATTAAATTAATTTCGTGACTATAACACGAAATTCTGTGAGACTGGGTTGATTGGGCAGAGAAGAAGTCAGAGAAAGTTGCTCCCCTATGTGACATAATATGACGTGTTTGACGTTTAAAAAAAAATGTCTCGTAAAACATATTAAATCCTGCATTAACTTTTAGCCTAGCCTGGTTTTATCCAAGAATAACTTAATCCGGGACCTCAAATAAACATAATTTTTTAACCATCTAGGAACTTTCATGTATGGAATGACTGCTGGATGGCGAGACAAGACCTGCCCCCCGGTCATGGAGGCTGGCAGGCTGTTGACTCGACCCCCCAGGAGACGAGCCAGGGCACCTTCCGCTGCGGGCCAGCCTCCCATCACGCCATCCGATCTGGCCAGGTCTACCTCAAACATGACACGCCATTTGTCTTCGCTGAGGTGAGTGCTAGAGATTGGCAAGTGCCCAAAGTTGATTCTAGATTCATGTTGATGCAATACCTTGGTTGAACTCCATCATCAGTATTAACGTCTCATGTACTTGTCTATCAGGTCAACAGTGATAAGATCTTCTGGCAAAGAAACCCGGACGCCGGTTTCACGCAGATCCACTGCGAGAAGAAAGCTGTTGGCCACCACATCAGTACTAAAGCAGTTGGCTCTGATGAACGGGCAGACATCACACACCTGTATAAATATCAAGAAGGTACTGGAGATAACTGCCTTGAACTATCCTAATATGTAATGATTTAATACTATCTCTGCTGCATAGATCACATTCCTCTTATCTCTTTACCTGCTCATATTATTAAAATGTGTATGTATCTGTTTGCTCAACTTTAAGCGCTATGTTTCGTAATAACTGCAAATAAATCCTAAAACATCAGACAAAATCACATGCACTCACATTCTCCTCCCTCTGTACCAGGTTCGGAAGAGGAACGGATCGCTGTGGAGACTGCCAGTCGTTTTGGCAGCAAGCCAGATACTTACTCCACGGCCCTTGCAGAGGATGTGTTAGTGGAGGTGAAGATGGAGGGTGAAGGGCCCAGGATGGGTGCTGACGCCAAGCTGAGCATCATGGTGAAGAACCTGAGCTCGCAACCTCGCCGCACCACTCTGCATAGCCAGGTGGCCGTCATGTACTACACCGGTGTGCTGAAGGGCACCATTAGGAAGGAGCAGATACCTGTGGAGCTCCTTCCCAATGAAGGTATGGCCCTCCCACAAAGCTGCTGGAGTCAACATTCTTATACTAACAATGGCTACATGTATGAAAGAGGTCGCTCAGTCACAATCTTATAATTTAACTATGCAGATCTACTCATCTCTTCAGTGTTTAGAGTCATTGTTTTGGTTAGTAGGCACACTACTTAACTGTTTTGATTTAGTGTTACTGCTCTCATCAGCAGCGGGCAGCTATTTTCTGCAAAAAACACTCTAAAAAACTACTGTACACAGTACCTTTTGACAGCCAGAAGGCAGACAAAGCAGTTGATTATTCTCTCAGGAGTGGGTGGAGACAAATTCACAGCCAAAAGGAGAGTGGTTGATGCTTTTTTACGTGTGCTACCTTTGCAATATCAACTTAAAAAGTCAGCTCAGTGTGTGTTACAGCATTATATACACTGAGAAAAAACGCTTAGAATATTGAATTGAGCTAAGGGATTTTGCATTGCTCATGACTTTTCATTTGTATATGTAGAAAGTGTGACTACAGTGGTCTCGCTTTAATGCAGTTGAAAGCACAGGAACGGCCAGGGGAGCTATAATAATAAGCGACTATGGATTTAACAAAGGAACAAGTTCATCAGTGAGCTTTGAAGGTGTCAGGAGGGGAACTTTTTCTTAACCTTTGGCCAGAGGCAGGCTTGCTATTTCCCCTGTTTCCATTCTTTGTGCAAAGCCAATCAGCTTAAAATGAAAGAGAAAGTATAACTTGCATTGTGAAAATGTAAAATACTGAAGCATGGCTCTTTTCCTTACCTTTCCACACAGAAAAGACCATTGACTGGGTGCTGCCCTACCAACAGTACCAGAACCAGCTGGTGGATCAGGCCGCTCTGATGCTGACCCTGTCTGGAAGAGTCAGTGAGACCCAGCAGGTGGTAGCCAACCAGACCACTTTTAGGCTCCGTACACCTGACCTCAACATCACGGTAGGTTTTAGACTTACTGTAAATGTTTTGAATTAAATGTCACCTATTATGCAAAATCCACTTTTTCATGTCTCTTCTACATCAACATGTGTCCCCTCTGTGTAAAGAGATTCTGAAAGTTTCAGGAAAAAAGATTCGCTCTCTTTTTGTCCTGATCCATTTATATAAAAACCTGTCTGAAAATGAGCTGATCAGATTTTGGCCACTTTATGATGTCATAACGAATTTTTGGCAAGGTAACACCCACAAGAATGAAAAACAGGACAACACAGATTCACACAGATTAGAGATGAATACAATTAAAGATAAAATCAAAGATAACATTTTTAATTATATACATATAAGTAACTTTAAAATAAGAAATGAATTAAAATGAACATATACATATTTGGGTCCTATATACATATTAGATATATTTACATGTATGTGTGAAGTACTTTTTATGTCTAAAGTTACTTTTAGATAATTCACTAGAACAAAAGGAACATGTTTTATTCTACCCCTCTGACTCATTTTAAATTCCCCTCTTGCAGCCTTTGGGAGACGCCATTGTTGGCAAGGAGATGGCGGCCAAGATAACCTTCACCAACCCCCTGCCACGTATCCTGAAGGGAGTGGTGTTCAGAGTGGAGGGCCTGGGTCTGCAGAAGGGCCATGAAGTGATTGTGGGGTAAGAACACAAGACACTTCCTTCACCCTCACATTTCCCAACAAGCTTGACTTCTCCAGACTAATATCCCACTCCTCTTCCCCCCCCCCCCTCTCAGTGATGTAGGCGGCCACTCCACAGTGACACTGACCGAGCACTTCGTCCCAACCCAGCCCGGACCCAGGAAGCTGGTGGCGTGTCTCGACTGTAAACAGCTCACACAAGTGCACGGAGTGGCTGAT
Organism: Trematomus bernacchii; assembly: GCF_902827165.1. Taxonomy (NCBI): domain Eukaryota; kingdom Metazoa; phylum Chordata; class Actinopteri; order Perciformes; family Nototheniidae; genus Trematomus; species Trematomus bernacchii. Next base: position 11,783,628 of record NW_022987689.1, on the reverse strand, counting down.
ATCGTCGTTCTCGAGAATTGAGAGGCTTAATATCTTCCTCTACTATCACTATTTCCTTATAAAATATGAACTAAGAGCCTCTAGTTATATGAAAAGTGTGCCAAGTTCCTGTATCTTAAACAATTTTATACTACGGAAGCATTTTTTTATATGAAACCACGAATAGGCGATTAGAAAATGTAGCATTATTATCAGTATTATTGTTTTTGTAACTTATAATATTCTTATTCTGCCTTGCTCTGAAGTGTCTCAACTGTGGTGATGTATGCAGCAGTTTTTAAATGCATGCACAGCAAATGATCACCAGATGCGGATTCACGACGCTGAAAAACCAACACATTTCCACCTTTACAACTCTCTATTTGAAGAACCTTAACCCTTAAGCTAGGAATTAGATTGCACCATATCTAACCACAGTGGCCTTAATTCACCTTACAGTAGCTTTACCTGCTTCAAGTGTTTAACTTGAGCACTCAAAATAAAATGTGAATGCAAGTATTTTAATAACTTTACAGTATTTATCTGCCATATCTACCTGGAATGTTCTTTTCTGTATTGTACTTGTGATAGTAATAAACCTTGAGGGAGAAAACCACCTGAAATCATAAAGTGACTTTTTCTTCTTCCATGTACATTAGACAAGACTTTACTGGATAGAGGGGAATACATGCAGTTATGTCATCCTGAAATCAAAGAGGAAGCAAGTGGCTACCTGTAGGCCTACTTCTCTACAGTCAACCATTATTTGTATTCGGAAAAAAGGTGTGTTGCATGAGGCAGATGACGCACCTTTCCTGCTTTATACAATTCTAAACATATCCAGTCTCTAATAGTGTTACGTTATTATGCTGTGAGTGCTCTCATACTCGTTTGATTCTGAAAATGTATATTTATATAAATATACCAATATATATATATGTGTGTGTATGTCCGCATCTGTAGCCTGTTATTGTCTCATTATACCACACTGTGAATGAATTAAAAGTAAATATATAAGTCGTCATGAACACATCTGTCCATCAGACAGAGGGCTGTGCCTCCTGTCATCATTAATGGACGTCTCTTTAAATGACCGCTCGGAGGAGAGGAGTTCTCATTTCTCTAAGGAGGAGGGGAAATTAGTGAAATGAGAAAGGCCCTAGGACTTCCTCTATAATATTTTCACTGCTGACAAGCAGAATCTTAAAGCGCAATGTAAAACAAAGGTCAATTATACTTGTTACTGCCCTCTACTGGTTGGGCTACAAAGTGCATCACATGTGAATTAGTAGCAGTTTCTTAAATAGGATTTTATTGTTTTCAAGATATAAAATACAAACAGCTGTTTTTTACGATGGAAAATATATACGAGAAAGGCGGGGCTTAGAGAAGAAGAAACGCATACAGTGCTTAATGTCAGGCACATAAATAGTGTGAATAAGTGCCATGTGGCCGCTCCGTAACACAGTGATCCAGAGCGGTGTGCTTGTTTCACTTCGTTAAAAACACATAAATTGGCAACATAATTTGGCACTGAATATTGTAGTTCAATTATAACTCTGTATGACCACATAAACAAACAAATTGAGTCATGTTATAAATAAATCATCTATCAAAATAACTTTTTTTTTCCAAACAATTTTTTCACCAGCATCCTTTTGTCCAATTTTCAAAACTCTGAAGACAATTAGCACAACACCTATCTTTTCTGGACCACACCATTAACATCACACTTCATGATTTGTAAGAAAAATAGTAAGCAGTCAATTAACATGTTACTTAAATATTCGTTACATACAAGTTTACTTATAACAAAACTATAGCATGCCAAAAATGAAACAAAACAACCTTTGACATAGTATAATCCCTCGTCTTCTGCCACTAAAGGAACCTAAACGGGCCCCATTATGCTTATTTTCCCATTTGATAAATCGGGTAGATAAGACATGGAAAGCGATTTTATCAAAAGGTGCAAAGCAAGAGACAACATTAGATGTGATGTGGAGAAGAACATGGGTTAGCTAAATGTTAAAGGTGTACGGGTTTTGTGCTTTTAACTGTATTCATGTAATATCATTTTTTTATATGGCAGCGTTTTAAACTGCTTGTATAACTGACTTTGTTTTCTTATGTACATTCTATAACTTTAGGATTATATGTCGCCAGAAATGCACAAATGCCACAATCACCCCAAAAAAGGATAAAATGGGAGAGTTGGTTACAGTAAAAGGAATTATGAAACACAATGATGTCCTATTGTGTTTTGTATGCAGGTATAGGTACAAAGTCATACTCTTTACTGTTTTGATTGACTTTGTGTGATTGATTATGGAGATGGATTTGATGTGTTTTAGTAGAGTTATAGTATGTAGAGAAATCTTTATTGCATTTTGAAATATAGAGTTGGTATTGCATTGTCAAAAAGTGGTTTTGAGCAGAAACCCGACTATTTGGCTGAGTGTGAGATGTAGGTGTGCTGTCGCTTGTGTTAAGAGTTTTGAAAAAGTAACTGAAAAATGGATAAGCATTTGTTAGCTTTGCCAAAAATACAGTGAAATCAATGGAGAAAAAAAAGAGGATTGGCAGCTTATAAATGGCATGACAACTTCACTACGATAAAATCAATAACCTGTCACTATGATTCAAAACACAATTACATTCAAACTCATATTGAGCTACAGGAAGTTTTGATATGCCTCAACGCAAAAAAAAGAACACAGTGCTAAAACCAAAGTCAAACTCCTACACACTTTCAGTCCTTTACTCACAAACACACACATACAACACACACAAGCGCATCTCAGTTAACAGAGTTGCATATATCTTCCACCACTTTGTTGAACTCCTCTGGTTGATCAGCATACACGTGGTGAGAAGCATCATCTATCAGCTGCAGAGTGGAATTTAAAGGGAATAAAAGATTACATAAACTTGCATCAGTCATACGTCAGAAAATGAACAGACCAGAATGACTGCCATGCAGTTGAGTGTCTTAATCAGTGAATAAAAGCAAACATCCATGACTGACCAGAATTTCATTATTGAATCCTATTAGATATTTGTGACAAGTTCTCATAATCAGTTTATCCTTGAGTTCTAGTGGACATTTGTGACATATTTGAGCAAATTCCCTCAAGGCGTTGCTGAGATTTCACATTCCTGCGAATGCACAGACAACACGAAAACATAATGCCCAAAAGGCACGAAAAACAAATATGAATTTAATTAAAATGACTAATTTCAAACTCAATGGACCGTTTCAGACTCCTAATTGGATAATATCTCCCTCATGACTCTACTCACCAGCACTTTGGTGTGGGCCTGGTTCCTAATCTGGACCACTCTGTCCCCAGAGGAGCTTTCCACCCAGGATCGCGCTCCGTACAGCATGGTGAGGGGCATGGAGGGGGGCAGCTGGTGAACACGATCCAGCATGGGATTCTTGGCCCAGCCCAGAGACTCAGACATGGCCCTGAAACCCACCTCACCACTGGGAGGGGGAGCAGGATAAGGACATGGAAAAGGTGGTAGAGGATTGGTCAGCTTTTTGTAGGCCTTGTGTGTAGTTATGTCTGCCAAAGGAGTTACATTTCTGCAAACGTTTTTGCAAATGGAGTGCATTCAATCTCGCTTTTTTTAGTCATAATATCCCCTAAAAAGCTCATTTCAACACATGCCAGGACTCACCCATTCACACACTGATGGCATATGCTAGCTTGCTACTTGGCTACCTGCACCATGGGTTAGCACACATTTACACACAAACACACATTCTTGGTTCAGAATTTTGCCCAAAATAACATTTGACATGCCCAGCATCAAAACAATGATTGTTGGATGACAACTCAACCTCACGATCCAAAAAACATTCTCATGCAGATTCCAGAAAAAAATGCAGGCAAAATGTTCATGAAACTTGTTGTAAACGGGAAGCAAGAACCCGGTTCATTTTAGAAATAAAATAAAAAAAATGTACACTTTTTTTTTTCAACATGCTGAAAAGAGCATTTGTGTTGCATTCATCTGGTGTAGCAATAATAGGATGGACACGATTCAGACTGGTAAAATACATGTTACCACCACCCTTAATTAGTAGGCCCGGTTGTTTAAACGCTCTGAGCAATAAAATAGGACACGTCCTTTTATTTGTAGAAGCTAAATTGATTCCACATTTAGCATATGAACACACTAAAGTTTGGAAATGTATCCTGGGATGCACCATTTGCCTTGGAGGAGGTCTTTTGCTCTCATAGTCACATAACATAACAGTCAAATGTGGATGAGCGATGTGTTTGCTTACCTCGGGGTCTGTGCGTTACAGTGGTAGATGTACTGGGTCATTGTGTCATCCTCAAACAGATCTTCAAATTTCCTTTTGAAATCAGGACGGAATCTGTTCACCAAGCCCGGACCTGAATCAACGACACACTGTAAGATGGATGGAGTGGGAAATGGAACATCACAATGTTACCTAATCAATAAGATATCTTACCCCATGGGCCTGCTGCTCTGATGACAGCCAGTGGGTTGAATAGGGAAACCACAGCGGCAATAGCTTTTACCCAGCGCGGAAGGGGGGGCCTCTTGTTTATCTCTGATCCCTGACCCTCCTGGGTCTGTGGCTGGGGTCGCTCAGGGAATCCCCAGGGGTCCACCAGGATCAGATGTGACACCCTATAAGAGGAGAAGACAGTATATATTCATTTCAACTGGCATTCAATTTTTCTACAGTAAATGCATTTAAAGAAGTAGTGCGCTTTGCTGTCTCTGTGAATACTACCGCTAAGAGGCGCCATGATGTGTGGCATTTTCTTATTTTGATTTTCTTTGCTAGCTAGAGAGCCAACTGGACAATATGGAGGTAGGATTTGAAAAAGAGAGAACCTGATAATCAATTGGCTTTCTTGCTGAGATATGCGGATATATTATATTGCAGACTATTTATTTATTGGCCAGTTGAAGTCACTTCCTGGAGTCTTGGAAGGTTTCTAATTTCTCTAATTTCCCCTCCTTGGTCCTCCGGTAGTGACCCAGAAATGGATTTCAGCGCGCCATGTTGAAGGACATCTAATTTCTCTAAATGCACATCGAGGACCGAGGATCGAGGAGGCTCTCTGGAGGAGCTATAATCGAGGATACACTGATGGGTCCTCCGCGGATCCTCCACGGATGTATTCAGTCTCTGATTGTTTTACGTTATTATGAGAGTGCTCTCATAATTGTTTGATTCTGAAATTGTATATATTTATATAAATATATGTGTGTGTGTATGTCCGCATCTGTAGCCTGTTATTGTCTCATTATACCGCACTGTCAATGAATTAAAAGTCAATATATAAGTCACCATGAACACATCTGTCCATCAGACAGGGCTGCTGTGCCTCCTGTCATCATTAATGGACGTCTCTTTAAAATGACCGCTCAGAGGAGAGGATTTCTCATTTCTCTAAACGCCTGCTGCTTCCCCTCCTTTCTCCTCGGTTCCCCTCCTCGACTCCTCCGCTCGCATCTCCTGTGGGCGGGACTAAGACACGAGGATAGGAGTCGAGGAGGGGAGTCGAGGAGGGGAATTAGAGAAATGAGAAACCTTCTTGGTGTTACTGTGACAGCTAGAAGTGACAGCGACTGGCCTAAAAACAGTCTAGCCGTGGTTTCCAGTCTTTGTACAAAAGCTCACTGGTTGTTTTTAAGCTCCATATATACACTGTACAAAAACAAGCAAGGGAGTAAGCTTTCCTATATCCTAAAATGTAGAAGTAACCTACACCAATGAAACCTAAATCATAACATTTTACAATTAGATAATGATGTCACATTTTAATTAGAAATATATATTTAAAAAACTAAAATCATAATAAAATTGATTAAGGGTTAAAATAAATCTATTAAAAATGATTGTCACTTAAAAATAATGTTGCATTAAAAACAATACTGTAAAACACACGAACAAATAAACGTAATATAGTACCCTTAAAGGTCCCCTATTATACTGTTTTTCATCAATATATTATAGGTCTCAGATATATACAAAACATGTCTCTGAAGTGTTTGGCTCCAAACACCAAACAGATCATGCATTGTAGCATCCCATAATCCCCTCTGTTTCAGCCCTGTTTCAAAAGTGCTGATTCTCTGTCTGTTACTTTAGATGAAAATAAGGAGCCCCTCCCCACGCCCCTCTGAGAGATATTTGGTTAAAAAGAACACAATGGTGCTCTAGGAGGAGATTCAGGTGATAAGGGGGGGGGGGTACCTTGGTTCCTGATTGGCTAATGGTTACACAAGCCAAAACATTGTTATGACATCATAAAGTGGCCAAAATCTGATCAGCTCATTTTCAGACAGGTTTTTATATGGAAATGGATCAGGACAAAAAGAGAGCAAATCTTTTTTCCTGAAACTTCCAGAATCCCTTTACACAGAGGGGACACATGTTTATGTATAAAAGACATGAAAAAGTGGATTTAGCATAATAGGTGACCTTAAATATTAGATGAGGCTGGTTAATATATAACATGACTTATTCAATGTTCAGTACTTACTAAACCACTACAACTGTTCTGTTCCCCTCATCATCTTAAGTTTAAAATGCATCCCATTAGTAATATTACCTAGTAGGGTACTGGATGGCGTAGGAGGTAGCCAGGTACCCCCCCAGACTGTGTCCCAGCAGGATCATGTTCTCCAGGCCTAAATACTCTCTCCACTGCTCAATAGAGTCCACAAACTGCTTCTCTGCCTGCGTAGCATCCGAGGGGAAGGAAGGCCTGGAGCTCCGGCCGAAGCCCAGGAGGTCAAAGGCGTAAACAGGCCGCGATCGACTCAGAGCGTCAATGTTCCGGATCCAAAGGCCGACCCCTCCACCGAACCCGTGGACCATCACCAGGGGAGTCTTCGGGGCTAGAGGAAAAAGAGTTAGTCGACGGTCTTATGATGCATCATTACAGCTGTTGTCTTGTGATAAACAAAAAGTAGGACGGTACCCTGTTCTGCAGTTTTGCGCACCCCCTTGTTGGTGAGGGTCAGAGTCCATATTCGATCGCGGTTTGGCAGGGTCACAAACCGAGACCATACGTCATTCTGGATACCTGTTGTGACCACACATAGAGGAAGTGATTAGCTACATATAGAGTGCAGAAATTACGTTTCTTTGAAGGCCATCCAGGAAGTAAGCATAGAAAAGGCTCCTCGGACAAAAAGACAATAGCCGCGTTCACACCGCGTACTTTGCAGTACTTAGTGCCGGCACTTATTACCCCAGGGCACTAAGTACCAATCGCGTTCACACCGGAGTACTTTTCCCTGAGGGAAGATTACACAAATGAGCCGCTGACGTCACTTCGTCTTCTTCTGCTTTGGGTTTACTGGCAGGCTGCAAACAACTTCACGGCGTATAGAGAGGCGAAGTCCCTCCCCTTCCGGTTGAGCTCCATGGGACCTTATTTCGGAAAAGTTATGCATTGAAGTCAATGGAGAGAGAAAGATTATCTTTCGATCCCGTTTGAATTGTGCCACGAATTACACACATGATGTTTGTCAATTTAAAAGATCATTTTACAAGTCAAAAAAATTCAAATGTGTCGTAAAACTGTGAAGTAACACTTTTTTGTGTGTGAAACCGCTCAATGAACTACATCTCCCGTCTCGCACCACACACCAAGACGGCCGTCACGTTGGCACATTTCACTTCTTTCTTTCAGAATGAGGCGAAAAGTATTAAAAGAGGTGAAAATCACTACAAGTCTGGGCATGTTGAGAGCTGTACATACACACAAGGGGAGTTAGTCGGTTCGTAAGAGCCAGCATGCGGGACCGGGATTCTGGGATTCGTAGTCTTTCTAGTTGCCTATTTTTCATAGTCTTATATTTCAACAGTTTTACGACAAACTATGACTTTTTTGACATGGAAATTATTATTTAAGATTGACAAACATCATGTGTAATTCGTGGCACAATTCAAACGGGATCGAAAGATAATCGTTCTCTCTCCATTGACTTCAATACAAACTTTTTCCGAAATAAGGTCCCATGAGTCCCACCGGAAGGGGAGGGACTTCGCCTCTCTATACTGCCGCCGGAAGTCCCCGGCCGGAAGTCGTCCCCGGCCGGAAGTCCCCGGAGTTGGGGACTGGCTTCAGTAGAAGCTGCTGGGACTCCCAGCAGCTTCTACTGAAGCCTTCCGAGTAAATCGCCAGAACGCCGACACCTCCTCATCACTCCACCGCTCCCATGTTTTTTTTTGTGTTGCCATAAGTTATTCTCTCTCCGTTGGTGTGTGGGGCTAATGCTAATGCTAATAATGCTAATGCCACAAATACAATGGCGGCTTCACAAAACTTTTCAGAGTTTTACGGGGCGTGGTTTGCAATTCGCCCAGCCAATCAGAACTGGGGCACTTTTTCCCCCCAGGATAGTACCACCTCTCTAGCAGGCACTAACAATGGGGGTAAAAGTTCCCGGCACTAAGTACTCTTTTTGGTGTGAACGCAACATAAGGGGTACTAATGGAACTAAAGGGGAAAAGTACTCCGGTGTGAACGCGGCTAATGGGATTTTTCCATTCGATTTCGGTATATTGTATATCATAAGCTCTGTCGCAACCATACATTTACTATACTTGCACGTTTGTTCAGCAGGATAATCTCCTCATATACACTTTATTATTTTTGAAGCAAAATGCAATTGTCACAAGTAAAAAGCTTTCGTTAGACTTTAAAATAAATTACATCAAGGTCATATGACTTCACGTCACCACCGCTAAGCTAAATGCGGCTAATACTTGCCGCAATAACTTATCGTAGTCTTATTTAGTAACTTTTAACCGCTTTTTTGACACATAGAAGCATTAGACATTCACGACTTGGTTATTTACTGACATATTTTATGTCGTAGAAAAAAAATGTAAGCTTGTGTTAACCACAGATCTTATTTCAAGCATGTAACCACAAACACGTTCAATACATGTTTTTACTTCGAGAAGAGGGAACAAGAAGCGGTAAAATGCTGAGTCAATTCTGGGTTTTAGGACTCATTCCTGCACCACTCTATTTGAGATCAATAAATTACATCAAGCTATAAATCAACAATCTACCGTGTATGTCAAAACACACTTACATGCAAGAATCTTTGACTCTGCAGTCTTTAGAAGGGACATGGATGTTGGACGCCAGGAAGGCCACCAGCTCCAGACTGAACTTGTCCTAACAAGAGAGAAACAGAAGACAAAGAATGAAGAGATGGTAGATAGTACAGGAATTATTCAACACGTGTTATCTTTGTTTGCATTGAGCAAACAGGCCGGGGAGTGTCAGACTTCACAGCCATCATTCTGTCAATCATAGTCAGTGCCAACACCCATAGCAAAGGGGTGATAGGAAATATGAATCATGATTACCACTGACTTCCTAAACCTTGTGCCTTATTTTTTGTATTGACTGCCTATGTTTAATAAAAACCACATAAAAATGTTTCCACCAAATTATTCAGAATGTTCCCCGCCGAGTGTCACGTTGTGTTGGATGACAAAATATGTTCCTTCCAAACACTGCAATTAACCACCAAATGTTTTTAATTCAGAATTGTAAACGTTTAATTGCCATTTTTTGTACAGAATGACGCTGTTGTTGTTTTTAAAGGTGTTATGGCTTTGTGTCCTCATGTCTGTATTTTCTTGTACAAATGTATACCATAGTCATCCACACAGCACAACATGGAAAACACAATTAAAATGTCAAAAATGTCTTTAGTAAGGCAAAGGTTTAAGAGTAATAATCACTTAAATTCCAGGCAGTTTACTGTTCCATGCAAACACTAGGCAACACATACAAAATAGGTTATTGACAAGCTTTTTATTTTCAGGAAAGAAATGTGAAAGTTGGGTAAATTTAGCCCAGGTTGGTTTTCCCCGGCCGACTATTTGATGGAGATAGAAAAAGGCATTTTCACATTCCAACCTCCAGCATTAATAGACCAGGTACACCATCAGGGCGTACACCTGTTCTGCAATCAACATGCAATACAAAATTGCTGAGTCATCCTGACAATTGGCTCACCGTGGAGGGTCAGTCACAGCTGCTCTTCTCTCCAGTGAATACAACTTACAAAGACCTGTTTGACAGGAGTGTCACAGTAAAGTAATCCCATTTGATCAGTAGCAACTCCTCTGGTTCAATAATAACCCTCATATCCCTGCAATACAGGTTAAAGTTAGCAATTAATCTATTTGCATTTAATGTACTAATTGTTTCCCCTTATTTCTGTCATATAAAGCCAACTGATGCAGTTGTGTTTTATTAGTATACTATAGTTAAGTGACAACCTCTCTATACAATTATGTAAGTGAAATGTCACATGGATATATAACTAAACTGACCAACACAAGCATAAGGAAATGTACTGTATTTCCTATTTGATATTGGTGCAATAAAACAGCACTATGGTATTGTAACACAGATCTTAATGTTTGACTAAATGTGAAAAGTTACATAATAAACTATAGTTTTTTTTCAAGTTGAACCATGATGTAATCAGAGTAGCAGTGTGCTGGAGAAGGCATTGGTAATCTCCGTCTGTTTATGTATTTGAATGACTTACTCTGTTTCACAATCGCTTTGCATCGGAGCTGTGGTAGTAGCAGGTTCCATTGAATTTCATATTCCGGTGACTACATCCAAGGAAATGAAATAACACGCTGCTCTGTATGCTAGTTTTTAATGTTTTGTAACTCCGTTCTTTAAATCAGCTGACCATGAACACAGATGGTCTATTATGAGGATGCGTCAATTTCACAAAAAGCATCACTCGTCATTCATCTTTCATAATACAAAGTCTAACGGGGCGTTCATAGTAAGCATGAAGTTATATATTCCTACAGTACCTCGCGAATTTGACAACGGGAGAGCTTTAGTGTTTATAAGCTAGCAACAGTCAAACGGACGGGGAGTATGTCTATACACAACATCTTCGTAGGCTATGTGTTTGTGAAGATTAACTATATTTTGTGAAATTCAAACCTGAAAGACTTAATATGCTTCGTATGATTTATGGTGTGACTATGTGGTTGAGAAATTAGTTACACCGGGCTTTTGGGTCCCGGGAAAAATCTTGGGAATCGATAATGCAGTTGACAAAACCGTATATCGAAATACTGTCTGAGTGACCATCTTTCCTTTCTTCACACCTCTCTGTAGCACGGTGGGAGGCGCCAATGGTCCCTTCTACAACAACAGAGCTCCTTTGCTCTTCTCTTCGACCTACACGGAATATAATATGTGTAACACCAACTCCGCTTCCGGTTTACGAGGACACGTCACTCATTCGACTGAGAAAGGGGACCGGTGCAAAACTCGTTTATTGAACCCATTTGTTCACTTTAGACGGAAAAATCATGTCGAACTCAGTCCTTTCGGTGGTTTCACGGTTTCTAGAGGAGTACACCACCACGACGCCCAACAAGCTGAAGGTGGTGGATTCATATTTGCTGTACATCTTGTTGACAGGAGCTCTGCAGTTCCTCTACTGTCTGCTCGTCGGAACCTTCCCCTTCAACAGCTTTCTGTCGGGCTTCATCTCCTGCGTTGGCGCTTTCATTCTCGGAGGTAAATACTTATTCTGCAAATATTGTAATGTGCTGGCAATGATTCTTATAATGCATCCATTTCGAGGGGTTTCAGTCAGTCACTGGACTTCCGGTCAATAAGTGAACGTGTGTGTCAACTTAAGCTAACCATGCTAACATCCCATGATTTGAGCTGCAGTTATATAAGAATTAAACAAATAAACGCACTCTCAGTATGAACATGTAAACCAACTTTATCAAATAAACATTGTACATTATTATGTGACAGCTTAAACACATGTAGTTTGATCACCTTACAATAGCACTGCAATAAAACCATACATTGATGTAGGTTAAGTTATCATATTGAGTTTGATCTAACATGGACATTTTTTTGGTGCTTTTATGAAATATACTACGTTACACTGATGTTTTATTATGAATATTTGTATTGACTTATGAACAAGTGAACAAATTATTTGCACAAGACATTTGTAGAATACACAGCAGATAATGTAAATGTAATACATCCTGTTGACAGTAGAGGAGTTTTAGGGTCATTCTTGTTCTAATCATACTGTCCCTCGACACATATACTATCTATAAGCTGGAATACCTTGTCCTTGGAGAAATACAGGAAATTGCTTTAGGTCTCGTTTTAAATCCAGTAAAGAGAGACCGGACAAATATAATAAATAAAAGAGAGGGGTTTAGAAACTATTAAACCTTTTCTGATTGAATACCAGGAAAACACACAAAAATAACTGAAAAAGGCGAAGTCTTTAGTTTGATGGAATTTTCTCAAAGTTTTGTTGAGTTAAACACTGAGAGGTGAATCTTCTCAAGGTTTGGACAGGGATAAATCCCTCCTGTCCAATTATCATATTGGACAAGCGTATACAAGAGAATGTTTAGCATGTGTCCATGATACATTTATTGTAATTGATTATTTAACTAGCCTGAGATTTATTGACTACATTTTTACTTTATTTTCATTTAAAAAACCTAAGTATGTCTATCGTAGTGCTGAAGTCACTACAAGTTTAAAAAGTGATATTCGTGTTATGTTTGAACATTTATAAAAATAGTCTTAGTGCAATAAGTGTTTATTTATGAGTCTAAAGTGCCATAATACTAAATTCTGCGTGTCTTTTTTTCTTTTTTCTCAGTATGTCTTCGTATCCAGATCAACCCACAGAATAAAGCAGACTTCCTGTCCATCTCTCCGGAGAGAGCCTTTGCCGACTTCCTGTTCGCTCAGACCGTCCTTCATCTGGTCGTGATGAACTTCATTGGTTGAAACAGACGTGCATCTGCCTCTCAGAAGGTACATATTTATATCACACATGCATTTCTCAGTTTAGAGATTTTTTGGGTTACACCTCAGAGGGCATTTTATGATTACTATGCCATTGCCCAAGTCTTGTTCAAAAACAAAACTGGTTAAAGTCATGATGGCCAAATAGTTTGAAGAATTTTAATGTGTTTTGTGACACATTTGAATATGAGAACATTTCTCTGCAAGATGTACTTTAGTGATTATAGCAAAGAGTATTTTTTGTCTACAAAAGAGGGGAGATTTAATTAACTTTGAAGTTGTTTATGTAGGTTTTTAAACAGATTCACTCATATATTGGTTTATGCTTGCAAAACAAGTAATATACCTTCTCAGTCACATGAATTATGCTTGGCAGTTCATCACTCTATTCTTATTCTACTCCAGATAGCACATGTGATAATGTAGACTCCTGTATCACTTCTCCTGGGAGATCCACATGATATCGCATATTGCTTTTTCTTTGCTAGGAAACATCGTTATTGAATTTTTCAGACTTTGGGCATAATTCATTCTGTTGTTTCTCATTTGCTTCTAAATATCTACTCCCTATAATCTCACTTGTTACTAACCCATTAATCTGTTTTTTTTATTTTTTATAGATCACAACGAGAAGTTACTAAAACCCCCCCTCAATACATGATGATTTTGTGCCACTGAGTCACATCCCACCATCAAGAGTGAATTAGTTTAATCTTGTCACCCATGATGCAGTACAATTTAATAATGATTCATTTGTTGCATTCTTTTTTTTATTATCAGAATTTGTAAAGCATTCCCTTTTGCACTGAGAAGAAGAAATAAAAACCTCTCAAATGGTGACCTGGAGCACAATGAATTATTTATGACTTAAATAATAATACACTTGTGTTTTTAGCAATCTTAGTATCTTAACGTTTTGAATGAATGATTTCCTCCAAATAAGGGCCAACAGGCATAGTGTTTATTAGAATATAGGATTGTACATTCATACGAAATAAGTAAATACAGGTTATATTTTTCATTTGAACATATACAAAAATGTTCCCTTTTAATAAATCTAAAGTAAATTAAAAACACATTTCATGAAACATCCAACAGTATACCCCCTAACCAAACTTGTATTATTCATACTGTTGACTTATTACATCTTGGTATATTAGAAAATAATGCAGTATATTATATACATTTAATACATAGAATTAGATGTAAAATAACTCCTGAAAAATAAAGATAACAAATTTTAAAAGAATGTTCAGATTTGGTACCAATATTTACATAACTTGTCAATACCACCAATATAATCAGCAAGGAAAGATCTCCATTCTCTCCTACTGTCTTTGTAAATATTTTTTACTTAAACTTAAATATTTTACTTCATGACGTAGCAGGAATTTGCTGGTTAAACCTTTTTTTTTTGTGCCCCAGAAATTGCACCCTCTCTTGTACATGGAAAAACAGACTACAGTTGAGTCCTGAGCCAATGTGAGTCAGTGTGTGTAGCAAGCCTAGCATGTCAAGAGAGGGAAACAAGAAGACATGAAAAACTGACTGAATAAAGTTTGCATTCCAGGTTTCTGTCAAAGTGACATCTTAAATCTCTTCCTCTGTTGAATTAGTAGCAGATCAGAAAGGAAGTACTGTACAAAATAAACAGACCACATCCCTTCTGAATAGGAGTTAGCAAAAAGTAGTGAGAGTGCTGATTCTGGTAACTGAGAGACTTAAAGGGCCCATGTCATGGCCATTTCCACTGATCATAATTACATTGTTGAGGTATACTAAAATAGATTTATACTGTGCAATTTTCCAAACTCACATTGGTTTCGCATACAGCATCTCTGTCAAGCATGTGTATTCAGCAGTATTCACTTTCTCCACTAAACGACTCGTTGGAGCTCTTGCCCCCCCCTCCCTGTGAGCCTAGTGTGCTCCGATTGGTCAGCTCGGCCACTCGTTCTGATTAGTCAACCACCAGAGAGGCTGCGCCCATGTCAGTGCTTTTCCCGGCTGCTCTCAGCGTAACATCAGTCTTATCATGGCGTCGGTACAGCGGTATATTTTATATACATATATATTTTTAACTGTTGTTATAGAAGAGTGTGACGGCCCCAGGGCCTTTGTCTTACGATGGGGTGGAGCTGAAGAAGCTAATCAGCACGATCACGGACACCTCCGGACACTACGGCCCCAGTCTCTCTCCAAAGCGGCTGCAGGAAGACTAACTCTGCGATCCTCTCAACCACCTATCTTTGCATTTACCACAATAAATGTGCCGTGGTTTTGTAAACTCGTGTATGTCTCCTTGTCTTTCCGTTGTGGCCTACGAGCCGCTCATAACAAAGAGTAAGTTATTTTTACCCGTTATAAACTACTACTGTTTGATGAGAAATCAAATCATGGTTTGCTATATATGAATTCAGGGAAGAAAGGATAGGCCTACTAAGTATTTCCATTAAACTTTATTTTTAGAAATGTACAAAATGAACATAAATATACATATATACACGGTATATCATCCATTCCTCCTCCTCTTGCCTGCGCACAGCCGGTGCGGTGCGGTGCCTTTTAGCACGACGCCTCAGTAGTAGTAGAATCCCTTCCCCGTCATGGATTGTCCGCCAGGATCTGGCTGGACGAAATCAAATGCAAATCACAAAATATTAGAGAAACTTAGTTGTTTTAGATTCGTTAGTAGTAGTTGTGTAATGAACAGCTTGCCTGCTAATATGCTAACCTAGCTTTGTTTACCTTGGTAGCTAACACGATATGAACGTTAGCTTGGAGGAAAGGCAACTATAATGCAGTGTAATAAAACTACTATGAACAAAAGCTAGTGGTTCATATTAGGCTAGCAATAACGTGTTTATAATTGCAATCGTATACGGGTATTCTGCTACCATACAATGTAACTTGCATGAATACATTGTTTTGCGCTAGCATACAGCTAGCCTCGTTAGCTACATGCAGTATATGTACGGTCACAATGTACGGTAAACCGGAGTATACTGTATGAGTATTCCGTGTGTGTGACTGCAGACATTCTCCTGCCATGACAAACATGTAAGGCCATCTGCTGACATTGTAGTTGATATATTTAAACGCTAGCAACGTAGCATCACAAAAATGTTTTTCTGACCAAAACTAGCTCAAGCTCCGTGTGTTAGATCGCTACGCCAGCTATAATGTAATTACGTTTCGCGACTGACCGGCAAATCACCCGCAGTATACTGTCAATAGGTATTTTGTGTGTGAATGCAGACATTCTCCTGCTATGAGATACATGTATGCAAGGCCATCTGCTGATATTAGAGTTGATATATGGAAACTCTAGCAACTTAGTTAGCACTGTGTCAATGGCTTAGCAGTCCAACACAGTTTACACATTTAAACAGTCTTGTTTGATAAATACACAAATAACAATGCAAACTTACAGGTTGTATACCCAGATCTTCCCCTGCTCCAAACGGTCCAAACAAGCTGTGCATATCCGGCCTCAAACTGGGCAATGTTTTTGGAAGCTTTCGTCTGTGAAATGCCGGTTCATCGAACCTCTGGAGGAGGAACACGCCGCTGCTGGTGTGGCCATAGCTCTTCGGGATTGGTCCATTTCGTTCCGGGTACCGCACAAGCCCCCAGGAAGTGCGCCGGACTCTGATGAAAATATTCGTGCTGGCCAAACGGCGGTACTACACTTCCTTTTGGTTGCCAGGCCCGGAAACACTTTTTCCCATTGACTTACATGGGGAAAGAGTGGTCTGTAAATCGTTGGATAATTTTTTAAAAACGAAATAAACTACCCAGTATGAACACTTGTATAGCCCTTATTAAAAACATTCGTTCCTCAAGTTGTAAAATGTGCTAATAACGTTATTCTGAGAGTTATTTCCCTCTGCATTATGAACGCGCATCTAACCCACGGGACCGCGCCGCCCGGCACGTTCATGTTACGTGTTCAGCACTACATGCGTTTATCTTTACCCATGGATGCACAATAAGAACGGACCCATATCGCCTTACTGCCAGCCCACGGAGCTGTAATAATGGATATATTGCACATGTTTGCTGTAATTCATCATTTGTAAAATATTATACTCAATGGGCTGTATGATTAAATCTTGTACCGTAAATGTTGTATTAAATAAAGTTAATATTACCGACGTAGATTAACGTCCCTGTAGCTTCTTATTGCACTAAGAAGCTTATTGCACTGTGTATATTTATATATATATACAGTGCAATAATTATTTCATGCTAAATGAAGCTCTGTTGCTTGGATATCACTAGATCCTGTTACAGCGTAATATAAAAGTACATAACGATTGATGTGTAAATTAGCATAATTACTAGCTAACCGCTAGCTGCTAACTGCCGCCTCGTTAATATCAAATCTATCATAACAAACATTACCATGCTGTCATGAACGTGCGGTGCTGTTACGTGTACGCAAATTGACGTGCTTGATGTGAACGAGCATTTTGGGGGGCATGGTTAAAGTTGCGCATGCGCTATGAGCGCACATACGGGTACTTCTCAGGCATGCCGGGTAATCTGTGACGTTTCGCTCTCTCAAAAGTTGGGCCATTTTATCATCATGCGCGAATGAGCAACTCTCATAGGAATGAATGAGGCCCCGCCTCCCACGCTGTATCCAGTTCTTATTATACATCCATGGTACCGCATGACATCAGGCGGTACCCGGAACTAAATGGAAGACTCAAATGGGCAGTGACGTATCTCCAACGAGGCGTTTTGGGGAGGTATTTTCTGTGTTAGAGTTTTACTCGCTACAGGGTGTACTTTGAGGGTTTTGACTCTGCACACCGTTTACATGCATAAAAACCTTCATAACACACAAGGGGACGGGTAATAACCGGAAAAGCATGACATGGGAGCTTTAATTCAGGACATTTGGGACATTAAATAATGTGAAGAGTTGGGGACAAACATGTATGTTAACCAGTCTCTTTCCAAAGCTGAAAGGAAGGTACTGTATGAGAGCATCTCAGGGGATTATGGTAAGTTTTCGTTTATGTTCTGCCTACTTCTTTCACCGGACGACCATAAAAGGCTTGGCAGCCAGAGCAAGGGACTTAAGGGACACACTCGACACCGTTCACCGAGCAAATTGATTGCTTGGAATAATTGCTTGTTAATTCAGTGGTGTGAGGAGCTTACTCGGAAACATTAATGCCCCATTTACACGGGAACGCAAACGAACCGAATTCGATATAAAAAAAGTCTTCCGTTCACACGGATACGGCTCAATAAATGTGTCCCTTCACACGAGACCGCTCGACCCGCTGGAGACACTGTAGTACATATGCCGGGCCTGTAAGTGGCGCTGTACTTCCGCCAAAAAATACACTAAAAGCAGCGAAGAAGACCCCCGAGCATGTTTGCCTGGTTGCCCTTCTGTTTATTCTCCGCGGTGGATTTAGCAACATAGTTCATGTAGTTCTCCATGTCCACTTGTTGCTGACGGTTGTGGTAGAGGAGCTGTAGATGTTGCACTAACATCTGTAGCATGGTCAGTAGCTACTGACAGTAGCTACTGACCATGCTACAGCAGTGAGCAGCAGAGGTGGGGAGAGGCGGGGCTATGGCTTCATCGTTATCAGGAAATGATCGTATAGGGCGTACACACGGCCGCTTGGCCCCCCAGAGCGTTCCGTCCGCAGATCTATCCACCTTGGGACCCGTTATCGTTTTAGGGGTCCGTTTCCGTGGTTCCATTACGGCCTTGTGTGAACGAACGGGCTATACGAAAGAGAAAAGTAGCGGATACAATCCGTTTCGTTCCCGTGTAAACAGCACCTAAGGCTGGACCCAATCCAAAGTTCCCAGGCATCGAAATCAAATCATTTCATTGTAGCCTTCCAAATCAATCCTCTGCATTCACGCTGGGGAAGGCACTCACCATGTGGCTTAGTGGGAGATTAGGTTAAAAAAAGATGGCTAAGTGAAATCATAAAAGAAGGGGATACAAGATGAAAGGTGATATGTTTAAATAAACCGGTCCAAAAACCTAGGTTGAAAGATACGTTTTATTTTTAGATGAGAATATTGAGCTGTACCAACCTATTCATGTGGCTTTAGCTAATAAGCCTTTTTTCTATAATTTCCATAACTTTATAACACCTTGGATATTGTGGAATTTGGTTTAGTCCATACAGGAAGTGACTGAGAATGTAAAGTAAACAAATGTGTCTTTTGGCAGAAATGCAACAATTTGCCCCCTACTCCTTAAAAGAGGAGAGCTGATGTCATAGAAGTGTGGTTACATATTTATGCTACAGAAAGTGATAATGATAAAAGTATTCCTTACTATCTAACTGGCACTTACATGGTTAACATCTGGAACATCTGGACCCTGCTCTTGGTCACATGACTTTGGGGGTTATTGCCTTTGCGGAACTTAGTTTCTGTTTTACAGAAGGGAGATTCACTTGGAAAACCTCAAAGTGAAACATGCTGAAGCCCTTTCTACTCACCCTCAGCCTGTTACCATGGATCCCAGGTAATAACTGAGCTCATATGCTTGAAAATAGTTCTTAGGATGTTTAATGTCTATGATGACCAAAAATCGCTTTTAAATGTGCTTTATAAATAAAACTTGATTTGATTTGATGATTCCATGGCTTCAACAGTGTGCTTCAGGCAAATGCACATAGGCAATATGTTGCAATGACAACTCATGCTTCACTTCCCTTTACTATTTTATTACTTTTTTGTGTTAATCATTTGCTGAATACAAACTATAAAGGCTGGTAATGCTATTTTCCGTGGCAGCCAGAGAACGCTTTAGTGTTTTGTTTTTTAAATCTTCTAAGCTTCTGTTCTGCATGCCCCTTAGCAAAGAGTATGTTTGATGTTTATTTTGTCAAGGCTCCAAATGCCTGTTATATTTGTTCCCCCGACTCTCTATTATACTGTAGAGGGGATAATCTCATTTTAAAATATGGAAAGGGAAGAGGAAGTAGAAAAGTGTTTTGTTAGAATGGAAAACAAAACCATGAATGTGGTACAAGTATTGCTCAAGGCCACTTTTACCCGGCCGTTCCTCAAAACATAGATTAGAAACCTTTGAGACATGGCTGACACTCCAAAATAGAGCTCCACATTAAATAATCTACACTTTCCATCAGTTTTCCTCTGCGGGACAACCACCGAAGAAGAGCTCTCAATCATGGAGGGTCAAAGCCTCACCGTCCCGTGTCACTATGAGCCCCAGTATGCCAGCTATGTAAAGTACTGGTGCCGGGGAACGATGAGGGAGTTCTGCTCCAGCCTAGCTCGGACCGATGAGTCCCATTCTGCCAATCCGTCTGAGAAGAAAGTGAGACTCTTTGACGACCCGGTGCAGCAGGTGTTCACTGTTGCCATGAGCAACCTGAGGGAGGAGGACTCTGGGTGGTACATGTGTGGCGTGGAAATTGGTGGCCTGTGGAGCGCTGATGTTGTCACTCACAAAAACATCAATGTCATTCATGGTGAGTAATGGATGGATTTTAAATGTGATCTATCCCCATTCAAAAATGATTTTCACATATGATAATAATGTGTACTTATCATGTGTTATGATCTGAACATAGCACTGTATAATTATAGCTGTAAGCACTAATAAATAAATGTAATGCTTTTTATAACAATATTAATACTTTTAATCACTGACACTGTTTTTCCTTGTTTTTGCAAGGATCATAATGTATTATAATTCCCTTATGATACATTCTCATCACTGTTTTAATGCATTATTATTCAAGAATTTCCTTACTTAACTTCAAAGCATCAAATGACCATGTTGAGCAATTCATAACCACATATTAATCCATTATAACGCTAATGATAATGCAATAAAGCAATGTGAATTGTATGTTGGTAAATGTACAGTACTGTAAGCAGATTATAACGCATTATAAATAAATGTATAATACAAAGTATAGACATACAAAGTGTTACTGAAAACAAAATAATTTCAAATGCTTAGATTACATATATGAATAAACAGTATTTATATGAATAAATATATATATATATATTTAAGTTTGTATTATATGAAAGGTGGCCTATTATGCAAAATCCACTTTTATACATAAATATGTGTCCCCTCCGTGTAAAGAGATTAAGAAAATTTCAGGAAAAAAGATTCTCTCTCTTTTTGTCCTGAACCATCTACATAAAAACCTGTCTGACAATGAGCTGATCAGATTTTGGCCACGGTGTGATTTCACAATGATGTTTTGGAGCATCCCATAACAAAGTCGTAAATCGGTATAGCGGCAGCTGGGAATAGACAGCAGCCGGACCTGCGCATGCAAGTTTTCTCGTTAGGATAGTCGGATGTTACTCTTTGCCCTCCAGAGGGTGAGAAAATAAGTGTGAATGCCTTCTATTCTGTGGGTAAACAAATGAATCAAGTCTAGGCTCCTCCAGTCTCGACAGGAGTCAGCTGAAAGGTCATGCACAGTTCCAACAGTGTAAGATCACAGTGGCACACACTATTAAGCCGTATTTTTCCCAACAGCAACCAGCAAAGATAACACCTTATCACCTGAATCTCCTCCTAGAGCACCATTATGTTTTTTTAAACTAAATATCTCGCAGAGGGGCGTGGCCACCAGCAGCTCATTTGCATTTAAAGCTGCAGACACAGAATCAGCCCTTTTGAAACAGGACTGAAACAGAGGGGTTTATGGGATGTTACAATGCATGATCTGTTTGGTATTTTGAGCCAGACACTTCAGAGACATGTTTTTTATTTATCTGAGACCCATAATATATTGTTGAAAAATAGTTTAATAGGGTACCTTTAAGGCATGTCAATGGAACTTAATTATACCACTTTGGATGTAAACAGGTGTACATTAATCCTTGAACATGTAATAACAATCTAGACAAATCCCTCCAAAGGAAGACTTATAAACAGCTGAATACATGCCCATAGCTTCTGAGATCACATGTGCAAATTCAGGCTACCAATTGCTGTGCATACAAAAGGGACTTTGTATCTTTTTCCCTCCTCAAAGCAGGAACTCTATCTTCTAAAGGTGAGAGCTCTGCACAGGGTGATCAGAATAGTCCAATTTGGCCTTACCCTACTTACAGTATGACCTGCCTATTTTCCTACAGTGACAACCTGGTCAAATCTCAACAACGTAGGTTATTGAGGTTCCATTGTAGCGTACACATTATGGAGTTTTTGCACGGACATTGTTGCACCTTTAAAGAAATTGCATCTACATTGGGAGGAAGCTGAACTTTTTTCCAATACCGTACCGAAATACTAGTAATTTTGCATCAGTTCACCTTAAAGGGGCCCTATTGTGCTTTTTCTGGTTTTCCCTTTCCTGTAGTGTGTTATGTCAATGGTCGGCAAAGGCTAAAATCCCAAAGTTTCCTCCAGAGGGAGTTTCTGTCCCGCACACTCACCACCTGCCTGAAACGCCTCCATTGAGCTAATTTCTTTACTTCCGTAACATAGTGACATCACTGTAACACTTGCGCTTCTATTAGCTAGTGCTCCAACACTACATGAAAGGGCCATGACATCTCTGAGCAGTTGACCAATCACAACAGAGCTGGCCAGCTAACCAATCAGAGCAGACTGGACTCTGGTTTTAGACAGAGGGTGAAAAGAGGTGCTGCAGCACAGGCAGTATGATAACAATAAAGACCTTTTTTTAACATTAAAGCATAGAGACATGTCACAGTAGAGACACAAAATACAATTATGAAAGCTGAAAATGAGCATAATAGGGCCCCTTTAATATCTGTAAGTTTTGGGTCGGTTGCCAAGTCCCTTAAGTCAAAGATAATGTTTTTTGTTTTAGACACGTTCATCAAGTTTATTCCTTTCCTGCAGGTATGACAGTGGAGGACAGGCGCCTGAGTGGGGAAGAAGGGAGTAGTGTCACAGTTGAATGCCAATACAGCGAGAGATACAGGTATTTTATTGCCACATACATCATTTTACAATTGTGTCAGCTGTATTTACCATCAGACCATGTAGAGTCCTCACTTTTAAGTCGACATTTTCTAGAGCATCAGCAAAGTTAGGAAAGATTGTTATTTGTTCAATATATTTGTATATACTTTTTATTATTGACTTAGTTTGTCTATACATGTTAAAAATACAAACTCTTGTTTTACATATAGTTAAAAAAAGGGGTAAAGTGTGTATGTAAAGTCAGAATAATGCTGATTGAAATAGTTAAGCATACTTCATGAAAGGCAGAAACACAGAGGGATATTATATATAAATATACAAACACACATAAATACATACACACATACTCATATGCATATTCACTAAAGATAAGTTCATACATGTGCATACATACAGTAAGTAAAACAACCAAAAACAACCAGCATACAGTAAAGAAAAGAGAAAACGGATTAATATTTTGGCCCTGCTTCAATTTGTTCAATATCTGCCATTCTTGCTAAACTGTGATGGACACTCGCTGACTTCCCTGTGAATGTTTGCCCACAGAGAGAGTGAGAAGAAGTGGTGTCGGAGTGGAGACTCGAGCTCCTGTCTGTTGGCGGGATCTGAAGGGAGCAACGGAAACTCTTCAGTGGACATCAAAGATGACAGATCTGGGTCTTTCACCATAACCTTTAAGAAGCTTCAGATGAGGGATACAGGCTGGTACTGGTGCTCTGCGGGACTTCAAAAGATGCCCGTGCATGTGCAGGTCGTACCACGACCCATGACTAGTAGGTTGACAAATACAAATGAATATATCAAGTTAAACTTGATATGAACACAGGATAGAATTTCAAATTCTTCTTCTCTCCTACCTGGGCAGGCTCCATCTTACCTTAAAGAACTCATTATACCCTACTGTCCTACTAGGGCATTGCGTTCCAAGAATGCACGGTTGTTGGTTGTTCCTAGAGTCTCTAAAAGTACAATGGGAGCCAGAGCCTTTTCTTATCAAGCTCCACTTTTGTGGAATCAGCTTCCAGTTTGTGTTCGGGCGGCAGACAGCCTATCCGTTTTTAAGAGTACCCTTAAGACCTTCCTTTTTGATAAACCTTATAGTTGATAAAATAATCTAATAAGAGTGCATTGACGTAGACACGTTGTGCCTCTTCACCTATACATCTTAGTTCTTACTCTTTTCCTTCACTGATGGTATAGATGTAATTTGGTTGTGTGTGTAGACGGTGGAAGCAGGGAGAGGCATGTACGTGCCTTGATCCCTGCCGAGTCGACGCACAACTGTTAGTGTGCGTGCGTGTCAGTGCCAGAAACACTTTTTAGGAGCAATACGCTCATGGTATAGATGTGGCGCATACATCTTAGTTCCTACTCTTTTCCCTCACCCTATCCTAAGGGAGTGCATGTACGTACGCAGACACTTTATGCCTCTCCACCTCTGTTTCTTACTTCTTACTGGCTACCTCTTTCCTTCAACCTATCCTAAGGGAGTCCAAATTTCTTTTTGGTGTCTATCTATGCCGGGATCCTGAGTCGTGGCTGATCCTGTTGCTGCGGTCCTGTGTCCTGGATCCTGAGTCATGTGTCCTGGATCCTGCATCCTGAGTCCTGGATCCGGAGTCCTGGATCCTTAGTCCTGAGTCCTGGATCCTGTGTCCTGGATCCTCTATCCTGAGTCCTGGATCTGAGTCCTGGATTTCGAGTCCTGGCTGAACCTGTCACTGTGGTCCTGCCTGACTCTCATCATATACTTCCCTGATGGCTCCCACAGGATTGTTGACATCCTCGTGGATTCATCTTCTTATTATAGACACATGCATTTCCAAACATTTGGTCTACCTATGCTGTAAAATGTATTATCTCTTCGATTCACACATGGCATCTATTGCACGTCTGTCCGTCCTGGGAGAGGGATCCCTCCTCTGTTGCTCTCCCTGAGGTTTCTCCCATTTTCCCCTTTAAAACTGTGGGGTTTTCTTTGGAAGTTTTTCCTTGTACGATGTGAGGGTCTAAGGACAGAGGGTGTCGTATTGTCATACTGATATTCTGTACAAACTGTGAAGTCCACTGAGACGAATGTAACATTTGTGATATTGGGCTATATAAATAAACATTGATTGATTGATTGATTGATTGATGAAGGAATGTCTGTAATTCATTATACACTTCCAATGTATTATTATCTGCGTAAAGAATGGTGTAATTATAAGTACTTGCTTTATATCAATAATCATTAGATATTTTTTTCAAAAGGACATTAAAGATCAAGTATCATAATGCTTTATAACTGCAGTTGATTCACTGACCCTTATAATTTGCCAGAATCATAGTGTATTCTTTTCTAATATGTGTAATCATTTTATTGATGACATGGTTTGATTTAGTCAGTAGTAGTAGTTACTAAATCAACTTTTTTTGTTGTTGTTCTGGCATAGATTACACTTTACTCATAACACATTATTTCAGGAATTATAATGCATTGCAAAAGAGATGTATGACAAAAATTTGAATTATACACTATAATCCTTGGGGAAAAAGGCAGAGAGAAACCAGCATTAATGTATTCAGTATTTAATATTAAGTGTCAAAATCTTGCAATCAATGGGAATCTGTTGGCGAGTCATTTTGAGAAACCAAAACAATGTGCTGAAAGACACTACATTTATCAAGAGAACCCAAATAGTTGGTTAATAATTCTCTGTGAGTGTTCCACTGTGAGAAACCACGTTCACATGTGTACTTGTACCTCATGTCAAATGTATAATACACTGTTTTGCCCATAAAGTTGGACACATTTTGTTTTCAGGCACATTCCCCTTTTTATTCCTATTTACACACACAATTTATGGGCCACAGTGTATGTAACATTTAAGCTTTAATATGTCTAAAAACATCTCAACCTACAGTATGACATATATATTGTTAGGTTGTGTACTAACAATATCCCCAATGTTTCCAATCGCTTTCAAACTTAGAGAAGTCCGTCATTTTATTCAAGGTTATGGTCCGTCTCATTTTCTCGCCTTTAATATCGACGTATCCCATTGTACATGGTAAGCGTTGTGGTTGTCTGCCAGAAGTGATCATACCTTTCTCTGTGGGTTACTCAGCTGCTAAGCCATGAACCCCGCCAAGCCAACCTAAATCTGACAAGATCAGATTTCAGCCTGCGATTTCATTCTGGGAGACTTCTATTAAATGTTGAGCCTAGTCTGTGGATATCACAGAAATCAGTGTACTGTGGCGAGTTGTTGTTTAGATCTGACTTGCCAATTGAAACACCAAATTGTTATAAAATAGTATTTAAACTAGGCATAATAGGTTTGAAAATAATCACAATAATGTAACTATGCAACCTTTTTCCCCACGTCATATTGCGGCTGCTGATATAAAAAGCAGCCTACAGCAGCTTTGAAGATCAATATGTGTTTGTGACAGATTGCAGGGGCTCATGGGTATCCAGCTGCACAAGGTATCGATTATCACGAGTCACTTATCAAGAATATTGATCTTAAGAACTCTGTGGATGCTGCTACAAACACTCTTTTTCTTATGATAGTACATACTGTTTCAGCTGTACCATCTCTTTCTTTAGCAGCAGTGTCTGTGACATCCCAACCTCAGACTGTTGCAAATCCTCTTCCCCCCAAACCCATCACTAAGGAGTCGTGGAGCGGTCACAAGTAAGAGTGAAGCACTACTGTTAATGAGAAATCTGTCATCATGTTGGACCTCATGTTAATATGTTGCAATTCAGGCCTGGGCTGCTATTGAAGCTGCTCTGATAACTGTGTGTTTGTGTCTTAGTTTTAGTCACATCTTGGGGTCCTTGCTGGTGTGTGGTTCTGTAATCCTTGTGGGTTTGGCCATAGTGGCGAGGAAGTGGTGGAAACGACACAGTAAGGCAACTTCTTATTTATTTGAACATTACTGTACATTTTAGCCGTATCTCCTCTATAGTTCTATGAAACATGTATTAACTATATCAGAGTAAGATATCTGCATTATCATGTGTGGCTTAAAGACCCTGAATATCCATTTCTAGAGCAGGATCCTATGCTGAGACAACTTAATGGGATGAACGCAAGGCGAAATGTAAGCCCCCGTTATAATATCTGTCACTATTTTATTGCACAAAATATAAGCACCATTATCAAGGATATGCTTTAGCGATTATTGTTTAATTTATCTTTCTGTCTCCCACAGGAGTACAGCGATGTGGGTTGTGACCTGCAGAATGCTACTGTCGTTTTCGTTAACAAGGATTCTCAGGATGTACATATGTACTGAGCTTTGTCAGTGCAATGTTTTATTACTGCTCTTTGGGCTGAATGTATTTTCTTGTTACTTCACTGCACACAGCAGATACTTTATTTTTTATGTCTTTTAAACATGCCAGCACATTTAAAGGCGCTTATTAATATTTTTGGTCAGATGTACTGTACCTACAGTACCACTAACAAACCTGGGCTCATGTTATATGTTTTATAATATTTCTTTTATGGAATGTGGGGAACTTTCGCAAATTGGTGGAGTTATATTCTAAAGTTTAACACATTTCAGTTGATTAGGACGTTTTTGTTATTATTTTCATAAATACAATTAAATCAATAAATACATATTTGATTGATTATTTTTCTGGATTGGTGGAATGCATTATTTTACATATAATTTTCTTTTTTTTAAGTTTTGTGGAAAGACATAGAGACAGTGTTAAACCTGCAATAATTGATA
The DNA here is from genome assembly GCF_902827165.1 of Trematomus bernacchii. NCBI lineage: Eukaryota > Metazoa > Chordata > Actinopteri > Perciformes > Nototheniidae > Trematomus > Trematomus bernacchii. Next base: position 11,756,094 of record NW_022987689.1, on the reverse strand, counting down.
TTCGGAAACACACATTACTTGTCAGCTAATCACAAATGTAATGTTATGCAATGTAATGTAACTTTTTAGTTTTAGATTGTCTGTGTCCAGGCAAATTAAGGAGCAAGTTCTGGTTCTAAAAAGTAAGCTTTTGTCCAAGTGCCTAAAACCTGCATTCCTTTTAATGGCCAGCAGGGGGGAATCTGTTCCTTGCTTACTAAGCTAGCTAGCTGGTAGCCTGACTGCTTTCTCGCCCCTGCTACAAAAAACAGTTGGCAATGGCCCGTCTTCTTCCTATGTACAGACGAATGGTCGATCGACTGCGTTTCCATAACTCTTTGCTAGTATTATGACCAGTCAAAGTCCTTTTACAACCCAAGTTAGCATGCACCATTTACACCACTTACCTCCGATTGCTGGACGTCAACTCTAACTCCTGAGCCAAAGCTTCTTCTGTCAGATTTGTGTTCTAATAACTTACATTCCAGTAGGCCTAGGGACGTCCACAGCAGGCACGTGCACAGACATTTTGGGGGGCCTCAAGTGAGAAAAAGGGCACTTCCCATAATCATTTATAAAAAAAAATGTAAAACAAAAAGTTAAATATAGTTGCACATCTCTGACTTACTGACTAATTGACCAATTTATTTTAATACCCTCACACTCACGCAATTGTTTAATACTCAACAGAATTCTACAAAATGAACACAGAGACAATGGTCTTCTTTAGTATTCACTACGCACAAGAGCAGACTACAAACTAGTACAATTAATAGTTATTAAATGAGCAGCCAACATCAAAATTATGAAGTTACTGTTTATAAAAACATAGTTTTTTCATGTACTTGTAAATGTTGTTATTTTGGTCTATTTTGCTTCCATGTTTTCTTTCACTCTAATGGAAAGAAAACTTCCAAAAAACACAAATAAATGGAATTCGTTTTACTACCATGTCTGAATTCATCTATAGATTTAAAGCTAATCTGATCATCGACCCGACGCAGTCCCCCGTTGTTGTTGTTGTGAGCGCCGTTGGGGAGCAAATCAGCGATGTAAACGGTGACGTCATGACGCAGCAGCGGCAGCACCATCCCGGCTCTGTGTGGTGTGAACAAAGCGGGAGCAGAAAAGGGAAACCGGAGCTGAACCAGAAAAGCTCTAGCTCGGAGCTTGAAAGGGAAAAGCGCTGGTGTGAAAGCCGCATCTGAGTGTTTAGATAGTTAACTTAAGTCTAAATTATCTCAGTGGGTCTCAAACGGTTTGGTCACTAATTATGTAAAAGATTATTTCTGAGGCACACCTTCATTTGATCATTATAGTTATAAAAAAACAAAAAAAAAACAGGTATGAAATACTATATGACAGTAAAACAAGAATACAGTTTAAAAGGGGAGTGATTTGTAAAATATCCATAAAGAAAAAGTAAATCTGTTTACAGTTCTGTTTCATATGGGTGTTGAGAGATGTATCCATAGGTCTCTTCATTTTGCTCTCAAAGTGCACCAGATTGATGCTTTTAACTTCAACATTTAAAAAAAAATCTTCCCTGGGGAGCATGCCCCCGGGACCCCCCCTAGAGGATATTAGGTCCACCCACTTTACCTCTGCTTACACCTATATGCCGTGAGCTGATTATCGAGCCTTCATTGTAACGCGGGTGTACTGTGTATGTGCGTGGGGAGTGTTGCCGTAGAAAATTCCACTGTAGCGCCCGGTACCTTAATGTGAAACCCTACATGTTTGAGCACCCTCTATGAAACGTCAAGCTACCCCACAGCACCCCCAAAAGAAAATCTCTGGTGCCGCCGCTGTGGGCTAAGCCCCGAATGTTTCCAGGTCCAGGAAACGCCCCTGGTAGAGACTAGAGAGCATCGGAACTTCACAGTCTAATCTCCCAACCTGATCTTTTTATTTTGTATTCAATCAATATATTTTTGGAAAGGGAAACTGTGTGCAAACAGCAGTAGATATATATTCATTTATTTAAAAAAGAAAAAAGGGCACTTTCTCTGGAGGAAGAAAAAGGGCAGGGGCTCAAGCCCACTTTGATGTCTATGTGTGCACGTGCCTGAGGCCTACAGACAACTTAGGCCCATGTTAGTTTTATTATTAATCAAATCAGATTGACCAGAGTTTTCCACATAACTATGTATTGTATTTGAGTCAGGGCACAGTAAAAACAATACTCTTCAGGTCTAATGATTACACTGGTCATGCACACTAACTGCCCCTGGTTTTAAAACAAATTGAGTCCTGCTATGGGAATTGGATTTCAATTCAGGCATTTATACCTTGTTTATACCCGTTCCTTTTGACAGAAAACTTGTGTTAGCAAATTCAAACTAAAAGAAAATGTTTTGAAAGTTGCTTGTTATATACTGAGCAATGAATACAGAAACCATATGAAGTAGTTCACAAATTAACTCTGAAAGAGAACAGCCCTACATTTCATGCTTGAACTGTTTGTTCTCATACTGAACCTCAAACGACGTGTTTGAATTCTAAATTGAACAATTTAATGAGACGACCAAAACTGCTGTGGAACACACCAGAGCTTGGAAGTCTTGGTAATAACTTTGTCTTGCCTTCATTTGACGAAAGGACCATTCTGTTTCTAGTGATATAGCCAAATGAAATTATATTCAGGGTTCCTTTGTGTTGTCATGTTAGGATGTTTGAACCCATGTCCGACCTATTTCTTGCTTTTCAAGACATTTCGTCATTTAGGTCAGCACTGCCGCAAGAAATGTAGAGATAACCAGCTTTTATTTGATGTCGAACATGGATCTACAGGAACTTAATTGTTTGAACCCTTTTCAAAGTCATGTGTACATTTATCAATAAGTACATTCCGCACAAACCTCTATTATCTATTTCAGAGAGCAAAACACAATCTGCTGCATCATGTCAAAGTCATGCTATGTAAATAAGGGTTAGGGTAGTTTTCTTTCAGTTCATCCCATTACAAGGAAACTATTTTGTATGTCATAACATTTAAGGCTGTAATTGCTATTTATATTGTGAACTAAACATGGTGCAGTCTGCAAGCTTTCCCTCCTCTATCTTAATGTAATACTTAATTTAATACTCACTTACTCATTTACCAAGGAGTTTGTCATAGTTTGAAGATTTGCAGTACTACATGTAGTACTTAATAAGAACAGTTAATAAAAGTTACATAAAAAGATACACTTCTTTAGGGAGTCTCCTTAAACTAAAAACTGTTTGTGTTTGGTGCCCCATGATTTGGTGATGCTTTATGAATTACACAACATTCTATTCTATTATGTTCTATATTTATTATTTTCTCCTCCATTTTATTGTGTTAATTTATTTTATTCTACTCTATTGTTCTAAATATTCGTATGTTCTGTTCAATTAGGTTCTAATCTGTAATGTTCCATTATTTTACATGCCATTGTATTCTGCTATAGTACTGTATATGTTCTGTCCTTTTATTTTCACTGTGTTCTATTCTCTATTAAATACTATTCAGCTCCGTTCTATTCCATTCAAACTGTTCTATTGTATCTTCTGTAGTTGAGTTTCACGGCTGTGGCCATGTTACAGGGACTCATTAATCTAAATGCGTTTCAAGTGGAATCAGTTCTGCCACTAGATGGAGGTCAACCCTGTATGAAATATGTTCCTCCTGTTATATATTGCTGTGTGTGTGTGTGTGTTTGTGTGTGTTGTGTGTGTCCATGAAAAAAAAGGTTCCTTTTTCTAAACCAAAGACCCCAGACATTCTGTAAAAAAAGTGATGAAAAGCCAGAGGCCATTTGTTGCCACCACAGAGCACCACAAAAAGAAATACAGGTTTGTAACATCTTGACATTCATGCATTTTCCATTCAAAATGAAAACATTAAAATTCGTGCTCATACATTAGGAATTACATTTCTGTATACGTTCCCTTGAGTCGTGCCATTTCTGGGCATCAACAATCAATACATTTGTTCAATCGTTGTGCATGGCTGCAGCAGATAATAAGGCATCAGTGGGAAACGCAGAGCGCCAGCATAAAGCATAGGCGACTTTTCTACCCATTCTGACAAGCGGTATGAAGGGCAGGCAATTCACAAGCATGCCATGTCCTAATTAAATCCTGCGCTATTCTTGTTCATCCAGACCAAAGGGGACAGAAGGATTAATTAGGATAAAATTAGTTAATTCATATTCATTACTATAAGCTACCTGGAAGCTTGAGATGCTTTGAATAAAGTGCTGTTTTTGGGACAATGGTGGTTGTCCATACGCAAATGTAAAAATCTCATTCACACACATTCATTATAAGCATGTTGTAAAGCATGATTTCATCATATTTTTATTGCATATTGGTTCAGTTACTTGATCAAAGGACCACCATAAACTGCATGAAGAAAGAGGCAACATCCCTCTAGTGTTTCTGTTTTAATGGAAGATTAAAGAAAAATGAAATGAAATGATGGACCCTGTTAAAGAAATGTGATCCATAGTGGCTTACCAGAGTGCCTCTTACCGGCTGAGCGAGCATGACACGTCTTGGAATGAAGTGCGAAGGCTGGCCTCCTGCGTAGTACTAGACCTTATATTACACCTATAGGTAATACTTCCTGCACCCCTGAACACCTATTATTTCATTTTCTCTTTCAACAGGGAAATAGTTGCCACATTATAATTGAAAACAACAGCTTCTGAAATTAATGAATGAATTAGGTTAAGATTAATATTTCCATAGATACATATTTGTTGTTGTTTCAGAGGCAAAGCTATGGGTTAAAGATGTTGCAGTTTAATGTGGGGGTTTGTAAGGAAGACAAATGTTTGTTTTTCCTTTTACTAAGCACACATTGCTGAAACAGTTTAGTCGTTTGGCTTGGCAAACCTAGAGAGATCAGAAATTAAGGAGGACCAATTGATCCCTGAGGAACACCATAATTTGCCTTGCACATGCTGACCGAATACCAATACAGAAGCAACTGCCCGCTCCCTAAGTCTGTGGCCCTAGCCACACGGTGACGAAACGGGTCGTATCCGCTACAGTTCTCTATCTTATAGACGGGAAACGCGGATAACGATAACGATAACGATAACGATAACGATAACGATAACGATAACGATAACGATAACGATAACGGGTCCCAAGGTGGGTAGATCTGCGGACGCAACGCTCTGGGGGGGCAAACGGCTCCGTGATTACGCCCTATACGATCATTTCCTGATAACGAAAATACTGATGGGCTGTCAGGAGAGGGGGAGGAAAATAGAGGCTCCGTGTATTATTATTATATCATTATATAGAGTCGTTATTCTTTTGTTTTAAAGCTCAATAAATAACAAAGAAGACCTTTGACTGGCACTTTTCTAATTTTGTCCGGAAGATTTAAACGGCGAAAAAAAATTCTAACGGAAACTCTGCCGCACGGTTCCCTCGTCCCTTGGAAGAGGCGGAGAGGTGGGTGTTTTTCATCTACTGGTGGATTACCGGGGGGATTTACAGCAGGAGCACACGCTTGCCTCGGGAAGGGAGGAAAAGAGAAACAGCCAGGGCCCTGCCTCTCCCCACCTCTGCTGCTAATAAACAGAAGGGCAACCATGGCAACCATGCTCGGGAAGTCTTCTTCGCTGCTTTTGGTGTATTTTGTGGCGGAAGTACAGCGCCACTTACAAGCCCGGCATATGTACTACAGCGTCTCCAGCGGGTCGAGCGGTCTCGTGTGGAAGGACACGTTTCTAGTGCCTGTTGCGTGTGGATGGAAGACTTTTTTGATATCGAATTCGGTTCGTTTTCGTTTCCGTGTGGCTCCAGCCATGTGTAATGACTGATAAACCGTCAGAATAGAGCCGCTCAATGCCCGGAGCGTTCATGGCAAGCAAGTCAACGAGCCAATGACGTTTTTCTATTGTGTGACTCAGTCGGGAGAAGACGAGGCAACTTCTTACAGGAAGGACCGATTTAGAAATCCTTCCATAATTCTAGAATAAGCAAAATACTTGGTTGTTTATGACCCAATTTTGAACCGGCTACATGATTACATTGTAATCTGCATCATATCGCCTGAACCAAAATGAGTATTTCCAGTGAATGACACAGACAATCTCCTTTTGAGTACCACATGTATGAGTTAATTACAGTCTGTGTTGCAGTCAGTGGTTGAATTGATAAGGAAAGATGAATTGGTCGTAAATGTTTCCAGACAAATTGGATTAGATTTGGTTGAAATCACATTCTGAGTAAAAAACAACACAGTCTTGCATAAATGAAGTCCATTTGTCAAAGATCCAGGGAATTTTCGCAAATGGTACATTTTCATTTACAAAACAGATATCAATATGATAGTTTCAAATATTTGACAAGGTATTGCTGTTGTTAAAATGTCTTCAAAAATATTGACACAACAGCTTATTAGGAAATATAGGCTTTAATACTGTCCAATCTTGACAATTTCTCATGCAGTATGGTCTAATGCTAAAACTGACGAGATATCACAAAAGGGACAAACACAGCACTGTGTAGGCTACAGCGCTCCGTTGTGAATACAGGACAAATGTAGTTGCACAGCATGACTGTCTAGATTGGTTATTTGTTAAAAACTGATTTTTCCAATTTGTACTTGTTTATTCTTGCATAGTCAATGTGTATGAGTCTGTTTACAGACCCGTGGAAGAAAACATGCTGCAATGATGTAACTAATGGGGACCCAAAAAAAACTAAACCTGATTCTGATTTAGTTCATTTGAGGAAACAACTTTATGGTGTGTTACAGTCCAGTTCTGACAGAGGAAGTTTTAACCACACCAGCTTGTGCGACAAGATGCATTTCTTGATGTCTATTAACCTTGAAAGTTATCCAAGAGCATTTATTTTCTGTAAAGCAGCAAACAAATTACAAAGCCAGAAATTAAATTACTTCTATGTTTATTCATATCCATGAGACCACACTTATCTGGACAAAGCAAGAGACCTTAAAGGTTAATGTCTTACATCACTTAGGCAATTTAACCACTGACTTATTGACAGAACAGTTGATCATAAATATTTTTCGAGGACACAAGACAGTGTTTTCCATCACCTTAACATTCCTAAGTGTCAAAGACATCTGATTACTAACAAAGAGTCAAATGGTCTAGCAAAGTATTCACCAAAATAAAAGGGATTGCATTAAAGTGTGTTAAATTAATGCATTTTGTCAGTTTTTCTGACATTTAATTGAGGTGAAGCTGTATTTATTTAATGGTAGCTGAATATAAGCGTTTTATTGAAACAGTCTAGGAACTTGCCAGAGAAAAAGAGACTGTGTTTTGACAATTTGCTGATGGGGCTAAGCCAGGGTTCAGCCTTTCAACAGTGGATTGAAGAGGATTGTGATTTGAAATGTCATTGCCAGGGCGAAGCAGCATTTCTGCAAAGGGGTTCCAAGTGGGTCAAGAAGCATTGTGTTCTCATCATCTGCAGAAATTGCATAGCAATAACAAAGGGCACTGAGCATAAGCAGAAGGCTATCTTGGATTTGACATCCACTATGTATACTAACATCCTTAAGGTAATCAGAAAATAGCTCCTCAAATGTCTGGGCCTATTTCTCATTTTATGCAGACAATTCACAAAATGGAACTCTTCCACTTTTCAAATGAGCTGCCACCACTTGCAATGTTCTCTGATGAACAGTACACAACATTCTCCCATATTCAGAGACAGAATAAAACCACAATTCAGGGATAGTTAACATATATTTGCTTGACTGAGTACTGCCCTTGAATAACATTAATCCATTACCTGTGAAATGTTTATTAAACTTTAAAACATTGCGAGATTACTGTAACTTCCCTTAGCGTTTGACTTTGAAAGGTTTGATGCAAGTCCTTACAGTGCACTCACTGATAGTGTTGGAACGTCAGAATCCTATCAAATATGTATGAATCCCTGATAATGGCTATTTGCATATGAAAAAAACTCTCTGCTCCAGAAAAAAATATGTACTTGCTGAATACTTTGCACTACTGAAGGATGCTGCATCTACAAAGTTCTGTCAAATGTTATGTCATTATATTGTTCATAATTTAACAAGTGAAACTTTAGTTACTTTGACAATAAAGTGGAATTGCTATTCAATAAAAGCAAAATAGGCTTTTAAGGGTTATTACCCCTGGCTTCTGCAAATGCTTAACTTCTACAAGTCTTGCTAAAAAAGATATGCTGAAGAAAATAGAAACGCTATGGGATCAATATCTATTGCCCCCTCAGCACCCCCCCCCCTTCCCGCGTCCATTCGCGATGTCTCGCTGTCTCGCAGACCCCACGCAGCAAGCAGGAAATTAACCCAGCTCACACTGTCCGCTCCTCGCAGCAGCGAGCCGCGCAACGTCCCGCCAACACGGCACCCAGACCCCACACAGCATTCTCATCTGTTTGTCCTTACTGGTGTCATTTTCTGGTTGCTAACGCCATTGTAACAAATAATCACTGATGTTCCGCTGTAACGGTGGTGGACTCATCAGAACAGAGTGGGCGAGCTGACCAATCAGAGCACAGTGGGCTCACAGGGAGTGGGGGGGGGCAGGAGCTCCAACAAGCCGTTTTACACATACTATACAGAGATGCTGTATGAGAAACCAATGTGAGTTTGGAAAATTGCACAATATAAATCTATTCTAGTAGACCTCAACAATGGAATTATGATCAGTAGAAATGGCCATGACATGGGCCCTTTAAGAACAATATTGGCTTAAAAAACAGCTGCCTTCTGCTGAACTAAAACAGTCAAATGAAAGGCCTTAAAACCAAAACAATGAGCTCAAATTCACATCAAAGCTCCGAAGACATGAGGGCATCTCCAGTGTCGGTAGATCATTCTGTGTGGATTTTTCACCATCAGCAACCCCTTTACTATGCATAGTCTTTTCATCCATTGTAAGTATACACCTATTGAAAAAGTGCAGCTTAATTATGGTGCCAACCTTTAAAGCAGTCTGACAGTCCCACAATGTGATAATGCCTTCAAAACTCTGTCCAAAATGGTTGCAAGGGGTCTAACAATAATAAGAAGTCAGTTTTCTTTTATTTAGGTGGACAACTACAGACAAGGGTTAAAAATAAAGGATTAAAATATCAAGGAAATATGACATCCGGCATTTATATTCAAGGGATTTGTTGTTTTTGTTCCATTGAAATCTGTTTTTGGTAAACATGATAATACCTCCATTAAAGGATTACATGATCCTGTGCAGGCCTCATGAAACCTTTTTGAATAATTACAGTAAATAAAACCCACTAATGTGAAAGATATCAAAAAGGTTGTTATTCCACAAATGTAAGATTTGTAATAGAAGAATACTTTGTACCTGACTAAATGTACACACCTTGCAATGACAAAATAATTAATATTCTTGTTAACCTCTCTTTATATTTGGATTATGTACAGGTTTATGGTGAATATGCCAATGGTCAGCTCTAGACTGAGTGGGGCAGAGAAAGGCAGCAGAACTGATCAGTGTTCAATCGCTGGATACTTAGCAGCTAGTGCTTTCAATACCGCACTGCCGTTCACATTTCACTTTGTGACAAGCACTGCTGAGGGATGATGGGAAGGAAGCAGCCACCGTGACGGTGAGGGATGAAGGACACTCCCTGCTGCTAGATCAGTTACAACAGTGTCACAAAGGCAACTACAGGTTTGTCCTACGCTTTATTTATTGAGTTATGACCCCTTTCTAAAAAGACGATAACACAAAACCTTAAGAACTTAAAGGTGGGGTAAGTTTGAGAAACCGGCTCGAGATACACTTTTTGTTATATTCCATGGAATAATGGAATAACATCCCGATAGCAATAAATATCTTAAGTGCTTTGACAAAAAATCCATAAAAAAATGTCATCTGTGGAAGCCGTAATACTGTAAAAAGCACGACCAATCATTTTAGCCGGCCCGGCTAAAATAACTGGATGGCCTACCTGCCTGTCAGCTTTCCATCTGTGCACAAACTTATCTCGTGCCCTCATTGGTCATGTGCGCGTTCGTGTGTGTTGGAGGAGGGGCTCTGTAAGGAAGTGGCAGATTTTTTCCGGCTGTGTATTTTCAAATTCTAGCGATCTCGAGCCGGTTTCTCCAAAATTACCTACCCCACCTTTAAAGGAGTCAAAGTTAAAGTACAAGTAAAAACTAAAGTAATTTTTGCTGCAAAAGTCAAAAAGGTTTTTAAATCGGGGGGAGAATGGGACAAATGTATTGTGCCAAATAAGTATTAATCAATGGGTAACAAAAACTATAAGTTATGCTTGATTTACCTAAAAAAAACCTGTCTTTCTTATGTAAAGAAGTACTGTTCACAGTCGTGCAACCACACAGCTTTTAATATCATTCTTAACACGTTCACAAAACAACACCACCACAGCAGGCAGAGCACAAAAGGGAGTGAACTCTGAAGGCATCTTTCCTTTTAATGATGGGCCGAATGATGATAGGCCAGTTCAAAGTCTGGGAACCAATGAGCAGTGTGACTGGACTGCACAGGTGGAAACAATATAGTAATTTAAGGATTAAAGGTTCTAATACTGTCATTATACAATACAAGATTGCACAATGAAATGTTGTAGCCAATACTGAGCTATAGACAATATATATATATACATATATATATATATATATGTATTATACATGCATATTATATGTTAATATATATATATAGATATATATAAATAAGTATAAGGATGACTGCAATCACTCACTGATTGAGTCCCTGCTTATTCGCTCTCAACTGACTGAGCAACATATCCTTATACATATGTATGATGTCTTATAAGAGGTCATTTCTCATTTTTTGCGGGGGTCTCCAAAAAAAGTCAAGAAACACTTATTTCTTCTTATTCTTGCTCACTACATGTATACAGTAAAATAAACTCTTCCCAGAAAACTTGGTAATGGTTATAAAACAAAACACATAATAATAACCAATAAAAGAAGTGGCTAAATTACGGTCCACATAATTACAAAAGTGGCATTACTTAAAAATCTATTCTATCTATCTATAAGTGTTTCACACGAGATACAACCACGTCTCCTTAGTAAAAATCCGGTTATTTTGACTAACACATCCAGCCTTTGTCTTGTTTTACCTAACATCAAGCGTCAGCTCCTTAGTTTTGCTGTTGGGTTGGTTCTCTGAGAGCCAACCTGCAAGATGTTAATTTCCTGGCAGTATGATTCTCAGTTTCATCGTTATTTGTCCGATTAAAAGTAGTGTCATCTGCAAACTTCACAAAAGAGTTTTCTCCATGTCTGGGATAACAGTCGTGGGTGTACAGCAGGAACAGGAGGAGGCTGAGCGCACAGCCCTTGGTGGCTCCATTGTTCAGCAGTAGGTTGAGGGGGTTTGGTCTCCAATCCGAACGGCCTGGGCTCTTTTTGAGAGTGGCTCCAGTGGAATAGTTTGGTACTAGAGCCTGGAGTGCTGCAAGTGCCAATCAGTTTCATGGGGTGATAAAATTGACTGCCGAGCCAAAATCAACAAACAGCATTTTGATGTAGGTGTTGTTGTTTCCAAGGTGTGTGAAGGTTGAGCGGAGGGCAGCGACGCCTCTTTTGGAATCAACAGCAGAATAAAAAAATCACCAAGGCAACAAAACTGCCAGAGGCACACACAAAAAAGCAAAGAAGAGACTATAGAGTTTTATAAACTGCATGTAGTGCACACTCAACGATGCATTGCAACGCTGTGGTCGTCTGTGTGTAAGGGTTCATTTGAGAGTGTATTTGTTGTATTCTTAACGGCATTTTACGAGTCTTGAGCCACTCAAAGTCCTCAACAATGTGCTCCAGGTTAAACCTTTCAGGTTCTTCAGTTTTGTATTATAACCATTCAAAATGCTCAAAAACTGTAGCACACCCCACTGAACGTAGGATTCACCGCTGGAGGATTCACCATTAGCATTTTAGAAATTAGCATGTAAGCTAAACCCAAAAAATGTATTAAATGCACAGTAATTGTGATAACAAAATTATAAAACAAAAACAAAAAAACAACAACTTTGTCACACTAACAAGAGCAAATATCATTTTGTAATTTCAGCCCTGTATACTAGTCATTTTGTCTTTATGTTGTTTGTGTTGTAGGTTAAATAGACTTAATTGTTGGATACAATTATTAATTTCCATAATTAAGTCTGATCATTGCCATTTTAATCATCAATCTCATCTGGGTAGTTAAAAGTTTACCCACAGTCAAAAGTAATTATTTTTCTGATCTTTTACTCTTGAATTATGCCAAGGTTGTGAAAATCTGATAACTGGGAAATACCGGAGGAAATCAGACTATTAAAGACTCATGATCAGAAAAAAAAGAAAAATATATCATAACAAGGGTAATATACAAGTAACCATGAAACATCTCTGTTGCTGTAACAAACCAAATAGTTTGCTCTATTATAATTGAATGCATAATGCATTGAAATATTTTATATAATATAATTCAGATTTGTTTGCTCCTACTTCCAAACTCTCTTCCACAGGTGACCAATTAATGTGTGTTGGTGGTCTGCAGGACTCGGCCCATTTGAAGGAAGAAAGCACAACTGGAAAAATTGCTTGGCTGATATCAAACAAGACATTCAAGTGCGGCATGATTCATTTATGTTTATGCCTTTCTCTCCACAGGACTCTTCTAGCCCTGTAGACTTTCTGTAAGGAAGAAAGGAGAGATGTTTCTTGGATTTTAATATAGTTAGACAGGCAGAAATTATCATTTTGATCTTGCCTTTTAGCTTTCAATCATAAGAAACCCTTCGATAGAAATCACATGCGGTTTATTCATGCTTGAAATAAAATTACTATTCAAGCAAGCTATAATGTCTATTGGGAATTGTAATCAAACAGTACCTACTATTAACGCAGGACAGGCATCACCAAAAGGGAAAGTTGATTGCTGTTTCTACTCTGGATCCAATTCTGATTCTTTCACTGCACAACTGAATACTTTCAAAGCTTGGTCTGATATATTTATATTAATAAAACTCTTAAATATGAATATATTTGACTGACCTCACAATGCCTAAAACCCTTTACTTTGTATTCATCAAAGCTGCATTAATCGAAAAACAAAAATGCAAGGACAGCATCTTAGTTACATCGAACATTCCACAGATATTTGTGCAAATCCTTCTTCTGGAAAAAGCCATTGTAGAGACTAGGTAGAACTGTATCAATAATTCAGTCCCACACATCTTATATTTGACCTCGTATGAAAATGAATTTCCTTATGTTGAACCAAGTTGGAGAGAGATGATGAGAACAGAGACATGAAAGGAGTTTGTTTGGTAAAAAGGAAAACACAACAGCAGTATTATAACCATGAGTTATCTCTCTTCCTTTCTGCATTCTCATTTTTTATTAGACGTGACGGAATAACAGGCAAGCTTATCTAACAACAGGGGAATCTGATTGGTGCAGAATCTCAGCAATAATGGTTGAAAAAGACTTAACAAAAAACTAGGCTTAAATACAAACAGAACTAATTGCAAAGACACAACACAGCTGGAGAGGGCGGGCAAAAACACAAGGTCAGCAGATAATTAGACACAGGTGGACAGAATCAAGCTGAGGCAAACAATCACAAAAAGGCGGGAAAATGCAACAACAGGAAGAAAGCGAAGACAGACCTGACACAAGGAATGTGTTTTGACAAAATAAAAAAACAGCAAATACCAAAGAACATGTTACATTTAACATGTATGGTAAATGCATATTATAATTGTGTTATTGACATATGTGTTGCTTCTTCTTTTTTTTTATGAAGGAGTATATTGTTAAGGCTGTACAAAGGCGTGGAATTAAATGCACAATGCAGACACGAACAAAGTATCAAAATAAAGTTTTTTTTTTTAATGTAAACCGGTAGCAACACACTGAATACATAAAACAACAAAACAAACACTCAATAAACTGTCTAACCTATACTATCAAAAAACTACAAAAACGAATACAAAAATACTTACTTAATCTAACTATCTATGGACGATAACTCTATGGACAATGACAAATGATTTTAACGCTGGAATGCTTGGAACGCACAAGACAATCTGGCAACGAGACAGGGGAAGACGAGAACTATATATACTAGACAGACATCACCAGAGGCCTGTACTACGAAGCTGGATTTTCGCTTAGCCGGCTAACTTCAGGGCAGTGTTAATTTCGTCAACGAAAACTATGACGAAAAATGTTCGTCAACGACCTTTTTTACATGACTAAGACGAGACGATGACGAGCTAAAAATAGATTCTTGATAACGAAAATTTGACGAAATGTATATTTAGTTTTCGTTGACGAGACGAGACGGGACTAAGGTGTTAATGGTGGACTATCGGACATTCAAAATGCAGGGTATTTCCCCCCAAGTGTCCGTCTTGTCTGTCAAAATGCATCTTTTCTAACTTGCAATATCATTATTTCCGCTCTCTTCACTCCAGAAGAGCGATCTCCCTCTCTCTCTCTGTGTGCGGGGGCGGGGCCTAACAGACACGCTGCAGCGGCACACAGAGATCTGCCGGGGACTGAGCGTTCAGAGAGTATAGAGACACTCTACAAGACTCGATGTGGACAAAGCTCGTTTGCCATGTTTTCGCGTTAGCGCGTTGACACGAGTAGAGTAGTCTGTCCAAACAGCCGGCCAAAAGGCGTCATATTCAGTCGGAGAAATGCACAATTTTCGACTTCCTTAACTCGTAGCTCTGTTGCCCCAATTACGAGTAACGTTATCACATCAGGTGTGCAGAGGTGGGAGAAGTACTCAGATCTTGTAGCTAAGTAAAAAAATACCATAGTGTAGGAAGAGTTCCTCAAGTCAAAGTATGATCATCAAAATATATTTAAAGTAGCAACAGTAAAAGTAGTCATTGTGCAGATTGGTCCATTTCAGAATAATATATATGATATGTTTTATAATGATTGATCATTAAAGTGTTCTCAAAGCTAGTAAAGGTGCAGCTAGTTTGAAGGACTTTGTATACTGCAGGGTAGCTTGTGAATTTACTAAAGTCTGAGTTAACACTTGATTATATTTCACATCATTCATCCACATCTGTAAAGTAACTAAAGGTATTAAATACATATAGTGGAGTAGAAGTACACAGTAGCAAAACATTTAAATACTCCAGTAAAGTACAAGTACCTCAACATTTTACTCAAGTACAGTACAATATTTTAACATAATTATATATATATTTCATTTATTTCACATTTAAATAAAGCAATTAATTCGGTTAACAATTTGTTAGTTTTTTCCTTTAAAAAATAACAAAAAGTAAATACAAGAATACCGTTAAAGTACCGGATCGATAAGCAGTATTGATAAGACTAGTAGTACCGTAGAAAACCTTAACGATACCCATCCCTAGATATTACACAAGTAAAGTGTTAAGAGAGTGAAATGTTGCTTTACGAATTTCAACACTTGATGCTGTCACCTTGATTACAATGTCAGATACCTGTATTTGCCTAACTGAATTGGTTTAAAGAGAAAACATTTTGACTAAAAGTTGACTAAAATGTAATTTTTCATCGACTAAAAGTAGACTAAAACGTTTTGAGTTTTCGTCGACTAAAACTAGACTAAAACGTTTTGAGTTTTCGTCGACTAAAACTAGACTAAAACTATGAAGGATAGAAATGACTAAAATGTGACTAAAACTAATAACCATTTTCGTCTAAAGACTAAGACTAAGACTAAATCAAAAACAGCTGCCAAAATTAACACTGCTTCAGGGAAATCTCGGGCTTTCCGGTCCTACGACGCTGGTTCTCTTTTTAGCAGGCTAGATTTCCATGGTAACTTATGCTGAGCGGCAAACCTGCTCCGGAGCAGGTTAGGTGGCAGGCTAAGAGATCAACTCAGTGAAAGCACTGCCTGCTGACCAATCAGAGCTCCGTGTGCAGAGTTTAAAGCGATCAATTCATATTACAGGATAGAGGAAATACAGAAAAACTGCCGTTGCAGGAAAGACGGCCGGCCAAAATCAACTGACTGTGTGAACGTGAAAATTAATAGAATATCCCCTCCCATCTTCAGAGCAATCTGACTATTATAATATTAGCGTTAAGAAAGCTTACTTAAATATCTGCCACGACATAAGTAACCGGATCAGAGTAACATTAAGTACAGTCCGCGGCACTGTGAGTGCAGACGTCAATGTGTCCCATTATCATTCATATCATATCACATCATAATGTATCATATATTTCCTTATTTGAGTCAGCTTCTTGAGCCGTATCTGGCCGTGCAACACTCACAGTGTCACATACTGTATGCAGAAGTATTATTTTAAGCAACACATTAAGTTGATGAAACACTCGAGTCAAATTCTCCTAATTAAAGTCAGATCCACTCGTGTCTTGGACGGGGCAGTGATTTCATGAACCTGTTAATGTACGCATTCAAACACTTTTTCTTTTACCAGCTGTATTCACCTTGCAGGTGCAGCTATGTGGCTTTTATCCTGGATAAAGTGTTTAAGTCATGGATGTTTAAAGTTTAACTTCTTCATATTTGACTAATATTAAAGTTCACTTTTCATTCAGGAAGTATGACGCTGCGCTGTCAGTACGCTTGTCCGTGTTTGAGATTGGTCGAATGCTCCAAATACCACCCCTTTCATGTGAACGCGCACCTAACTAGATAGGACACGGCTGGCTTGAGCGATCCACTTGATAACCAGCGTCGTAGTACAGTTTAGCCAGAGCGCGTATGTTTTGGATTGGGCCAACCGGCTAACTCAAACATATCCAGGTTAGGTTGAACCAGCTTCGTAGTACAGGCCTCAGGTGAAGACAATTTAGACAATCACAACAGCGGGAAAACAGACAAGCCAGGAAATGTACTTTAGACACATGAGGGTAGACAAGACTATCAAAATAAAACAGGAACCTATCTAAACACATAACATGAAACCTAAACTAGGGAACAATCCTAGCAGAGCCGTCTACGCACAACATGAACTGTTGACAGGTATCATAGACTCTCCTTAAATGGTTGTATGACCCACAATTCAAATCTGTAAGCAACACTCATCACATTTTGAATAAAGCTCGACAACAAGCTTTTCAGAAACATACATTTTAAATCATTGGCCATAGACCCCTTACTGCATCAGAAATGGTTGAATAATCCACCTACATATCCCACATACTATAACTTATGCGGCATTAGAGTGCTACTGCTTTTTGTGAAGTGTAAGGCTTCTTAGTGGGGTGCTTTTAGCAGCAGCATTGCATTACAACCTTGATTTCGACACTACTGCTATCATTAGTATTATTTCTGCATAATTTTCAGGCTATTAAATCAATTATGGAGGGCTCTAATCAACACGCCTGTAGGTACACTGGTGGGGATCTTTGAAAAATAATGTGGAGTGATTAGTGGAGGTGCACGCTGTATAAAAATGACAACCAGCAGTTTAGTACTCTCAGCATGTATGCAGTGGTAGGGGTTGTACAAAATATCATACACACCTCCAAATACCAATCACATTGGACATTTTTAGTTTTCTCCATTGTGCCCATGGCAACCATTGTAAGCAAGGATGTGTTGGGCATGTATTGACAAAACCGGAGAATTGAATCACAGAAGGAAATCAATGTGCCTCATAGCACAACCGCAACAAGCACATTTCTCATTTTATTGCGTACTATAGGCTGAATAATACCGTACATCTGCAGCTGTGTTATTGTGTTGCTAAGATGGGCTTCTGTATACATAAGCTCAGCTGTCTGCTTTTAGGCTACTATTACACTATTGTGTTTTCTGACATTCAATGCGAAGGTTTAATATAAAACGTAGTTGAAAAGCATCTCTTTGTGAAGCTTAAAGGGCCCATGTCATGGCCATTTCCACTGATCATAATTCCATTGTTGAGGTCTACTAGAATAGATTTATATTGTGCAATTTTCCAAACTCACATTGGTTTCTCATACAGCATCTCTGTAAACTACGTGTATTCACTGAATTTCACTCTCTGCCTTTAACGGCTCGTTGGAGCTCCAATAGCTCCAGCCCCCACCCTCCCTGTGAGCACAGTGTGCTCTGATTGGTCGGGACGTTGTGAATCGCGCTGAGCTCCGTGGAGGTGTTGTTTCCTTGTTAGCGATACACAGCCAAACACAGCCAAACTCATCCTGAGCACACACAAACTCACAGCCGAAGTAAAAACAATAAGTGTGGCTTGATATTGAGTAAGAAAAAGGTTGATAAACGCTGTGAGAATGGGTCTGCAGAGAGAATTTCGCCGCGATCCCAACTGTCTGTTATCAGCTGAGCTGCCTGCTCCCTGCACACCGATGTGTGTGTGAGGAAGTCCGTGGATTGGTCAATTTGGACCAATCAGCGGGGGCTTAACGTAACGGCTCCGCGGATGTAACGCAACGGCTCCACGGATTGGTCCATTTCGTTCCGGGTACGGCTTGACATCATGCCGTACCCGGAACGAAATGGAAGAATCAAATGGACAATGACGTATCTCCAACGAGGCGTTTTGGGGAGGTATTTTCTGTGTTAGAGTTTTACTCGCTACAGGGTGTACTTTGAGGGTTTGTGACTCTGCACACCGTTTACATGCATAAAAACCTTCATAACACACAAGGGGACGGGTAATAACCGGAAAAGCATGACATGGGCCCTTTAATTCTGATAGGGTAACCCTAACCCTAACCCTAAGCTCACAATGAGTTGTTTGTACATTACTGTTTGTGAACAAATGAAACAAAGAGATAAGCTAGGCTTAGCAGCTGACTTATCTACCTTTCTAAAATAAAGCGAACAAGCATATTTCTTAAGATACGTTTGCATGACTTTTATGATTCCACATATATAACCAGTCCTCACCAACAAAACATCAGGTGTAGGTAATCTATGCAAGGAGCAGAGATGGGGTCGTTACTAAAAAAAAGTAATATATTACATATTACATATTACTTTAAAAAAAAGTAATATATTACACTACTTCGTTACTCTCTACATAAAGTAACTCGTTACTTTACTCGTTACTTTACTCGTTACTTTACTCGCAGGGCCGGCCCGCCCCTCCCTACAGGCAGATCACGCAGACTGCTAAAGTTTCAAATGTTCTCTTTAGTTCAGTTTCCATTGTCACATAAGACTGATCCAGATAGCTCTGACTATGGCTGTCCTCTGTCTCCTGCTATCTGTATTTTGCACAACCCCTCTTGTCTGTCAGTGTGATTATGACTGATTTTATAAAAGTAACGAAGTAACGCGTGTCTGGGCAATGTTAGTAACTGTAGTGTGATACTTTGTAACGCGTTACACCCAACTCTGGCAAGGAGGTTTTAAAAGCTCACATTTCGGTATATTTTTAGTTTCTAGTGGCTTTAGTATTTTTGACAGTAGCAAAGGAAGTTTGGTGACAGAGTATAAAGAGCAACATTGTAGGAAAAGTCAGAGTTGATAGATTAAAACAAACACCAGGCTCTCACCTGGGATACTGCTGTTCCTGTACTGGGTACAATCAAAAGTCATTGTTGAGTAAAGTATGTAACGTAATGTACTTTACTTTAGTACGTAACCTTAGTTATTTAATAAATGTAGCTATTTAAACCCAAACCATCCATTACAACCAACCCTAACCCTAACCCTAACCCTAACCCTAACCCTAACCTTAACCCATAACCCTAACCCTAAAACCTAACCAAGCACGATAAGTACTTTGTTTGTGCTTTTATTACCATTCAAATCTATAAACACATGTTTGACACTGGGATAATAAAATAAAAAGTTTCATGTTATGCTTCTGTGTATCTTAGAAACAAAGTTTAAGAAAATGTTTAACTATTCATTTAACCTGTTAAGCCCGAGAGACCCCGGTACCGACGCCCTCCCGCAACATCTTGCAGGAAACAGTGTCTGAGGGCATGTTCATTTAATAAACTATGTATGTTTTATATCCATGTAACGGGAAGAAACTCATCTAACTGATCGTTTTAATTTTTCTTTCAAAATAAAACCCACAATGCTAACGCTGAGCCTCTGAATTAGCAACGAGCGAAAAATGCTAACAGATTACTGCACCGAAATTCACTCACAAAACCTTATTATTTATCTTTTCTGCACATCCATGACATCGTTTCACATCGTGAGGTAACACAGAATCGAAGGGTACCCTCATTATCACTCAATTATACGAAATCGCGACGTTATAAACAAAAACAGACATCAAAACATGTGGCGCTAGGTATCTAAAAATGCTAACATGGTTACCTTGTCTCTGTAGTCTGCTCAAAAGTGGTCTTCAATGGCATTAAAACGATAAAAACGCTGCTGAAGTTAATCCAAATAGGTTAATCCAATGTGTCTGTGTCCCTTTGAAATGATTTCTGATAATCCATGAGCAATAAAACTGCTTTTCCGTTTCTAGATGTCAGAGCTAGAGTGTAGGTTGCTCTGATGCAAAACTACATGCGCGAAGCCATATACAGTCTATGGCGAAGCCCCCACCTTTTTGTTGTGCCATGTTAGTGAGAGGGGAGATTCCCCTTCGATTCTATTGGCTCTAACGGTCATAAAGAGAAGTCAATCACCAAAATCGACCAATGGGTTCCAGAGAAACGGTAAAACCCCCATCCCAAATCACCTCAGAGGTGGAGTTGTTTTTGCTAAATCTCTCTAAAAAGGTCAAATGTCACTTGTTTTGCATCAATCTTGATACAGGGTACTTATTATATGTTGTACTTTGGATTCCTAAAGCTTTTAGTCTACCTTACCATCATCCAAGGGTAGTTTTCACTATAAGTAAAAAAGAATTTTTGGACAGACACTATAATTTACAGTTTTTTACTATGTAAAATCTGAATTTTCTTTAAAATAAAAAACATCTATATTGTTCTGACTTTTCTACATCCAACTCACAGGTTTATCATTACTTTGAGAAAAAAGATTATTAATTTAACCCTTTTAGAAGGGAAGATATGGTCCTTTGTTCTGGGAATGTCATTTTCGAGCCTGAGACCTGAAAAACAGGCTCAGGGCTTAACAGGTTAACTTAGATGTCTATTAGCTTATCTGGACTGTACAACCAATTGTTATACCATATCTCTGTGTTGTTGTATGTCAAATAGGTCTGTTAAATTGACAGCAATTGAACATGGAAATGTATCACTATAAAAAAACTGGTTAAAGATAAAGTGTTGCGTTCAATGTTTTTCCCCGCTTAACATACTGGTATTTTGGGGATGCTAGTGAACAGTGCCAATGACAGTTTTATTAGTAACTCAAATGTGTTGAGGTTTAACATGCCCTTCAGTTGTGTTTCTTGTTGAGTTCTCGTGGAACAGTGGTATTAATACAGTTACTAAGAAACCTCCATACAAAGAAATGTTATTCAATTAATTTATTGATTTGTTTTTTTAATTAAAATCAATATGGCTTTAGGACTATAGTAGGTTTGAATAACAGATTTTGTGTTTTTAAACACATTTCCTGTTGCGTTCTACTATTTTTGTCGACAAGTAGCTCTGAAAGCATACCTGAGTTGTGAAACACAGACCTCTCAAAGGCTGACCTACAGTATACACACCGAGTGAGAGCCAGAGTCTCTAGAAAAAAAATCTATCACACTCACCAGCTACATGTCATGGGTTGAGAGGGAGAATAAGAAGGCAGAGAAAAGCAATAAGCTTTACAGCACAGTGTGACGATAGAATTGGCAGAACAGCTGAGTTAGAACTGACCTTGTAAGAAAGGAAGCAGTGAATCTTTCAAAATACATTTTTATTATGTAGAAACCCAAGACATAGTGTACAATATTCTCGTTGGAACGGTTGTTACAGAGCAATGTTAATGGAATTAATTTCACCAAAGATTTCATTTCAGACAATAGAAATGTTAATTCCTTGTTCTAGTACTGAACAAATAAGTAGAGAAAACATGTCAACATGAACAAATACAATGCTATGTTAGAAATGAATGCTGCCTTCAAAATTAACCTCTTGAAACAAATCCACCAACACACGCCCACTCGAACATATGGGTATTGAAAATGTAGTTTCAGTAGGAGTATCAGTTTAGGTCTAATTCTAGTGGGATTTGCAATATGGTCCACAAAACATCGGCACTTCACAGTGAAAATTAGCGTCATTATATTTACACAGAATACTGACAAAACGCACAAAACAGAACCTAAAGAGAAGTACAAAATAAGACTCACTGTTTTAATCCGTATTGTTACATGTAGTTTCCACTTCACAGTCTCAGCCTCTTTTGTGAGGATATAGATGAACCGTTATCCAAACAATTTCTAATAAAGTTAGCCACTTATAATGATCTTTAAAGGGTTGATTTGGACACAGATTGATATGGTTCAGTTGTTAAATTCCCTAATTATCACTGTTCATCCCTCCGACCCATCTTAGTGTAATACAATCAATCAGATGAGATTCTCTGAGACGCTGATTGTGATCCAGGTTCCCCTCAACAACCACTAACTGATACCACATAATAATCCAATGCTTCAAATCATTGCACCAAGGTCCTTTATGTCTTTATTCAAGTCCATCAACATATTGGTTCATATTTGAACATTATTAAACCCTTTAGCAATGGATTTCATAAGCAACCTGTGATCCGAAGAGTAGACTTTGACTGAGGAAGAGCTCCTCAGGGTCTGCTGTAAGGGGTCCCTCATTTCCGTCCGCGGGGTTTTTGCGAAGCCCCATCCCCCCTGATCTGGTCAGTGTCTGCACCATTTCGTGGTCCAGGAGAGCCTCTTTCATACCCTTCTGCTGGACAAACCCGCTCATCATGGGACACCTGGATGAAGTGGAGCCAATGACAGGCTTGGTTCTGTTGAGAACATACATCTCGTGGCCGTGGTCGTCGCGGTACTCTTCGAGCTGCGCAAACGTGGTGGGTCCGTCAGAGTAGTCGTTCACATAGAGGATGCTCTCTTCCTTGCTGGTACAGTAGGACCCTCCTTCTTCTTTGCGGAACTGCTGGTGACGAGTGTAGATCATTATCAACAGGAGAACGGCAGTTAGTGCCAGCAAGGAGATACCAATAGCAATGGCGGTCTGCGTAGCAGGGCCAAGAGCATAGAAGTCCATGCTGTCCTGTTCATAGAGCAGCTCCTGGCTAACGTCCAGAACCTCTGGCTGATAGAAGGAGCTAGATGAAGAGGAAACAACGGATTGCATGTTCAAACGTGGCCAGAACTGGGATGAATATGAAGAAGAAGACATGTTGACAGCCAGATGAAAGGTGACTTTGGCTACACCACCGGGGTTCCAGGCTTCACACTCGTAACGCCCAGCATGTGCTACAGTCACGTTGCTGAGGAACAGCATGCCGCTGCCCATGTCCGGATCAAAGCTGTCCCTCTCGCCGCCCTCCTCGGTCCCACGCACAAGCCCCTGGATTCCTCCAACACCTCCAATCTTGATCCCTCCACTGCTGGGCAGGGCTGTAACCACTCCTCCAGCTCCAGGCCTGAAGACCTCCCCATTGGGTCCCAGCTCCTGAACCAGGCCTCGAGGTGATAACTGGGCCTTGCCATGGGAGGCTTTCTTCCAGGTCACTTGGGGCTGAGGGTATCCTGAGGCCTGGCAGGAGACTCGGAGGCTCTCCCCTAATCGCACAGTCAGGTGGCTTGGCTCCAGCTGCACCACAGGTGGGATGCAGACCAGACTGTTGGGAGCCACCTCCACCAGGCTGAGGTGGGAGAGGCGAGGAGGTTCAGAGCACATCAGCCGCCGCTGTTCGGCAGAGCTCAGCAGACGCTGTCCGTCTTCGCTGATCCAGGTTCTCAGCCAGCCTAGAGCGCAATCACAGCGCCATGGGTTTTCTGGAGATGAGGAATGGAAAAGACAAAGTTAACCAAGTGAATGGTTTTGTC
Source organism: Trematomus bernacchii (assembly GCF_902827165.1). Lineage (NCBI taxonomy): Eukaryota > Metazoa > Chordata > Actinopteri > Perciformes > Nototheniidae > Trematomus > Trematomus bernacchii. The sequence continues at coordinate 11,732,247 of NW_022987689.1, read as the reverse complement.
AACTGCTGTTTCCAGTGACATTAATCAACTTTGAATCCCTAGTTTGAACCTGTATGGCAGAGAATCCCTCGGTTATAGAACAAACTCCATGAAAACAGCTGATGAATATCATTCGGTAGGATACAAAGCTCAGAAAAAGATGTTAAATGGACCCAGATGTTGGTGTTCATTTTTTTTCCAATTTCAACTTTTCAAGCAAGGTCACAAATTGGCTCAATTAACATTCGCCTCATGTTAACTTCCATTCTGTGCTAGTTAAGGGGTAACAAAAACATTGCCTTGCTTGTGTGCATGTGTGACAGTGCCCTTACTTGGGTTAAAGTTCCCGTAGTGCACAAGATATAACATTTTGAAGGTCTTAAACAACTGAGCAAACTCATGTGATAAGGTTGAAAGTCCCAGAACAGCTGTTAAATTGACCCTAAGGCGCTTTTGTCTGACACATATTTATTTTTCTCATTAGTATTTAAAATTATTTTGAGCTCTTTTGGCGTCCATTGCAGGACTAATTGCCCTCAACAGGAGGTCCCTTTTGCAGACAGTGTGCCTTTAATTTTTTCTTTAAAAGTATGTCTTTGAGGGATTACTCTTTCATTAAAGGATTATGGCTTGATGAAACCCTTTGATAGATAAAACATTTTTAAAGGCACTTCATTTTCATTGACATGAGCAAGCAGCCAGTTCTTCAAAGTTGTGGTATGGAAGCATTTTTCAAGGCACTTTGAATTCCAATACATCTTGGAGGATTATGCCATATTACAGTCAGACATGATGTGTTTAGGTATTCTGTTCACGCTCTGCCTACCTGTGACACGGAGCACCTGCAGGCTAACAAGCGGTTTGAGTGACGAAGCCCCCAGGGTGCGGAGGTGATTTCTGCTGAGGTCCAACAGAGCCAGAGATGACAAGCCAGACAGAGCCTGCTCAGCCAGCAGCTCTATGCTGTTCTCCTGCAGGTGAAGCTCCTGCAGACGCTGCAGATGGCGAAAAGACATAAAGCAGAGAAAGGCAAACGTTAAAGAGGAAAAGTGATGTAAAAATATAAAGACAGGATGACTCAATTCCACCTGACTCAGTCTGCACTGTATTACAGTATGCTAGGGATTAATCCGACATGTTGTCATGTCATGGATTTACAGTTGCAGACGTCATCCTATTTAAGCCTTTAAAATGTATCCTGTATTGGAATAGCTTGAGCTTTGCTAGCAAAAGTGAAGCTTTTTCCCTTTACCAAAAACAATTGAAGACTGCTAAGAAATCAAAAGGTTTGTTGCTGTATTACTATATATTAACTACGTTTTGATCATTTCTGAATTATTGGCAAGAAGTCAGACACATTTCTGACATTATATAGCATCCAAAAACCTACTGCCACTAGAGCTGCTGTGATTACCCTCTGTATAATGTGAAAGTATGATGGTATTCTTAGTGCCGCCATCACATTGCGACCACCCCTACAGGGGTAATTTTCTCTGCAATGTCTCACTCCTGTGCAATTTCAAACAACTGACGCATGCTTCAGCAAAGTGCATTTCCACATTTTTCCCACACCTGTCATCTTAGTTTTTTTATTTTTAACTGCCTTTTCTCCTTGTGTCTTGTCTTGTTTTACTTCATGTCTTTGTATTTTCCCGCCTGTGTGATTGTCTGATTTTGTTGACCTTCTGCCCTTGTGTTTTCTCTCTGCCTTCTCCAGCTGTGTCTTGTCTTTATGATTAGTTTTGTATGTTCCCTGTCAGTTCGTTGTCATTGTTTCCCTAGTCTGGTTCAGTCTGTCAGAGTTCCTGGTTACCTGTCTGTATCATTCTGGATTTTCCTCGTCTATCCTCTTGTTTTTGTTACTCGTTTTGCTTTGCAACTTTTCCTTTTGTTTTTACCTTGCATGTTCCTTCAGTTTTAGTTAGTGTTTATTTGTACCAGCTTTAATTTAATAAAGCTCACTTTCTGTTTATACTTTTTTACCTGCCTCCCCTCTGTCATTTTGCAATTGGGTCAAGATTTTCCTTTCCCGACAACAGCACCCAAAGAAAACGAGTGCAGAACGTTTTCATGGGTTTGCCGTTACACTGAGGTAGTGATCGTTCTTACAGTGGTCTTCAGGCAGTATAATACTTGTAGCTTGTGCCAATTTCACAGCTTTCTTTGTATTTTCATTGCAATACAATATTCATAGAAAACACCTGTGCTGGAATTAAGGAAGGAAGTTGGTGTCAAAATTAGTAATGTGATTAACGCGTCATGTTTCCAGATTAGTCCACAGCATTAATGACAGCCTTACTTTAAACATTTGTATCCATCCATCCATCCATTAATCCATTCCATTATCTCATCTCATTAACCTGCAGTCCCCTGAAGGTGTAGTCCTGCACTTTACTGATCTGATTCCCGGCGAGGTACAAGATCCGGAGGTGCTCCAGACCCCGAAACATGTCCGGAGTGACCAGGTGGATGAGGTTGCCGTTGAGGGCCAGCTCCAGCAGCTGCCCCTGGCTGAGGAACGCCCCCGGCTCCAGGGCTGAGATGCTATTATTCTGAAGGTAGAGGTAATGAAGGCTGCCAAGGCGAGTCAGGTCCTGAAGACGGATCTGCACTATAGCGTTGTCCTGGAGGAAAATGGTCTGCAGCGGAGACAGGGTAAATCAAATCAGTGGAGTGATCACAAATGAATTACATTAGAGACACAGTGGAGGGGATGTGATGTTTGAATTCCTTTTCTACAAGAGTGTGAGCGTGGCCTGTTGCTGTGCTGTGCTCACCGAGTAGAAAAATGTATTAACCATGAGGAGAGATTGCATTAACAACGGGGCCACTGTAAGAGCTGTCTGCGCTCACTGGGCTGTGCAGAGCTTTGGATATATGTTAATGTAGGCATTACAAACAATGTGGAATGAGCAAGTTCCAGATAGTAATGGCTCTGAAAATGTGGGTTCTGCAGCATGTTCCCTTTCCTTTGTGGCTCACTTATTTTGCCAAATGCTGCAGAAATCACAGACCTTGTCAGCAAACAAAAAATAAATGTTCGAGTGATTGGAACTACACACTTTGTGCTTGACCCACAATGCATGGCTTGTGCAACCACTGGAGATGTTTTTCGAAGGAAGCAAACACGGCCCCTGAGTTGAAGAATGATCGACGAGATAGACCTGCTGATTGAGGTTAATGGGACAATTTATGCGCTATGGTCTTCATTAATATTCATGGGCTGCAGTAATGTTGTGGGGCCTGAACCCCGGGAGGAAAAGACGTGTAATGTTTAACATCTTCTCAACAGATGATCAGAGAGTGTGCAAGAGTCATTTTCTGAGCAAGAATGAATAATTACACAGGCAACAGCGCAGCCCCTCCCTCAGGCTCGCATCAAAGAGGGTCACGGCAAATTGATTAACCACAATCATTTCAGGGTAATAAGAATGGATCAGAGAGGGAGTTAGCAGATACAAAAGCACTGATGCGGAAGGGTGAATGGGGGAGGGGGGGGGGGGGTCAGCTGCCATGCTACAGTATGTGAGCTAGCACCCTCACTTATGGTCGATCGGCCAACTGACCTCGGTTACAGAGGGGACGCCATGTGGGATTTCTTTGATTCCTAGAGATCCGCACTCCACTGTTAGGCTGTAGCAGCGACAGCTGGACGGGCATCCAACGCACGGTCGAGGGACGAGGGTCCCGATGATGAGGGCGAGGCAGGAGAGCCACGAGATGACCATGGCGGTTTTTACGGTAGACCTTCAGAGACAAAACCTTGAGAGGGAAGAGAATAGACACATCAATCACTCAGTTACAACCCTTTTCCTTCAGGGTAATGCATTCCATCCACCATGCAAAGATTGACAGTGGCTGCAGATCTGTTACATATGCAGATTGTTGTGAAATGGCAAGGGAGGCTTGATAAAAAGCACTTTGAGTTTTGTTTACTCGAATGAAAAGTGCACTTATAAATAAAATGGATTATTATTATTATAAAAAAAGCATTGGGAACATATGTCCTTTTCCCCGCCTGGTTTCCATTCAACTGTCTAGTCAGTGGAATTGCAGCAGCTTCTATTATGGGCTTCAATTAATTAAAGATGGGATAAAAAGATGTGCAGGTTGCCTCAAGGACCTCTCTCGCCTTTGTAATGCATGCGCAAACACACTCACACTCCTTCTATTTCTGTCTCTCTCTTTGTCTTACAAAGACACACACACACATACACACTCATGGAAATGTGCAGCAAAGAGATGGAGGCTTCCGTTTTGACCCTGGTAATCTTTGAAACCATGTTTACTTTCTCAAAGCAAACCTTAATCGGCAAGCAGCTCTAATGATCTGATCAAAAAACATCAGTCTCGGCCGCTAGCTTCACCTTACAGCAATATCTTCCTTTGATATAAACCCATTACTGAGCAACTCATCCGTGCCCTTTTTTTTTTTCCCTATACAGCCCAGGAGGGATTTATTGTCTCGCTCTGCTGTTCATGTTGGACATCCAATATCATGCAGCCCGGCGGTGTTCACAATAGTTAATCGGCAACAGATAACCTGAACATACTGCAGCGTTGGAGATAAAATATGTGTTGAAATGTCACACTGAGCCTGTCAATCAGTTGTAGATTTATTAAACCTAGAGAATCTTCATCCAGATGAGAAGCCGCCATGTCATTGATCCAAGCAGAAGTCTGACAATATTATAAAACATTCATGTGCATGTTCCCATTGAGCCTGTCTGACTTGTGAAATCTCTAGTTTGCTTAAGATTGTGGAATCACTCAGACGGATAATTGATGGCATTTGCATCTCGTGCGGAATCATTTGGATATCATCTAGTTTATTAATTATTTGAATGCACACAGATCTCATTACCGATGAGGGATTAGAGGGTCTTGCCGCTGCTAAATATTCAGTTTGCAGGGTGTTTGAACTATTCTGTCAGATTGATATCAAGCGTGTCTCATTTGTCGCGCTATAATCCAGACCAGTAATTTACTGCCTAAATGCAAAGGCAATGGGATCACTATTTCAGCGCCTGAGAAGTCATTTACTTTGCAGCCGCACTGCATTATTAAGGAAATGAGCAATGAACTGGATTTTTTATATTGCATGTTTGAAAGCATTTACGAGGATAGCCGGGTAGATTAATACAATGTGACCTACATAAGCCTTTCAATCGTCTTCTCTCAGCGAAACAGAGAGAGACACTTATTAACAAAAGCATGCCATTTCCTCTCCAGAGCGCTCCCCAAATAAGCGTAGGAGAGAAATTATGTACTTCTATTGTTGGGGAGAGAAAGCGGAAAAATTGAATTTTGAGTAAGGCCTTGGTCTGTCATTGAGCTTTTGTTACATCTCGCTGTGAGATGACTTTTAAATAGCTTTGACTTGCCTGAGAAGTCTCAGTAGGGAACCAGAGAAGAAGACGCCCGCCTGCCCCTCGGCTAAGAATACACACAGAACAGGGTGCACAGTCTGATATTTGTTGTTAGAATATGAGCCAGACATCAATGCAAATGACACGCTGCCAGGTAGAGAAAATAGCTTATGCATTTCTATTGCTTATTTCACTTTTACATTGAGTTGAAATAAAGCCTCAAAGGCAATCAGGCCATGGTTTGAGTGTTCACCTATAGAGTCATCAGTGTCTGCAAACAGAGAAGACACAAATAAAACACTGGCGGGATGTTTTTTCTAAAAATAATGCTGCTGACTGCAACTTGTTTTACGGCTTTTGCTCTTCCATTTCAGATTCAGTTTGCACTCACTCTGCTCATCTTGTGTCATGCTGATGTGGGATTTCAGTGGTAAGAGGTCAATTTGTTCATTTCAGTCGCAGTAATCCTCAGCGGAACATGCGTAATCTGCACAATCAGATGCTCGTTAGCTAAACCGCTCTCGCCGTTTTCATGGATGGGGGGGGAGACTTTGTTTGGCGGGAAATATCCAGGTCAGCAATATATCACTATTGACTGTGTAAATATGTGTAAATAGGATGATGATGTTTGTGTACAAAAACAGGGAAGACCTACCAGGGCATCCAGGCTTAAATGTAATGGGATAACCACGATAAAAAAAAGTTAACAGCATTTCCTTACAGTTACATTTTGAAAAAAACCATAATCAGATGACTGTCTGATTCCCCTTACCCTAGTCTACATTGTGTTGTTGTCTTGCATAACACACAATAATATCCATCTTTTTCTCTTTCAATTATTTTGCATTGCATTTGATGTTGAGGCGATCCGAAAATAACAGAATGTAATCAAGTTACTATAATCACTATAATATTGGGATAGCCTACTTAGATTAGGGTAATCAAGTAAAACATTTTTAACAATTCAGTATCAGTATCAGTATCAGTATGCGGCTCCGCAAACATTATTTCATACTGGCTTCAAGTTGTTTGTTTGGGCCTTTTCTGAAATTACAATTGTCTCTTTCTTCGTGACAAAGCCCTTTGTGTTTTCTCAAGCTACAAACAGATCATCCTCTGCTGAACAATCGCAGCTTTGGTGGCCAAATATTAACAGCACAGAAAATTCTGAAAATGTGTTTTTATTTGCTCTTTTTCTTCAAAGGAGGGTGGGTGTTGATGTGTCGGAGGTGCAGCAGACAGTCGGAGCGCTGGAGGCAGAAGCAAAGTTCACATCCCCGCGCTGTCACCGGTGCAGGTCGGCCTCATCCGTTGTTATGGTAACTCTTGTGATGAGGAAAAGGTTTGCTCTCTGGGCCCGAAGGCCAGGCACCATGCCTTTGAGCTTGTGTTAGGCAAACAGCTCAACAGAAATAGAAGCTGTCATTTCCAGGGGAAAATTGCTCACAGGAAATCAAGCTATGTGATGACCCTGAGCTAAACCTTACATTCTCTTTTAGACAAGTCTTTTTCTCCTGCCTCAACTTTCCCCCCTTTCTTTTGTACTCTCTCCTCCCTTCATGGTTTTTCACCCAAAGCCTCCATCATATTCCCCCCCCCCCCCATCTCTGACCTCTTCCTTTTTTCTCCTCCCTCGTCCTTCTGCGGTGACTGACAGGTGCTAAATCATTTGTCTCAGAGCATCCTTTTGTCCACAAATAGACCGAGGCCGGGGCGCTTTGAGAACACTGTGGCACTAAACCAAGAGCAGCATACTGACTTTGAGCGATAGTCCCGACCACACACACACACACACACACACACACACACACACACACACACACACACACACACACACACACACACACACACACACACACACACACACACACACACACACACACACACACACACACACACACACGCACACACACACACACTCATAAACATGCGGAACACGAACGCAAAGTAGCACTTGTACACTAGCCACCGACAGTCAGGGACACACACTCTGACTGGCGGACACACACATGCTTAACACTCGCACATCCCGCACACAACCAGCCATCATTCAAAGAGTCGGGCCAAGTCGGATACAAACTGGCAGCCATGTCAGCGCTCGCGCACACACACACACACACACACACACACACACACACACACACACACACACACACACACACACACACACACACACACACACACACACACACACACACACACACACATTTAGTGTCAGCGGTAAAGAAAGCTCGGTTAATAAGCCTGCATTGATTTCTTTATATGGCCACTACAACTCTGTCCAGCTTGGCCATTGATTTTCACCATGAAAGCAGATATTTGGGTGTTGGATTCGGGATTGCATTTGTTGATGTCTTAAATGGAAAGAAAAGTAATGAAAGCAGGTTTCGCTTAAATAGCCGTGTGTGTGTGTGGCTCACTGTCAGGCAGAATCCCTCTCTAAGCAAGAGCAACACTCCCGACACTTCTCCCTGTGGAGCATTTGGTCTGAAACGTACTTTTTCAAACTCCATAAATCTTTGCTTTTTAAAAGTTCACATTATAAACTGCTGTGACAGGGCTGTTTAGGATGTAGAGACTGGTGTTGCTAATGTAAGCTGGCCGGCATTAAAGCTCAAAGGTTATTGAAATAGACGGTAAAGCAACCGAGAAACTGATTTCTTTGTCTGGGGCAATCTTATTACTCCATGCCACTGGGACTCCAACCCGATATATATGTTGAATAACAAGTGTCTGCTGTGGCTCAACAGGTTTGTGTTGGAATTCCTGCAGTCCAATTTGATTTGTGACTGATAATTGAGAAGTAAAAGCGCAATGGCGACTTTATGACTGCGCAATCGATATCCGTTTTCCAAGATTTACTCACTCACTGTCCAGGAAGGGGGGATTGTAACTTCCCATCATCCTCGCTCAAAGCTTAAAGAGAGATTGTAAACCTCTTTTATCTTTTGACAATTTCCTTTTTGTTATTTCATGCTTTCTTTCCTCTAAAATCCAGTCGCTTATCTGCAAGGCAGCACACATTGATTGATAAAACCATTAGTTGCACCTTAAAAACCCTAATAAAAGGGCTCTTCATGAGAAAGTGTTATCCAAAATGGCCAGATTGAATCATCTTGAGTGCACTGTTAAAAATCTTTAATAACAAAGCATTATTTTGATGGTATTTTGTCAAGAGTTGGATAAGAAGGTAAAACCACTGTCATGTCTGTCACTTTAGTGCAGATACAAACCGAAGCCGGTTCAGTTAGCTTAGCATTACTCATCATATATTGTTTGTATAATCAGTAAACAATAAAAAACATGTGAAAAAGTCAGAGGGATATTATCCGACGGTGACTTCCTGGAGTCTTGTTGTGTCGTGAGGTGGACGGTTGAACAAAGCATCCTACGTTTTCTTTCTCGGATTTCACCTAGAAGTAACTTGTGTGTTACAAACATCACAAACTGATGCCTTAGGTATTAAAAAAAACAGTTCTGCATAAATACATTTTATATTCCAGCAGGGACACCGACCAGAGATATTTAGTAGTGTTTAATGGACATTTTTGTTAAAAATGTACCCAAAAGCAGGGAAAGCTCAGAATACTAGAAGAAAATGGGAAGAATTTAGAAAAGTATTGATCCAACGTTAGTACAAGGATAAAAAAACAGTGTAATATTTCAAATATCTTAGTAAGTTACCATTACTTAAAGGTGGGGTAGGTAAGTTTGAGAAACCGGCTCGAGATACACTTTTTGTTATATTCCATGGAATGCTCTTAACATCCCGATAGCAATGAATATCTTAAGTGCTTTGACAAAAAATCCATAAAAAAATGTCATCTGTGGAAGCCGTAATACTGTAAAAAGCACGACCAATCATTTTAGCCGGCCCGGCTAAAATAACTGGATGGCCTACCTGCCTGTCAGCCTTCCATCTGTGCACAAACTTATCTCGTGCCCTCATTGGTCATGTGCGCGTTCGTGTGTGTTGGAGGAGGGGCTCTGTCAGGAAGTGGGAGATTCTTTCCGGCTGTGTATTTTCAAATTCTAGCGCACTCGAGCTGGTTTCTCCAAAATTACCTACCCTACCTTTAACTAACTGTTTTTATTTTTGTTTCCGGTCTTTATGCTAAACTAAGATAACCTAAACTAAGCTACTCCTGTACAGTTACGAAAGCTGTATTGCTAGCAGGAAAGCACAAAGAGTGTATTCCCCGAAGTGATGATTGTGACTCTTTTTAGAAAACCAAATAAAGGAAACATGGTCTGTCTGTGTGTATGTGTTTTTTCTGTCAGTCATTGAATGCAGGCATTTTGCAATTGAATGTTTCATAAAGAAGTCTTGCTCTCTCTGTTTCCTGTTCTTCACATTTCTAAAGATTCCCCGAGTCAACATCACCTCTCTGACACTGACTCCTGTGTTTTTCATCCTTTCTTGAGTCGGCTCTTTTTCTAAAGTCGATTTTTCTGTAGTCTCTCTTTGTCTCTCTGGAGCATGCACACCGTCCGTTCTAATTGTCAAGGTTGGTTGATGCAATCGATCAGAGCAATTTCACTCACAGCAGCCTCATCTGACAGGCTGCACAATTTATGAGTCAGTGGATTATACCAGAGCAGAATAAATGGTTTGATTTTTTATATTTATTTCATATGCTCCATTTTCATCAATCTGATTGAACCCCAATTCTGTTCACCTATGTCTCTGACTGGGGGAGTGTGTGAGGGAAGCCAAATAAACACACACACACACACACACACACACACACACACACACACACACACACACACACACACACACACACACACACACACACACACACACACACATTTGACTGTTGCTGAGTAGTTATGTCTCACATTGTAGTGGATGGATGAGATCAGCCAGGATGGATGATGGATGGAGGGGAATCACACCCTCTTTCTATTGAAAAGAAAAACAATGACTTCCATTTGAATACTATCCCCAATTCTAATAAAAGTGTCCACATGAATGCGTTTGATTTGATTTAGTTTACTTTAACGCTGTTGCAGTATTGTGTTTCCCCGATGTTCCAGATGGGTGCATCTGAATTATACATAAAACTCCTTTTATGGCAGCTCTGTTGAAAGTGCAGGTATTACTCAAGCAGCAATGAAATTGTGTTGCGCGCTGTGTTTGTCCAAAAAAACGAAATACATTCTATGCAATGCTACGATAAAGATTGCTTATCACCACGCCATATTGCTTTTCAGGAATATTGGGTGTGCATTGAATCCTTGCAAATGGTGTTTCTTTGTTGCAATGGAAGTGACAGCATCTGCAAGTGATGCATGTCACACGGATGTCAAATAACACTCGCTTGTACTGTGGTTGGCATATAGACAGGAAAATAATGAAATTGTAAAAGTAATCTGTTTTTCTCCCTATATTTCAGCTGATCTTCCCCACCTGCCCATACCGTTCTAAACCAAGTGCAGAATTGCTTGTGCGGTACAATTACAGCTTAAAGAGATTTCAGTCTTCATTGTCTGGCAGACAGTAACCAATGAAAAATTAAAGATCTCTGCAGGCATAAGTAGTCAACTTGTCCGTACGGATCTGTCCACACAAGAAAGATCCCCCACACCCCCGGAGTTAAACAAACGAGGTTTTATGTCGGGGCGTGCTGTTTGGCTCCACACAGCTTCATGTAGAGAATAGCAATTAACCAGAGAAGTGATTTTAAAAGTTGACTTTAAGGAAGATCTGGATCACTCAGAAGTCAGAATTAGGGAACATGACGGTCTTCCTGTGTAGCATGCAACAGTGAGCCACTAGTGTCCTAATCAGACTTCATTTTTCCTGGCATCTCCCATAGTGTCACAGTGATACTTCTGCCAGATTCTTAGCGGGTGTGTGCTGTGCTCAGCACTGATCTTATAATGCTTCATTCTTTCCCTCCATCACAACAGTATCACTTTAATATTCCTGTGTGATTTGAATACGCAATGGCTCTGCAGTGAAATTACTTATAGTTTATCTTCAAATTGTATTCTCAGATTAAGACAGCTGTTTTAGTGCTTTAGTACTGCGGCATGATGGGAAAATCTATAGACAATCTTAAGTAACGGCTCACTGCTGCCTTAATTTGAAATCTCTTTTTCTTCATCTACGTTTATAAAAGGAGCAGCAAGACCAATTAGTTAGTGAGTGTATATCATGGGATAGTGACTCAGTAGCCAGTTTGATTGGGAATGCAAATAACAGTTATTTTCTTTATCAATTAATCTTGTATTTAACTGATTAGTTTAATTTGAAATATGAATACTTTAAGAAGATGATAAAATGTTGATCAGTGTTTCCAAAAGCCTGTCCTCAATTGTGTTTTTTTGTTTTCTGAAAGATATTTAGTTTACTGTTTAAAAGTAGTAAAAAAAAACACAAGATATTCACATTTTAGTAGATGAAATCTGAGAATTTCGCCTCTTTTTTGTAAAGAATGACTTAAACCGTTTAATCGATTAACATACTGCAGATTTATCTAAAAGTTGACATCTAATCAATGAATCTTTGCAGTGCTATATTTGATACATCCTGCCAAAACAAAAGCAGTCCCAAACAACAGCGCTGCTATGAGACCAACATTAAAAATGGGTAAATATTTAGCTTGTGGTCTTTTAAAGAGATTTCGATTCAACTTGATGCTACAGTTTGTGACGTTGTTGAATTGTGTACTATTGCACATCTACAAAAAAACAATCCATTGTATTAGGTACACCTGTACAGTCTAATGAAATCCAACACAACTACTCTGCCCTACAACATACGGCGGTAGGCCTACTTAATTTCTATTATGCTCAGTTTTTCTTGACACTGCCATAAAGATGTTATTACAGTCATATGTTTGAGCATTGAGGTTGGTGTCATTATGGGTTGTGCTGGACTGCGTTCTATATCTTTGAGTTTATCAAGATGTTTTGATATATGATCTCATCACAATATGATTTAAATGAAAGATGCTAATTTTCATATTGAGTCATATATTGGACAGCATGATATTCTACCATTAGCAGAATTGTAACATTAAAGGACACCTATCATGCTATATTTAAATGATATATTGTAGGGCCATACCTATATAAGGTATATTTATACGTTTCTGTTTTCAAAATAACAAACAGATCATGCATTTTAGCCATGCCTCATTTCGCTCCATTTGCTCTTTCCAGCACTGTTTTTGCAGGGGGCTGATTCTGTGAGCTGCAGCTGACCACGCCCCCCTGCAGGAGAGGATTGCGTGCTCTGATCAAGTCAGAAGAGGGGGAGAAAAATAGATCTCCGTCCTCCGTGTTTTATTATATTATTATATATAACCTAACTGAAACTCTGCTGCACGGTCCCCTCGTTCCTTGGAAGAGGCGGAGAGGTGGGTGTTTGTCATCTGCTGGTGGACTAACCGAAGAGAATTACAGTGCGTGCCTCGACGGGGAGGGATTGCATTGAATTAAAGCAGCGGGAGCAAACGCTTGCCTCGGGGAGGGAGAAAAAAAGCCACAGCGGAGAATAAACAGAAGGGTAACCATGGTAACCATGCGCGGGAAGTCTTCTTCGCTGCTTTTGTGGCAGACTACAGCGCCACTTACAGGCCTGGCATATGTACTACAGCGTCTCCAGCGCTTTCGAGGGGCAATGGCCGGCCGTGGCCCAACCCCACATTCCCCTGATAGGTGGAGAGTTGGCCCAATAGCCGTAGCGCCACTGTCCTGACGTCAGGACAGTGTTCAAATCTGGATCAGTTTTTATCAGATCCGTTGCAGCCCCTTTTTTAGAGATTTGGATATGGAGGAAAATAGAGAGGGTTGTGTTTTCTGACACTTGGTGAGTTCCCTGGAACACTGGGGACACATATTCATGTATAAAAGACGTACAAAAGTGCATTTTGCATGATAGGTCCCCTTTACAGTAAGTCTTAATTTGGGTTTTCAGCTGTTGTTGTTGTTGCTTTTGTTATGCATTGAGATGTGTTTCTATTATTGTGTCCACCCCATCAATGACAACAAAGGTAGCCTCATTTTTGTTTAATTAATATTGGCCTATTGGCTTCAACAACACCTGGACTAATCGATTAGTCGATCAACTTTCAAAAAATCACGAACTTAATATTTTGATTAATGGGCATTTTTTCATTCAAAAATAGCAAAAATAGATGCAGAAATAGCAGTTTGCAGCCTCTCAAATATTGAGATTTTCAGCTTTTTTCTGTTTTCATATCATACTAAAGTGAAATCTTTGTGTTTTGGACTAACAGAACCAGACATTTAAAGACGTCACATTGGACTGTGAGAATTGTATGGACAAATCGATTGATCCAGAACATGAATGGCTAGATGTATTAATAATGATAGCAATCTTTATTTACAGGCCGAATTCCAGATATGACTGCAGTCTAAATTCTACTAAAAAGAATATTAAACTATAAAAAACATATTTACCCAAATCAATTGGGATGTTCTCAGGAGCAACGATGACTCAATTTGGGGTTTGGATGCCTAAAGGGTAACCTTAGTGTAAACAATATGTTGTTTAATTTAACTTTAACTTATTTTAACATGATATAATCCTACGCACAAAACACACCAGACCTTTTGTTCCACTCTCACGCGCTAATCTCCCAAAGTACACCGCAGACAGTTCCATACTTCAATACACAGCAACAAAAACAATCTTCCTTCATGTGGATTAAACCGTATTAAATGTGATTCTCTAACAAACAACATTTGAAAACCTCTATCCCAAGCGCGCACTGTCCCCTTCCCCCCCCCCCCCACAAAAACACAAAACTGCGTCCTACCGTTTTCCCTGCGTGCGTGGACTTGATCCCGGCAGCAGTGGTCTTCTCACTTGGAATACCAATTTTAAAAGAAAAAAAGGAAAAGGATAAATCCCAGTTCAAATCAGTGCAGATAGATGGAGCATTGTTTGCCTCCTATCGCTCGCTTTTCTTTCCACTCGTTTCTGACTGAGCAGAGGTTTAGTATCCACACTGGCTGAGCTCGTCCATTCTAATTGGACGCTGGGATCCCGAGGAAGCTGCTCACCAATGTGGACCATGTGGACGACAGCGCTGATGGTGGTCGATATATACTCTTATCCTCCTCCTCTGGTAGTGTTATGTGTCTTGATTAATTTCCCCCTTTCTTCCCTTGTTTTCCCGACAATGATATCCTCCAATAGTGACCCACTCCTCTGATTATCCCTGCTTGACTTCACTCCCTCCCCCTTTTAGAGTGAGAGAGAGAGAGAGAGAGAGAGAGGGGGAGAGAGAGAGAGAGACACAGAGAAAGAGAGAGAGAGAGACAGAGTGAGAGAGAGTATTTTTTATCCTCGTTCACTTTCAAAACAAACATTTGGTGTCGTATGGGTTGTTGCATTTAACCTTAAGACTTATCTCTAGCAACACTTAAATGTGAAACACCACGTTTGCAGAGAGTGATTTCAGCACCATGGACAGTGGCCTTGTATTTTATTGTGAAAGGTTACGGTCGTAAAATGTGATCCTCCTCACTCTGCCACTGACAGAGTGATGGGTTATACTTCCTGCAGTGGCAATGGCAGACAGACGTGTGGAGAAGCGAGGGGATGGAGTGAGTGGAAAAAGTGTCATTTCTGTCTAGCCAAGGGCAAGGGAATTCAAGCTGAACCGTGGCCCCCCTCCATATCCTGCAAAACCTTATTGCAGTCATAGCAAGCGGCTACACTTCATCAGTGGCTGTGAGGGAAAGAGTGAAGATTAGATTACTTTCTATATCCAGC
The DNA here is from genome assembly GCF_902827165.1 of Trematomus bernacchii. NCBI lineage: Eukaryota > Metazoa > Chordata > Actinopteri > Perciformes > Nototheniidae > Trematomus > Trematomus bernacchii. Next base: position 11,717,142 of record NW_022987689.1, on the reverse strand, counting down.
ACTTTAAGGGCCCCTGTCTGTGATTGCTCGCCTTTTGTCTCCGAATGCTTTGTTGGAAGGACTTTAATGTTAGGGTTCAATAATAGAACATTGGTTCCCAACACACAGTCCTGACAGATGAACTAAGGATTATTTTCATCAGAGGTCAGACAAGCAAGGGAGACCACACAGATACATTACATGTAATGTAATGTATAATGAGATAATACTGGATTAAATTACAACAAATGTAGTCAACCAATATTACACACAAATATTTTCAAAACACGTAAATCCTGATCGTTATAGTGTAAGGAGTGCATGGGTTTAGGCAAATGTAATGTTGGCAAAAAAAACAAAAACACCACTGAACAGAAGCCAGCTCGCTGGGAGGAGAGAGACATAACTGACATGAGTCTCTTTCACACATAGACTGCAACATTTTCTAAATATAACCCGGAAGTGCTGTATGTGAGAAAGCAAATTTAAATATCATACGGACTGGACGGACTCAATGTCCGTGTAATGTCCGATTGAGCATGGGTGTGAAATTAGGAAGCCTGTACATCATTGCAGTTTAATATACATCAGGCACATGGAGTATTTCCAGTAAGTGGTAAAGCTTGTGACATGGAAAACATCCTGTTGTGTGCTAGGGAAACACTCTCTGAATCTCATTCTCCAGACATTATCCGGGTCAGGAGAAAAAACGTTTATCTGAATGCATCATTTGCAGTAAAGTAAAATGTATTTGACAGAGGCATGGCACAAATAATAATGTATCCATTAGGCCAACTTCTGCCTAGCTGTTTACTTCAGTAACTTAATGACATCACTGTGTAACACTCGCGCTTCTATTGGCTACCGGTCAATACATTGTGATACATCTCTAAGCGGTTGACCAATCACAACAGAGCCAGCCAGCTAACCAATCAGAGCAGACTGGGCTCTGGTTTCAGACAGAGGGTGAAAGAGGCAGCACAGGCAGTCTGAGAAAAATAAAGACCTTTTTGAACATTAAAGCATGTGAACATGTCACAATAGAGGCAAAAAATACAAATATCCACCAAAGATGTTGCATCATAGTCCTCTGTAAATGCTTTTTAGCTATCGACTTATGCAAAACCTTTATCTAACCTCTCTTCTCTATTGCTAACTGATTTAGTTCAGGTGTTAGAAATGATTTCACATGTGGATATCATTTTTTTTTATCAAAAACGAATTTCTTCTCTTTTGGTGAAATAAGTTGAGCAACTCTTCTGCAATCTCCCCACATGGTCCCTGGTGACTGCTGAAGCAAACCCTTGGGTACGAGGAGACAAATCCTGTTTGGATATCAAAGAAGTCTGGGAATCAAAGAAGTCAGTGAATACCCTGTGCACGAGCTGCACCTCTGATGAGGACTCGATCTCACACTAATCACTTCACAGTGGATGAAACTGTGCTGACCCACATTAAGCAGCACTTCATTAACAGTTGCGCTCGCGTGCATGCGCAATGACCCATAGCTGCGTGTGAAAAGGTTCCCATGCCTGAGCAGGTACATTAGTTTGTGTCTAATTGCGTGTCTTTGTAATGCTGAGTACGCCGCAGTGTGTGTGTGTGTGTGTGTGTGTGTGCGTGCGTGCGTGCGTGCGTGCGTGTGTGTGTGTGTGTTTGAGCTAGGATTTTAATGATCTCCTCCTACCCCCGCTGGGCCAGCACAAGCTTATTTCGACCCACATCAGGATAATTAACATCATACTCAAGTGTCTGTAAGAGCACAGGGCTCCTTTTCACCATCTTTCCTCTCTTCCTGCTGTTATTAACTCGCCCTTTTTTTAGCTCACATGAAAAGCAAGCAATATTGAAATTCAACCTACGGGCTATTTGTATGCATGCAAAGTCCCACTCTCAGTTTATTTGCACATAAATTGGTCCATAAACTTTGCTTACAAGTTGTGTTTTGCAGCCATGAAAAATAAAAGCACCCCAGCCTCAAGCTTAACAGTTTTGCTTCATGGTTGCCAGTTTGAATCCCCACATATGCAGTCAGTCCCCTACTCCCTCTTCCCACACTGTTAAACTAAGTGCACTTTGACAAGTCACAGTTCCATTAGCTGCTCTGTGGCCAACATAAGAAGACTGAGGTTCTCTGGGCTGTATGCAGGTGTGTGTGTGTGTGTGTGTGTGTGTGTGTGTGTGTGTGTGTGTGTGTGTGTGTGTGTGTGTGTGTGTGTGTGTGTGTGTGTGTGTGTGTGTGTTGTGGAGTCACAGCAGCACGGTCTAATAACATAAGACTCGCTTAGCCTCCATTCGGCTGTATTTGACAATCCCCTCAGTGATTAGTGGAACAAATGTCTGCTCGTCGCATTACAGCTGTTGTTTTTGCGGCCATTTGTAAAGCTTTCATGTCCTGCTTGCTTTTTTATTAGGAGATCATCACATCACACCGTGTTTGTTTGCCTTAAATCACTGTTATCCCCGAAACATCTGTCTAAAGAAAAATGTAATTTCCTCAACTGTTTTTTTCCTACATTTATATGGAAATTGTGTTCATTTATATCACTCCATTAAGCATGTAAGCGGAAATTATACTGCCCTGTTTTTTTATACTTTGTTTTAGATGAAATCGCTCCGATCCCCATCTGTGAATCAAGTCGTGAAAGTGTATCTCTGCCTGTCATTTTGAAAATAGCTCAAACCAATTTTAGTCACAAAGAGATGGATGATTCAGTCCAAATTATATTTTTCACACTGACAAAGCGCCTGCGTTCCACTGTTACTCATTCACAGTTTGCGCTTCTTAGTTCAAGTTTCTTTCACATGCTGCCATCCACGAAAAATTAATTCTTGGTTTTTCTAATTAAAGCACCAGGACAATAAAGGAACAAAGACACATCCTTTCAATGTAAAAGGTTGAAAAATCCTCCACAGCAGCCAACATCCCTCTTTGATATAGAGGTGTGTGAATTTACAAAGCAAGTGGAGAAAGAGAACATTCCTAATTACAGCCGAACCCTATGGGAGTAGCTGCAAGATCTTTTTTTGCTCAAACGCACACTCACACACACACACAGACACACACACACACACACACACACACACACACACACACACACACACACACACACACACACCACACACACACACACACACACACACACACACACACACACACACACACACACGCACGCACACACACACGCACACACACACGCACACACACACGCACACACACACACACATATGCAGAGGATCGGTCTGTTGTCCATCATGGCCCTCACACCTTGACAGCTTGACAGAGATTTTGACATGTGAGGTTGCAACATAAAGGGATTACACTGATCTGTGATGAAAAGGCATGTTCCGGGCAGAATTCTCCAAGTGTGTATGTAACACTCAATAAACAAGGTGTGTTATACAAGCTCATGGGCAGATCAATTGGTCTCAATAAAACAACATCAAATCTGATTTTGAGACAACATAAGACATACTTGTATATATTACATGTATATTACATGTTTCCCTCTGGTGTTTTTCTGGTATGTTATTATTACATCATACACAAAGGCCTGACATACACAAATGCACCAACAGGAACTCTACACATTAGTGGAGAGGTGTCAGAGTAATGAGGGGCCTTGCTCAAGGACACCTCTGCAGTTTCTGGTTGGCAAACAGGCACCTCTTTATCTACTAGTTCGCACTCTGTTTTTGAGGTCCCACCAGGACTTGAACCGGTGACCCTTCGGTTCTCCAGCCAGGTCCCTACAGACAGAGCTACTGCCGCCGGAAGGTAGTTCTCCGATGGGGAATTGAACCAAGGCCGCAGCAGCAGGAGCGGAAAATCCAACCACTACAACAGAAGATCATTTGAGTTTTGCATACCAGTGTACGTATTTCTGAAGATAAATGGTATTTGATTGCTGGTGCTCACAGTATTGCAAAATTACAGTTTCCGCATGTCCAAGAAACAATGTATTCGCTACTCCGTTAAACAGCATGCAAACTGTCTGTGTTGTTGTGTGAGACCCAGAAAGGCAATAGATGAGTTAGAATGAAAGATTGTTTGTTGGGAGGTAAAAGGTAATGGATATGAGCCAAGAGTTAGCTGAGCAGAGGGGTGGCCTCAGGGTTTGGGGAACTGGGATGATGGCTGGTTGTGAAGCAGAGGGGAAGGAAGAGCAGAGTGTCCAGAGGGAAAGGAGGGTTATTCTGAGTCGAGCCGGTCCAAAAGGGAATCTAAAGTGAAGCTGAGCTAAGTCGGAATCAAGGCCAGGGACACAAGGCCAAAATGATAAGGACTGGAGACCAGAGCAGAGTAAACTGCAGAAACGGGAGAAACAGGATTTGCCTGGGGTAAACAGGAAATAAGCTAAAGGTTCAACATGAAAATGCAGAATTACTGAGCTGCAATCTCGCAAGATGGATGTGTCAGAGCTGTGTCTTTGACGTAGTCTTGATATCTGGATGGAATGCGTCTGTGGCTTCTGATACTGGTTCTTGAAATACAACACAAACAGCTACACAGTTATATTAAAGATCCTTTCAGATAACCTGTGGTACTTTGGGGTGGACAGATGGATTTCAGGTGGTTACATATGAAAGGAATTTGCCACATTACATCAGAAAAGAAGAAGAAGGCAGTACGGAGCATCGAAGGAAGGTTACAGGATGTCTATAAGGTGACTGACAGGGGTAAACGTGCTACAACGGCCCAAAACACTTACATTAGAGTTAAGAGTTGGCCAACAATCACTGTCACTGGAAACTTCAAATGTTAGTTTTATTTGCTTGCTTCAACGTTGTGATCCGGTTTCCTTCGATATTTTTGCAGCTAACCTAGTCATTTCAAATACTGACAAGACACTTGAAGTGCAAGTCAAAACAACATTTCACAAAACATTACAGCATTTCACAAAACATTACAGCTTTTCACAAAACACTACAGCATTTCACTCACAAAACACTACAGCATTTCACTCACAAAACACTACAGCATTTCACTCACAAAACACTACAGCATTTCACTCACAAAATACTACAGCATTTCAAAAAGTATGGAAAGGGTATTCCTTTAGGGAGAACACTTCTTGTTTGTGATTGGACAGAGCCAGCCGGAGAAGCACTGCTGTGCCTTGCTCTACCAGTCTACACTCCATATCTTTTGGTCCGATCGGTATGTGAACCGGCGACCCTTGGGTTCCAAGGCCAAGTCCCTGACTGAGCCGCTGCCGCCTTTGTACGCATTGTGTTGTCAAGTTGGTGAAGATGTTTCTTTGTTTGCATGTGTTTTGGCATATCTGTGTTTTTGTATTTTTACAAAATTTAATTATCAAAAATAACTAACACCTGCACAGGTTAAAACACAACAAAACATCATACATAACATCTGTCTCTGGCACACCTGTCTTCACTCGATAATCACACGCACTAACACAGAGAGAGACAGGAAGCAGAGGGCTTGACAGAGAGCTGTGATCTATGGATTTATCCGCCAGCACTAGGGATGTTGTCTTCTTTAAAGCTGCATTAATCAATATAGCTCACAGAATCAGAATGGGGAAATAGTCAGAGGGGAAATATACTATTACATTCAAATTAGTCTCATTATTTGTTGACTATAAATATATTTTTTCAGGTATTTTATTGTTTTTTGGTTGATTATCCAGTTATTGTTTTTTATCTGGTAATTTATTATTTGGTTGTTGTTGTTTTTTCTCAAATTGTAGCTTACTAACACTTACGTTCAAGGGAGGTTTGTTGTATACCCTGAGTTCTTGTGTCAAATTTCTTATTTCTTTATTATCTGGATTCAATGTGTACAAATAAAGGAAAAAAAAGAAAATGGGTGACTTGACTATCTGTACTGTGAATGGGGTTGCTCTTAGCAACAGTTGCCTATAATATACTGAATTGTATCTGTGTCAATATGATGAGGTGAGGTCAAATAACCTTTTTATTGCTTAAGAAGGTTTCTAACTAAGTGAAATTACCCTGGAGTATTAAATGGCAAACATAATCATAGCGGATATAATTCAATTCAGAATGCTAAAGAAAGGAGTTTTAATACTTATTTCCGTATTTTCATTTGGTATAGAAAAACCAAGGAAAGGAGGCTATGTCGTCCCACAAATCCTTGCAACATTCGGCTGGCTGTATAACATCCACCATCATTGTAACGTGTACACTTTGGACTCACTGAAAACATCCTTCTTATGAGGTGTTACTTTGTTCTGGACAGTAATAATGACCTAAATTGGGCAGCCTTGTGTTAGTTACTGTACTCTTTTACTTGAGTGCTATGAATTTAGGTTGGTAAAAGAAACGAAAAAGGGGCAGATAGATTCTCTCGGCACCATGGTTGCTTTTCTGACTCCTTTGAATTCTCTTCCTCATCTTTCCTTGACCTCATGACGTTTCCCATCAAGGTCAAGGAGAAGTGTAGGAAAGACATAGGACGTTGTTTTTCTTCTTAGTATTCGACTGCAGCCTTAATCCAATATTGACTCTCTGTTAGCTCTGCTCCACCAATTCCTGAGGGAGTGATCCGACTCTTTAGCTGCTAAATGCTCCTCTTAGTTCACCATTTAGTCTCTGATGTGTCTGTCCACTGTTTGGGTTCGAGCAGGTAGTGCACACTTCTGCATTATAATTAGCCTAATCGGTAAGTGTGTTCAGTGTGTGTTCAGTTTGTGTTCTGTTTGCGGAGAAAGTATGTATTTTCGGGAACAATGGGCCTTCAAACAATGTCGATTTTTTTTCCGGGATAACGTGCTTCCAGACAAATATGCTTTTGGTCCAATAATATATCTTCTGATGGGATGGGTTTTCTGAATATTGCATTTTTTGTCCACTCCCTGCATGGTTAAGCTATGGTCACGATTAAGCTGCTACAAGACTTTTCATGGTATAGTGAGGACTAGGCAACTAAAAGCCAGAGAGTATGGATTAAAACACACTTGTTCAGGGTATAGATCATGTTTACAGGCAATTGACAATTGGAGGTCTGTAATGGGACACACACTCCAATTCTGTGAAATGAATGAACGTTGCAGCTACATGATGCTACTAGCACATTCACATCATCTTTCTTCTTACAGGACACACTACTTTCATTTGATGTAAAAGTAGGCATTGGACACAAACCATGTTTAATATGGACATAAATCCAAGGACACCTGGCTATTTTATTATCAGTGATGCTGCCCCCTGTTGGCCGATTGAAAAAATGCAGGCTTAAGGCATTTGGGCATTGGAATGACCTTTTAAGCTCCAGAGGTCGTCCCTTAAATTATAGACAGCTGTAAAGGTCCCTTGTTGTGAAACGTAAAATAAACATGTTTTTTAAATATATTTAAAGCATGTGTGGGTCTCATATAAATAATGTGAAAGTGTGTGTCGCTAAACAATTTACAAATGTCATGGGGACTTTCATAAGGTTGTGATGTTACTATACTTTTTAAAGGTAGAAAGAAATATGCCATGTGATCATAATTATAGCCTAAGCATTTAGCAACTGAACAGTGGGACACTTCCCCATAGTTAGAAACCCAAAGTTAAATGTAGAGTGAATATTGCGTTTAGGTGGTCGGACATCAAACTCCACATTAACTATACCCACTAACGATATACACTTCATAAGTTCATCATATGTCTGGCGTTGCTTATAAACACAGTTCCGATCATTTCAATTGTGTTGCAGAAAAAAATATTTGTTAGTGATTCTGTGTTTGTGCTTTTATTTCTCCACCCGTACACATTGTGCAGTCAAAGGCACGTCCAAACAGAACACAAGGTGCCAAAAAGCAGAGCAGAGGTGTCTTCCTCTTACTGGATATCCCCAGTTGCCTTCTCTTCTGTGATTTCACAGGAACTCCCATTACTATTGCAGACGGGTACCTTGCTTCGGAAACACAATCAATACTCTTCCATTAAGGTGATGAACGGTCCGTTTCCCCAACATTCTGCAGTCAAGACAAATTCTCAGGAACCACTGATCCAAATCAGTCAATGTGGCCATGACAGCACTAAAGCCAGGCGATGTGAAGGGTAAAGAGAGTTGCTGAGTGAGGAAGTGCAGCCAACTCCTCCATCCCTACTGCGGCAGTCATCTCCTGTAAAGCATGCTATCATTCAGAAGTCAATCCATACAGACATTTATTCCTCAAATGTAGAGCGAGGGATACATGTTTTATCCATCAGCTCTCTGAGGGTTGGATCTTGTCTAAGAGGTAATTTCAAACTCAATTTAAATTGAGTCTGGCAGATTATCAACGTAATTTTAAGCTTTAGAAGAGAAATGTAGACGTTGGTTATTTCCACCCTGTTCTGGCCTGTAATGGTAACTGACTTGGCACCTGTGGAAATGAAAAGTAAGTTCCAAGAGAACATATTTCCCTAGAATATTATCAGCCAAAATTCCTATCATCGTTTAACAGCCAACAAAACACACACACTGTGCTTTAATTTATAGAAGAAATGCAAATATATCCTTCAAGAAACAGGAATTTGCTTACTAATATAACAGGTAAATATTTTGCGAAAAGCTTGGCAAAGGCTGTTCATTTAATAAGGTCAGTGTTGTTAGCTTGCTCGGAAAAAGAGTTTGCCTTTAATTTAACAGCTGACATGTTCTACTTGGGTAAACTGGAGAGAAATGCAGAGTGGCAAAGCAATTACTGAGTGACTGACAGGCTTGCAGCTGAACAAGAAGCAAAACCGAGAGGACACATTCTGAATAATGTTCAAAGAAAGTCCACATTTTCCTGTGAAATAAAGAGAATGGTGTAAGTGTAAATGCCAGTGACTGCTAAAAATATCCAATTAGGATCATTGAATGAGAAAAATTGTAACTATTTTAACAATTACAAATACATATTCGACTGCAACATTACAGTTTACCGCTCAAAAGCTTGAACACACATAATAATACCATAGAAGTGTCAAAGTTACAAAGATTTCACATGTAAAAGTCAATAGATACTCATCGTAAAGTTGAAAGAAAAATCTGCTGCACAAACCGCAGATGTGGATTTACAGGTGTTTTCTATGCAGGCAGGGAGAATCTAATTCAAGACATTGTTGAGAATAATTATTTGAAAAGCTTAATCCCATAGAGGGCCTAAAGTGTGGCTAACGATGATTGTTTACAAAAGATTAATCATTTAGCCTTTCATTTTCAAATGATAAAGCCAGACTACGAGTTCCAGTCACAATAGCTGGATTTATGAGGATGCACTTGGTTTGAGCTACATGCTAACATCCCCATGCTATCAGGTGACAATAACAATGAAGTTTAGCAAGTAAGATAAGGACATTTTGGCTCCAGATGCATTTCTTTCTGACCCTTAGACCTTCTTCATGACCAACAAAGTCAAGACAGAAGTACTGCTCCGTTTTAAGCTGCAGCCACACGAGGGCGATAACGGTCGTATCCGCCACAGTTCTCTATCAGATAGACGGTTCGGCCACACGAGGCCGACAGGGAACGCAGATAACGATAACGATAACGGGTCCCAAGGTGGGTAGATCTGCGGACGAAACGCTCTGGGGGGCCAAACGGCTCCGTGTCTATAGGCCAGACCACCGTCACACAGCTGATGGTGATTAGATAATCATGATCAACCCTGGGGGTGAGGAGGATCAATCCAGAGGCCCTCAACCAATCAAAAGAGTCAGGAGCTAGAGCAAATGAAAATGACATCAAACAAAACAAGATCACTATAAACATATTGATGGAAAATAAGAGAAAAAGCTCTACATTTTGTAACTCTAAACCCTTCAGATAAACACTGACTAAAACATTTGTGATGGATCATTCATTATGTTCCATGCCTCACTAATCAAAGACTTAAAACACTTCATTCATTATTTTAAAACGTATACCATGTTTATCATCTGTGTTTAATTAGCTAAGCAAATTACATTTGAAGCTAATAAGAACCTGAGTTGTGTATAGTGTCAACAGTTGTAGCTTCATTTGGATTCATTTTCCCGGGCAACGTAAATGTGTGTACAACATTTCTGTACAAAGAACAAATTGTAAGAAATGTTTCTGAGACATTTCAGAAGAAGCTGCTCCATCAACAAACAGGATGGTTGTCATTGCCATCCCTAAAGACATTTCACAAGCATGGCTCAAATCCCATTACAAGTACCTAGAGTCCAAGGTAACTATAAAGAACTTGTTTTGTCGAAAGGTAAAATAATAAATATAAAATAAATGTGAAAGTCCTAACATTGCATAAGCTGGAACCAAGGAGTGTTTGCTACTTCTGTTTGATAAATGACTCAAAAGTGTTCCAATTAATTATCTGTCTGACAGATAATCGTTTCATCACTATTTTTCTTTGTATCTACGGTAATTGTGACTCTTGCTATTTCTAGACCTCTGTGGTACTTTCTCATAGTAACTCCCCCTGAACTGACAAAACGTCCCTTAAACTCTGCTTTAAAACACTGTCAAAATCACTGCTGGTGCTATTTTGCAAATCCGCATGGAACAAACTGAATGACATCAGGATGAAGGACTGTCCCGTTAATTCATTAATCTCCGGCTAGTGTCAGATGATCTGAATAACAATAACATCCACTCTCACTCTCTCCCCAACCTAATTAATGAAAGTGTAACGTTGTGGTGTCAGGCCGCAGATATGTCGTATATTAAAGCTGACAGGAGCCACAGCCTTCTCGCTGTGACCCTGAGCGGTGGCTGCATTTCAGTTCTGGTAAAGAGAAATGTCGGGAACTGGAGTCACCTTTCAAACAAAATGCACCAATGGTCCCCCAAGCTGGGAAATTGCTTTCCGTCAGAAAAAAACACTCCAGTGCCGGAAATGTCCTTCAGCAACCCCTGATACACAAGCTGAACAACACTCCACTGCAGTGTTGTTCGGAGGGAAACAGGGACTGCATACAATGATTATAATCAACAGTTACAACCTCCACAACTGCCCCCTGTCTGCTACTGTTTGGATCATACGGGCTGATTCTCCTCTTGTTGTTTCCTATCTTCTTCCAACAGCACTGTTCCAGCTGATTGTGTAACTGAACAGACTTATGTAACTGGAAAAACAGCAAGCCAATAACGAGTATAAGAAATGTTGTGTTCGTTGTGCTGACACCTAACAAGCCATTGACATATAGCTGTGTTCAGTCAGTAGCTTAATCCTGTGACCTGGTTGCACCCATGATGGATGCTGTGGCCCTGTGATAAAATGGCTTGGCTTGAGTAGCTGTGCCTGTCAAAGGGTCTCTCCTTATAGCCACTGTCATGCTGCCCTCTTCTGATAGCAGGTGATAGTGCATACTGTAGAGAGCCATCCTGTCAGTGTCCGTAACAATCAACAATTATGTGCACCAAGGAAGTTATGTGTCTGTCTGCAGCGTTACAGAAAAAAAGAATGCCCTGATTTTCATGAACTTTCTCCTGAACTCTCTTTTATCACCAATATACAGTAAGTTTGACGCTCTGAGACCTTCACAAGGTATTTTAAAACTAACTCAAGCTAAATGTCTCCATGAAATCTGCTGTGGAAATTCCTGGTTCCTTGGAGACAAATGATAATGTTTTTCGTGACACCCCGGTCTTTCATTCAACAAAACATGGCCAATTTGCTGGTGTAATAGTAAACTGAGAAATAAAGGCACTGAATAATGCTTTCGCTGCTGCAACACCCTTAGATTCTTATTTCCTTTATTATAAAAGAAATACTTGTAAAGGCCATAACCAGGTCTTTAAACAACATTTCTGGTGTTTTCAAGTCTTACGTTAAAGAGTGTGATACACTTTAATCCAGCTACTGGACATTCTGAAGAATTTGGTTGCTAAGCCATGTTTGAAGAAACACTCTCCTTAAAAGTATGTCCTGCTGCTGCCTGCATGTATACTAGTTTAATTTGATGCCATGCTGCCCTCTTCTGACTCCACGTGGTAAAGTGGTTTTCCATTGGTGCTTAATGATTTCATTCAGAAACCAGGACACTATTGTTATTTAGCTGACAACTTTATCCAAAGCAACTCTCATACACCTCAAAACAGAAAATGGGGAAATATTAGTTAAGTATCTTAAGTCCCAAATGTTGACTGCAGGGTCTGGGAATCAAACCACTGACCCTCTCATTAGTAAATCAGCAGATTATAACCCCTAAGCCACAACCATAATTTTCACATTCATAGTAATTTACCTATTGACGTTTCAGTAATATTCACATTATAAAAACAACCAATTAAATATTTGTGTTTCTGTGGCATGAAAAGCAGGTTGCTTATAGCCACAAATGACTGATTGCCAGTGAAAACAGCTAATTGACGTTGACAGCCTATTGAAGTTTAACCCTAAACATTTTTTTTAATCAAGGTAATGAACTTTCCAACCTAATGTAGTTGGAAAAAAGGGCGTATGGGCTCGACTGTGTCACATTTGAACCCAATAATGTTGGGTTTTTTCACTACAGAAGATATAAGTTACCCCAGTGCAGGAGTTACTCTCTGCCTAAATGGTAGCGTTTCAATCAAAATGGTATTTACTAGTTAAGATATTCAAGAACTGTTTAAATTGTTGGCATGAAGATACGCCAATTTTCTCACTTCCCATTTCAGAACGCCTACAGTACACTGCTCTGCTTCCTTTCAATAAATGGCTAAATTCTATTAAATCTTCTCTCAGTTCAGCCTTGCTTTCTTCTTGGCCTACATTTACACACACCTGTAACTCATTTGTGTCTCTGCCACTTAATAGACGGTGTCTGTATTTCACTCCAACACCCTGATGAAGGCTTTTATCATTTACTGTATCTGAAGTGTGTGGCTGTCAGCCATGTAATAGGCTTTTTATTTTACACAGTCAAGACTTAAAGTGCCTGGGGTTATTTTATTCCTCAGTCACTGCTTCGCTTCAGAGCAAGACCATACATCTGTTGCTGAGTTTTATCTTAAGGGGAATCTTTGGCATTTATCAACCTGGAACCATTTCTCCCTGGATTTTGTGTCTGAGTAACTAATGGGGACAACAGTTTTTGGAACTGTTTAGTAACTTCAAGCTCCATCAATTAACATCGAATAAATTGCTTGTTTTTCACGGGAATTCTCCTTGAGAGGTACTTGATTCGACACAAAAACCTTTCATAATGTTTCCAGACAGTTGTTACAACAATCTGAGACTGTCAGTGGAAAAACAAGTGGCACTTTATTACCGACGAGGTGGAATTGCATTGAAGATTGCAGTCCTGTTTTGTGGCTGCAGTTTATTGCTCAATAATGGACCAATTCCAGAAATGGATGTCCATTTGTTTCTTAGAAGCAAAAATCTTTGGAAAATTAGTCAAAAATACAGTTAATTGCTCTGCGGACATCATCACTATGACCTGACCGGGAATGACCTTTCTACAAGCAGGAAACAACAAATATGTCTCCAGGGGAAATGCGATGTGCTTACTTGCTGTTTAATGTTGTTTTATGTATGTAATAAGACAAAATTATTTGTCTTTCTCTGTTATAGTAAGACTTAATGTAGCTAACATTAGCAGATCATGTACATAGTAAAGTTAGTATAAGTTATAAGTACAGTTTTAGCCATAGGACTAACTAAGTGAGATCTGTGTAAAGCTAGCTAACTTAAGCTAACGTTAGCCACCATTGCAACTAGTTAGGCTATCACTAAAAGTCCTGAGTGTTTGGAATTGAACAACAGTATGTTTATGCCTTCTTAAATCTACTTTTAGTTTGTAGGAAGAACATTGATTCTTCTTTTAAAAAGGTCTATACTTGCACAATCCCAAATAGTCTGTAATCATTAGATAATTATGGGCCATTTTTACAATAGATTCTATACTACAAATGTGCCAACATTGTATGAGATATTTGGTGTATAGTAATTTTCCCTACTATAAAACCTATACAAAAAAACAGATATAGTTCTATAATGTTTGTATGCAGTTTGAATAAATGACACATCTATAGTCCTCACTCTTTAAAAGCGACAACTCCATAACATGGTAACTCATTAGAGGTTCATTTAAAACACCAATTACCTATTAGAGGTTAATTAAAAACACAGACATCCCATTTATCAAATCTGTCCCATAAAACGTTCACAGACTTGCATCTTGAGTGGTATGAACTACTTTAAAAAACACATCATGAAACACGTGAACACTGCAGCGCACTGATCTTTAAAATAGATTTTATTTAGCATTTTGTAATTCAACAGTTTACGATATACAGCTGACAGGACTAAGACATTTCAATGGATTTTGGCCCTAAAGGTTGAAGAACAGACATCGTTAGATTGACAGATATATATGATAGAGGATACCAGAAGGACTGTGTTCTCTATTCTCGCTTTTTCTCTCCACTCCTCCCATGAAACAATGTACATTGGCATAGCGACAACACAGCATTTGTCCACTGACACCAGCACAGTTTATTTCAAACAGACCACTGAAAGTAAGACATTATTTACCCAACTTGGTTTCTTTTTTTCAAATGATTATTCTAATTATGTTTTTTCCTGTTGCTTAGACGAATGACTTCTTTAAAGTGCTGAAACATAATGGTATGTTTATGTGAGCAGTAGTAAGAAATTCAAGAGGTAATGTTCTGTAATTTACATAGAACCACAGAAACAAGGTGAAGTCACAGTTCTTTAGTACAGTAGAACACTTGTGCAGTGAATTTGTGTATAAAAATGGTCAAATGCTTCACGTAGTTCTTCAACATCAGTGACTTTCTTCATGACCACTTCAGTGTAAGATGACAATAGGCAATAGCATATTAGTATCTGAAGACATGGGTCAGTTATGAACTATTTTCAATTGTGTTGATCTTTTTTTTGTAAGTGTCCTGTAGGACGTAGTTGGTCAAAATATAATAGTCACTATACCTTTGTCTGATGGCACACAATTGTCTAAAATGTCCACATAAAACAAAATGATGTCCTGATATTATAATTCAGAGCTGCACAAGAATGAAAATGTGAGTTAATGGGTCCTGATGCTAAATCAATGTTAGAGGCTGAGTAATTTTGGTGTTTTGATTTTGCTAATATTTAAAAATATTGTAACAGCTAGACAAAAAAAAGTTCAGTTAAGGGCCACTGAATATTAAACCGTAATGTACGACTGTTGGCACTGCACTGTGTAAAATGTAGTTCCTGTGATATTGTTCTTTTAAAAAAAGCATCGTCATGTAGCTGCAGCCGCCATCTACACCAGAGCTCACCTTAAAAACGAACCATTCTTTCGTAGTTCAAGTTTCGATCCAAAGATTTTGTTTGGAAATGCTTTTTTAATATTAGCTGGCTTTATCTTAACGTTTCAATGAATACTTCAAAAACAACAAAAAAAGTAGTGACATTTAACATTGGATAAACAATTATTAAAATCTGAAGATAAAATATGTAGTTTTCTTTCTCTTCTTTTAGTACAACAATTTTTTTTCTTAAAAGATAGACTATATTATTAGCAGAATAAGACTTGGCTAGTTCTGATGGGTTAGAGGTACATCGACATCAACACTTACACTACTCCTGCTCTACATGCAGGCTCAGCAGTACGAGCAAATCCACTACACACAGAGTACACAATACACCTGACGTCTTCTACATTACACTACAAGAAAAATGACAAATCATAAAACAAAATGAAACATTACCCGCCCTCCCCGAACCCGCAAAAACAAACTTACCCCCCCTCGAAATAAAAGCAAAGATGAACACACACATACACAGTCCGATTATATATTTTTTACATTACTGTACAAAGGGAGGAAGAGTTGTGGGGGGCAGCGGAGTAATGGTAAGGGGTATGTAGAGCGATAGCATGGAAACATGGTGGCTAAGCCTCACCTACTACAGCATGAACACGAGACAGGCAACCTTAAAAACAGGAAATGGTCTGCAAGCTGTCCCAATATGCACTGAGAATAATAACTTCGTATTGACCTTTTCAGCAAACAAAACCTCATCTAGAAAGTGCAGCACTCCTAAGATTGGAATTTTGACTTGGAGTAAGCAACGCAATATCTTTAAATAAGTAGGTGGTGAATGTATTGTTTGATAGAGCACCAGAATGTAAAAAAAGACAACTAACTACCAACCAAGGATACAATTCTCCATATATGGAAACAGTCATTGCACTGTATGTTTCTCTTAACAAAGCTGTTCAAAACTTGTGTAGAAATGTGTGCTTTTTCAGAAGCTCACTGTGCTTATCATGATTTATTTGAACTACTGTGCTTAGCATTGACCACCCTTCGTCGCTTCCTTAATATGTAATACTTTCTGGTGTTGATTTTTAGTTCACAGTTCCACCTCTGTTGTGCGTACTACCCTGAGTGTCAGCATCACCCCATCTTGTGGATCACAGCAGGGAGTGCACTGTCATGTAAACAAAACTTCTAAGTAAATCATTGTGGGGAATAGTGGTCAAAGAAAACAAAGAATGTGCGGATATAATCTGAAGTGGTGCATCATTATTTCTGAAAATTGTTGAAATGACTAATAAGCATCAACATACAGACATTATTCATGGGAAATATGCTTTTTTTCTTTCCTTCTTAGAATTGGAAAATAAATGAATACCACTCTGAAATATGAAGTTGGAGCTAACATCTGCTCAGCTTGGCATAAATTCTTTAGTCGTTATGCTAAGCTAAGCTAGCCAGGTGCTGTCTGAAGCTTCATCTTTACTATAGACACATGCAAGTAGTATCTCAATCTTCTCAGCTAACTCTCAGCAATACATTTACAAATAGTATTATACTCCTTTAAGTCTCTCTATCCATAAATATGTTGTTTACAACATACAATTTGTGTTTTATGACACACATGCGAATACTGTTATTGTAGCCCCGTAGTTCTCCAGACGTGAAGGAACATTACAGCCAGACCTGATGCAATCCAAAACAATCCTCCCTGCCTGGAAAGCTAAAAGACAAAGGAACGTATGATCTTCACACAGCTGTCGAGATGACAAAAAACACAACTCACGTATTTGTTCTGTATTTAGACTGCCAGAAACCTCTACGACCACACTACTACAAAACCAATCCAATTGAGCATGCTATAGAGACCCCCTCTCTGTCCCTCCACAACAAAACCACAATGAATCAAGTCACAGATGAGGAATGGTAAACACGGTTAATTATGATTCTGTAGTTTTACATGTTTTTTGTACAAAATAAACATATGCTGTCTTTATAATTATTTACTAAGTTACTTTACAATAATGAGAGGTAAAAAGGAGATTTTTACTGAGAGAACGATACTATACAGCTACATTTAAATCTACATCATTCATTTAAGATTTTTTATTCTGTATTCTTCTGGAAAAAAGCTACATCTCTCTCCGTTTTTTGTCTCTCAACCAGTCACAGCTTGATTCAGAGATTGAAAAGAAATACCTGTAAATACATTAAAGGTTCCACTGACTGTAAAAGACTGACACCATACCAGCATTTCTGCGATATACAGTATATAATGTTGCCAAAAACATGTGCAGGTAACTCAGGTAATGTTTTTGGTAACATGCCTTAATGGGGCAGATTGTTATGACCTATGGGAGACACAGACTACGACACACCTAGCTACGTCCTCTAGCCCGGTACCTCCTTCACATCCCAAGATGCATTTCACTCAAAAATAATGCCTGGAAGACTTAAGGAGAGATGGCTCTCCTATGAACAGAGTTGCATCTGTACGTTTCATGTGTATGTATAGGTGATTTTAGACAGCGGGGACAAGTGGTTTCGGTCCACATACATTTAACAGGCCACCTTAGTGGAGACAAGGTTTCCACGGGCAAGGAACAACAAGAAACCACAACGTGTGTGTGTGTGTGTGTGTGTGTGTGTGAATGCAGAGGCAGAGAATACAGCACTGTTAACTGATATTCCTCTGCTGAGTTTACAAAGTTTAAGCAGCTTTAGTGGAAAAAGAAGTTACAAATGGAGGACATTTCCACAGAAAATCAGTGTAAGTCGCCATCTCAGGTGTTAAATATGTGTGCTCTGTAAGAACTTTTTGAAGAAGCAGCAGCATAAAATAACATGTTTAGTCTTAAGCTGAGATCAACTATGGTTGAGGTCACTGTGTGCTGTAAAATGTACAATAGTGTGAATGTACTGGTATGAACGAATGTATGCACGTCTTTTCCTGACCGATGCCCATCTTACCGCATTATCAAACTGCAAATGGCCAGTTCAGGCACGGTTCACCCTGCTTCTCTTTATTACAGCACCACTGTGTATCACATTTCAAGTCTCCAGCTGTCAAAACACTGCTGCTAGAAAGTCACCAGTTCCTAAACAGACAAGGCTAACAGAATAAAGGAGAACAGTGTGTGTCTCTATGTTGCTGCATGCACAAAACCAACAGCGTCATAATTGTACTGTACCTCTAACTGCATATGAAGATGTACACGTTTTACCAAAAAAAGTGAAAGGAAAAACAAACTGCATTATTAAATTATGCGTAACAAATTAACAACCCACACACTCACTAACATACACACTCTTTTGGATGATGACCCCATTTTCTTCCTTTCGTCTTTTTTGTTCTTCTTCGTTTTTTCTAGAGACAACACACAGATGGATAGAAGAGGTTAGGATAGATATAATAAGCCCTTACAATATGTAAAGGTCTCCAGCAAATGGGATCTCCCCCACAGAGGACTGTGGGAAAGTGGGGTGAGGATGGAGGAGAAGGAAGAGATGGTGGAGCACTGGCGGGGCGCTGCCCTGGATAGCGCTGACAGAACGGGGGCCGTCTATGCGCTGGGGTTGGGGCTGTTGTGCGTTGTGTTGGTGGAGCCGTTGCTTCCCTGGATGGTGAGGCTGATATCATCCTTCCTCTCCGTCTCCTCCTCCTTCGCCTCTTCCTTCGGCTCCTCATTCAGCTCCTCCTTATCCTTGAGGGGGCGAGCCTCCACAGTTTCTTCGGAGGCCAGGGGGGCGTAGCGGCCTGTCCGGTGCTCCCTCAGTGCAGGGCCCCACTTTGGATGTGGCCGGCAAGAGAACTTCAACCGCTGAGATAGAAAGAGGAAGGCATTACACATCAACCAGAGCAACTTATAACGAGGGGGAAATGTAAGAGTGAGTCAAAAATATATCAAAAAGCTGTTTGTTGGGCTCTTAATCCAAGATTAATCAATTCAATTAAAGGTGGGGTAGGTAAGTTTGAGAAACCGGCTCGAGATCGCTAGAATTTGAAAATACAGAACCGGAGAAAATCTGCCACTTCCTTACAGAGCCCCTCCTCCAACACACACGAACGCGCACATGACCAATGAGGGCACGAGATAAGTTTGTGCACAGATGGAAGGCTGACAGGCAGGTAGGCCATCCAGTTATTTTAGCCGGGCCGGCTCAAATGATTGGTCGTGCTTTTTACAGTACTACAGCTTCCACAGATGACATTTCTTTATGGATTTTTTGTCAAAGCACTTAAGATATTCATTGCTATCGGGATGTTAAGAGCATTCCATGGAATATAACAAAAAGTGTATCTCGAGCCGGTTTCTCAAACTTACCTACCCCACCTTTAAAGACTGAGCTGGAATTTCAACAACAAATTAATCAGTTTAGGCATTAATTATGAACATATGACTGAAAACTACCATAACTGTTGAGGCACTAATTCAACAGCTTTTAATCTGATATTTCACCTAAATTGGACTTTTCTACAGTGCAAATACGGATAATGCTTAAGCTTTAACCAAGCAGCAATATTCTATTGGAAAAGTAAAGTCATTGCAGAAGTGCCTTAAATCTGCCTTCCCTTTAATAACCTACTCTACTGGTAACAAAATGAGTCTGATTAGCATACTTCTTGATTGATATATTACCTTAGTTAATATTTTCCTGACCAGTTCAGTGTCTCAATCGATACTTACTTAAGTCATTTTCACGAGAACATAAGGTTTATTTTTATAATTAAGGTCCCATTTATAATATGCTTCGGGGGGTTTCTACCATTGTGCTGTCCGGTTTGGTTGTTGTTTCCGTTTTGGTCCTAGAACCATTTCATTGGATAATAATCATCTAAATGTATGTAATGTAAAGGTACAAGCAGGATTATTGGGTAACATCCTGTACCTCTCTGAAGGTGGCTCCTGGGGACCTTGAGATCTTGTAGAGGGCATAAATGGGTATGCAAAGCACCGAGGACATGGCCATGCAGAAGCCGATATACAGAGACCAGGTGGGAAACACGTAATCATTGTAGGTGATGGGCTTGTACTGGATCACTGTGAAGACCATGATGCACTGCAGGGACAGAACAGAGACATGAGACAACATGAGAAACCATTTACAGCAGGTGTCTGTATAACTAATGATCTTCATTTAAAAACACACAGTATGAAACAAAAAATAACAAATGGAAAATATTGGATTATATTATGTTGGATGTTATAGTAAATGTGATACAATTGAATGAACATCCCACTGTTCTGATTCATTAAAAACATTTGTCTTTTTTACAATTTTACACACTTGGTGGTTCGTTCTTAATACCTAGACAGTTTCCCATTGAAACAGAGTGTATGGCTTTGCTAACAGTTTACACATATATTAAACTGTAACCACTGTATCATGTTACGTATTGTATCACCAGATGTTTGCCCCGCTGTAAACAGCAGCAATGTGTCTTTATTCAAAAGTTGCAGATAATTATAGTATAACTCATGACTGTTCCCAACAGCATCGAGTTTATTCTCTGTTCTAGCAGAGGCCCTGCAGAGCGAAGCATTCATCTGTGTAGTGAAATGAAAGAGAGAACTAAAGTGGCTGAAATACGACCAGTAATCCAAAACAATGCATTTCTTGGTTAGCCCAGAAGCTTAGCGCGCTAATACGTCTGCTTGGGAAATACCATTGATAGCAGCTCCATGTGTCCATTTCCCAGTCAGAAAGATTTACTTCTAGAAGTTTTATGTTGGAAACGAAGCCAACAGTAGCCAAACAGATTAGTGTTGACAGCTGCTCTAAATGTAGGTCAGGCCCCTAACAATGTGTCAGAAACTCACGCTGAACGTCCTTCACATCAAAGTCTGGTTTGATTCCTGGTATAATGTTTGCATTTTTACAACAGGTATGTTTGCACGTGTGTGTGTGTGTGTGTGTGTGTGTGTGTGTGTGTGTGTGTGTGTGCGTGCGTGTGTGTCCACTTACAGAGATGATGACAGGGGAGATGAATCTCCAGCAGACTTTAAAGAAGAGAGGAGGAGGGAAGCCCAGCATCATCTCAACGTCTTTGAAGTATTGCTTATGGCCTGCGAATGGAACAAAAGTCATCCAGTAAGGTCAAAGTGTGATTGATCATTTTATTGATTGCGGTTATTAGTTTTTTTTGACAATGTTGCCACGCTATGAAGACAAAATAAATCATTTACTTGGAGCTTAACAGTTTGCACACCTTTGTTTGCACCCGAGTTTTTTTCCCTGGATGTGCGCACACTTGCTCTTCTTCTGACATTGACTCTACTATTGTTCTATTTATGGAATCATTTGGACAGAGATAGGAAAATTCCACCACCAAACCAGAAATAACACCCAAATTGCAAAGCACATAGTCAATATTTGTCTTAAAGAATAGTTTTTGTGTCACAGCAGCATTACAAATCTGAGTTTCTTTGAAGTATATAGTACAAAGAAAAGCATTCCTCCTCACCGTAAACATACATGACGCAGACGCACATGATGCAGGAGATGATGACAAGAGAGAAACTAGCAGCGTAGTTGTCCATCAGTAGCAACCAATAGATTCCTGCCTGTACACAGAAAAAAAAGAGATTGAATGAAGACCCCATGAGAGAAAACATGTTGCGATTAAAGAGCGTGTTTGGGACGTACCCGTGTTGTGAGTGGCACTCCAAGTAAGAATCCAATGACGGCCACCGACAGCGTGACGACGGTCTTGTTCCTGATGATCCAGTCTGTTCCGATCTCATCGACGACGGCCGTCACCAGAGTCTCCAACAGACAGAACTGCAAGACAAAGGGACGAAGGGTACATTTCATTTAAACATTTGAGAAACAAGTAAGTACGTTTTCTAACTTGATTAGGTTACCACAAATCTTTATAGATCATTTGAGACGGTTTTTCCATGTTTAACAGTTACTAAATCATTCAGTGTAAAAAGGTCGGAATGTTATGAGAGAAAAAGCTCATGTTTAGCAATGACATTTCTCCCATATTTAACATTTCTATAAAAATGTTCAATGAAGTGCTTTACTTAAAGGTGGGGTAGGTAATTTTGGAGAAACCAGCTCGAGTGTGCTAGAATTTGAAAATACACAACCGGAAAAAATCTGCCACTTCCTTACAGAGCCCCTCCAACACACACGAACGCGTATTACCTGTGAGCTGTGTCAAAGAGGTTCATCTAAAATATAAGGTTATTTAGGAAAAATATATCATCATTTTTTTTAAATAGGGTTGTATGAGGTACAGGTACCTACAGGAGATTGTGGTTGGAAAAAGATAAATGTTAATGCTTTAGTGGAACATTTGACTAATTCTCCATCAGGGATTGGTTGGTTTTTAAGGCAATTTTCTTGACATCTACTTTAGTTTAATTTACATTGGGCAATTCAAACATTTTTACATATCACCTAACGCTAGTATGCTACCAGTTTCACAAATATGACTAAAACCGAAGCACAGCTGATGGGAGAACAATTCGCTTTTTGGTAATAAACCAAAGCATTGGATCAATTGTACCCGATGATGATGCAAGGTTTAAAGTTGTGATATCAACAATTACTAATGAAGCGGCCCCATTATCAGAACGAGCTGGAGAGATGAATAGGCTGCAACCACTAGGGGGCCCCATGGCAACGCTAGGCTCATTAGCTGCTTAGTATTGTTCGGGATGCCAGTCATCAGAGGTTTGGTTGAAGTCTTTTTTGCTTTGGAAGATTTTTTTGTAAAATGACCCAAAGTACCTAAGTGGCCGCTATGATAAGAGCCGTTCAAAATGTCTAGATGATAGGAAAGGAGCTTTAATGCTTCCCTTTACGAAAGGAGAGGAGATAATGTTGTCCCATTTGACATCTTTTGCCATATCTTGCTAAAGTGCTTATATGTTTAAAACTGTATAACAATATGTTAAACCAAAAGGCAAACTATCAATGGAACACCACTTACTGTTGAAATTGTAAAAAAGTTATCCAATCACGTCAACATTTCAGCATTGTTTGTTGCCTTTTTCTCTTAAAATCCTATGGGAAACACTGATGTACTGAACAGTTCTCGAGCCTCACCTGAGTCCCCAGTCCCAGAAGGATGAGCATGAAAAAGAAGAGCAGTGACCAGAGAGGGGAGATGGGGAGCAGAGTGAGGGCTTCTGGGTAGGCAACAAAGGCCAGGCCCGGGCCGTGGTCTGCCACCTCGGACACAGGGACGTTCAGGTTGTGTGCCATGAAGCCCAGGATGGAGAAAATGACAAAGCCGGCATACACGCTGGTCGCACAGTTAGTAATGCTGATGATGATGCTGTCTCTGTATGGAGAACATAGAAGAAGAAACATGTTTGGGTTTCATTTAACTGCTGGATACCAGAATTGCATAAATTAGCGACTTTGACTGCTGTATATCCAGCATTGTTGAAATGTAAACTATACCTGTTCAGGAAGTGCAAGATGAACGAAAAAAGGGGAACATCGCTAAAAATGCACCAATTAAATATGAATACCAACAATGAACAGAACCCTATTGTCCTGTCATGAAGGTGAATGCATGCAACCTTTCAAATGAATATATGCATTTATTTAAAAAATGTGTTTTCTACAACGACCTACAAATAAGGTACAATCCAAAGAAGAAGAAAAAGCTTTCGAGAATAAGTGCGGTTCTATTTTACACCTGACACAAGTGCAAAAAGCCTTTTTATTCTCAAGGTGAAGGCTGACCCAGCAGCACCTTGTAAATCCATCAAATGTTCTTTCAAATGTGGACAAAACTATTCAAGGTTGGCAAAGTGCACAGGAGTTTCTGCAATGTTTGAATCGGGACAGAGAAAATGGCACATAACCATTGCAAGTAGGGGGAAAAAATTGCTCTCTGAAGTGCACGGGAATATGTAATAAAATAAGAAGAGAACATGCTGTAGGTACGTTGGTCCATGTTTTAATTTGTATTGTGATTAAATTAATAGCAAAGTAGAAAAAAGCCAAGTTTTTATTAAAGATGTCTTAATATCAAGATCATTTTGAATCAAATGAAGACACAATTGTGTCAAAATCAGGGCTGTTGTCATGGTGATTTTGACCCCAACTTCCTCTGTAATTCCAGCGCAGAATTTCCCCATAAATGGAATGGCAGTGAAATTGCATAGAGATCATAGAAATTGCGACAAGCTACATGTATTACACTTATAGAGTGCCACAGTGACGAGTCCTAAAACCCGGAAGTAAGTTAGCATTTTACCACTTCCGGTTCCTTCGCCAAAAAGCAATGCAATTTCTCCATAGGATTTTGGAAAATAGATCGAAATAAGGTCTGTGGTTGAGACACATTGAAGAGACGGATCACCTTTTGTTCTACGACATTAAATACATCAGCAGTGACCCCACTGGTGATTTTTGAAGAGTTTACGTGTCTGAAAAACGATGGTTGTTAACAAGTGGCTGAATAGGACTACAGAAGTTGTCGAGGCCGTTGTACGTCATTACGCCGAACACGTAAACACTCCTCTAAGTTAGTTTTTCCCTGTGTTCTGCTTGAAAGCAAGTACCTGCCTCCTGCAAACTGTTCAAACAAACGCTTCAACTTGTACCATTTAGAATCTGTATTTTTGAATATGGATCTTAAGTTGGCGTGACGTTGAAGCAGCGACCCTGCTGTAGTTCCTTTATAGCATAACGTTAGCATTTTGCTTCTGGCGACTAGATTTATGATTAGAAAATGATAAAAGTAGAGTAGACATGTGGAGATTATCTGGCTGAACAAAGCGTGATCCGTCTCTTAAATGTGTGTCAACCACAGACCTTATTTCCAGCTATTTTCCAAAATCCTATGGAGAAATTGCATTGCGTTTTTGTCGAAGGAACCGGAAGGAGTTTACTTCCGGGTTTTAGGACGCGTCACTGCGGTTCTCTATTGTAGACTACTGTAAATCAGTTGGAACCATCACTATCTCAGTGTAATGGCACATTACACTCAGGAAATATAAAACGGAGGAAAGACATTTTGCTGACGTATGCGCCAGTTATTTCAACTGATACAGATAGTTCTCGCTATATGGAAGGAACACCAAGAATTCTTTCATACGAGCATATGCCCTGTGTAGCGCACATTATACAGAAGGTGATCACAGCGGCTCTGACAGCAGCTTTGTCAATGACTTGTCTAAGTGTTGAAAAATAGTTAGACTTATTTTTCGTACCATTTTGTCATGCAGTTATTTTTAGCAACACCACATGTGTATTTGTTTATCTTCCAAATGTATTTATCGTCTGTTCACTCAGAGTGTGCTCCGGTCCCTTTCTTCCATTGAACGCTACTCACTCTCCCTGACTTGGACTTCAACAAGGTCCTTTTGTGATTGCACAGTGTTTTGTTTCCGCACATCTCCTGTTGGAGTTATCACACAGGATGTCTTAGATGACTTTGATGCGAGTCTCTTTCTCCTCACAGACGCCCTGCACTTCTGCGTGTGCACCAACTTGAGGAGTTACAGGAGGGCGGAGAGCGACTCCACGGGGACGGAGCTGCAGAACACAAGCTGATTAGGAGGCCGTGCAGCTGTGAGCGCAGATAGAGCAACCTCCAGCTCCTGGCAGAGGAACAAATTATATCTTCAGTCTTTCTTTCCTCGCCGCCTCCATCCCCCTGATGCCCTCACTCTGTCAGCACGTGTTCTCAGGACATATTGACATATTTTCCTCTCCTTATCGCCTCCTTTCCTTCGTCTTAACCTTCTCCGTGGCCGCGCTCCCTCAGTGTTCAAGCACAGTGCAACCAGCCTCTTCACACATGTCCAAAATAAAACACTATCTCTGTCCCTCCTGCTGGCCTACCTTATCTAACCTTCTCTCTTTAGACCTGTGGTCTTCAAGTCGGCTCCTGACTATTTAACCCTCGCCGTCCTCTCACTTTGTCCATCCCTCTTCTCTGACGCCACCTCATCTTCTCACTTCCTTTGCTCTGATTTGTGCAAATAATAAGATGCTGGTCTGTGTTGCTAAACAAATTGAGCAGCTCAGCCTTATGCATAATGAGCATGGTCATATTTACACTGAAACTGCTTCTTTAGGCACATGCCGTAGAAGCCTCACATTCTTTAAAGCTTTGGAGATGCATTCATTCAAACATGGGTGGTCATTAGGCTGTCTTTGTGTCTGACAAGGACACATATTTAGAAATTCATAGATAGTTGCTTGGCAACAGCATTGGTTTGTTCACAATTTGAAGCCCTTTTCACCATTAACAGAACTCGAAACATTACTAGGCTTTTTGTATCGGTTTTCCCCTCAATTGCGTGTCAGCTGACCTCTTATGGGGAGACAGAGGTAAATATAGTCAACAAATAATGCATTCAACTAATGGATATCATTATGTTCATTAATTACATTTAAACTATTATTTTTATTTAAATTATTATTTGTATAACCATTTGGTGAAATTGTATGTTGAAATATGCAAATGAGCCTTAGGAAAGGTCTCATTAGCTAATTTACATTTGATGAGACAAAGGTTTCAAATTCTTGTTTCGTTTTGATGACAGTCAAAGGTTTTTACAGAAGGAACTATATTTGAATCACTTCATAAATGAGAAAATACTATGAACAGACACAAAAAACACATTTTAGCTATGTTTTTAGGATTAAATGTGATATAAATCAGACAATTAAAGATATATTAACAATGCACTAACCGTTTGCACAATAAAAAAAACCCTTATAATATAAATAGGAATATAACTGGAATGTGTGATGCATGTAAGTGGAGTATTCTGGCTCAGAGGATGAGAAAAAAAAGCCTTTAAAGATAATTAGTGTACACTTCTACAGTTTTTAGGGCAATAGGCTGAGACAAATGTACTTCTGCATATCACCATGCTAACTTCCCCCCGTTGATTACTTACATTAAGATACATATTTGTTGTTTGACATGAGTTCTAGAAGTAGGCAAATTAGGCATTATCCAGTACTACATTTGGTAAAAATGTTTAGGTTCAAACCAGTGCTCAAAAAATGAAAAATCTTTTTGGTGCAATGTCCTGCCTTAAAGGAAAAGTTCATGTGTTCTGAAAAAGAATGACTTATTCTCAAAAAGAAAGTTAAAGGGTCCCTTTATTTTCAAATGTGTAGTTTGTTCACAGCATGTCCAGCTCCAATCGATACGTTTCAGGAAGGGGGGAGTGTGGGTGAGTGAAACTCCCTCTACAGAGAACTTTGGGATGTTAGCCTTTGCAGACCGTTTACATACACAAAAACAAATGTAACACACTATAGGAAAGGGAGGACCCATAACAGCACAATTGGTTCTTTTTAAAAGTTGTATTTGTACCCCAAATGTGAACAACTCCTTTAACACAGTCAGCTTTAGTTGAGTCTGGAGTACCAACCTGAAGCAGTTGTTGTGGAACTTGTTATAGGAAGCCATGGTAATGAGACCGCCCCATGCACAGCCCAGAGAGTAGAAGATCTGTGACGCCGCATCTCCCCACACCTACACAGCCAAAAACACAGTCAGAAGCAATACAAAAAAGTAACATGAAATCCATTCCTATCTGCAATTTCCTCTTCCCTGTCTGTTGATGTGTTTGAGTCCATACCTTTGCATCAAGGACCTTATGCCACTGTGGAGTCAGGTAGTACTTGATGCCGTTGACGGCTCCCTCCAAGGTGATGCCACGGATGAACAGGATGGTTAAAACAACGTAGGGGAATGTGGCTGTGAAGTACACCACCTTCACAAACACAAAAGTACAATTATTTATTAATAACAAACGAAATATCATAATTTCTTCATCACTTAAATGTTGCAGCTGGTAAAGTTGGAACTCATTGCAATTTCTTTATTTACTGCGAGGTAGTTAAAGCTTTAGTTAGGCATTATCATTTAAATGAATATGTTGTATCAATATTATGAATCTGCAAAGCTGTCAGATAAACATATTTCAGAGAAAAAGCAGATTTCTCGAGTAGAAGCTTATAGGAGCATGAAGGACCTCATATTTGTGCTCAACTTTGGTACTTGAGTAAATACACTTAGTTGCTTTCCACAACCGACTGCCTTAAGCTTTAATGTCAATGAATGAGTGTGTGTGTGTGTGTGTGTGTGTGTGTGTGTGTGTGAGAAAGAGAGAGAGAGAGTGAGGCTGACCTTTCCAGAGGATTTGACGCCCCTGATGAGACAGAGAAAGACGACAAACCAGGACAAAGCCAGACAGCCGAGAATAGGGAGACGAACCTCTCCAAAGTTCCCAATACCATCAGAGATGTTCAACACATAGTGCCTGAGAAAGAGAGAGAGGGAGAGAGGGAAGGAACGTTTCAGTTCATCTGGTGTCAGGTTGACAATATTTAGACCATTTGGGTTGCCCAGTGACGCATGAAGCCACAATGGCCTGACTCGAGAACAATAATGCCAAGATCCCTGGTGTCTTGGGCACACAGAGCATGCACACTTGCAGCCTGTTCCCAATGTTAGTCATTGGAATAAAGTATTTTGGGGCCCAGTGACGTAACTCGACTGACACAGAGGTTGTACGTATTACCATTCGGCAACTACAAACCATTGCTTCAATGCCAGGCTTACTTCATGGGGACTGCTGCAACTACTGTTTATAAACTTAAATAGCAGGTGCACTTTGAAACCCCTTCATTGACTGTATACAAATATCCTATCAATGAGACTGATATTAAAATGGAGTTGTCCAATATACTGAACAAAGGTAAATCTCCTTCATGTCCCACAATGCTCAGAAGCTGCTACATTTCAACTTAAATCTAGTACAAGTATTGAAATGCTTGCCAGTAAAACAAGCCCTATTTTCGGGCAAGCTTATAGGAGCTAAGGATAACTCACTTGATTACCTTGGAAAAATTCAAAAAACTAAAAGGAGAATTGCATTGTTTTAGCAGCCGCTGAACTTACATAAATACGAGCTCCTGTGCTCTTTGCACACATTAAAATGTAGATAATATGCATATATTTGGCGCAAAATAAAAAACCCTGCAAACCTCTCCGATGGGTTAGGGATGTGATAACATTTGCACAATAACTTTTGAGAATCAGCGCCTGAGAAAAGGTCAGATATCAGTTGCAAATGATGTGCAGATCATGGTGCGATTATCAAGCACCCTATCGGTATCGTGCCGATCCTTGCTTGACTATATCTATGATGCGGATACTCCTTTACCATATTCCTGCACCTTGGAGTTTGACGAATATAATCAGAAATGGTAATGCTGAAGGACTTTGGTTTTTACTTGTCGTATCACTGATGTATCAGAGACTTACTTCCAGTATTCCTCACTGGGGCTGGTCCTCTTGGTGCGGTTGACTACCTCGGTCACCCCTTCCACCAGGCTGGTGCTAACGTTAGCCAGCCTGGTGATGTTCCTGGTGATGTTGCTGCTAAACACGCCACTGCAGTCCGGTGTGTTCCAGGGATTGTTACAGTAGGTCCATGGCAACAAGTATGTCATTGACTGGAAAAAGTAGTAGAAGGATATACAAATGACCACGTTGTAATAGATCCCAATGTAGGTGGAAACCACCATCATGCCATAGCCCACACCTGAAGGGTAAAGAAGACACAATGGGAACACGTTAGAATGAAAATGTGAAGCAAATGCAAAGGCTGCATCCTTAGGAAGGAAATAAATAAATATTATTTGTAAAATGAAATCAAACAACTTTAGTGAAACCTTGTACGACTTCATATTGTATTCAAGTGTCTCAAAATGTCTAACTGGTTAATCCTCACTTTCCTGCTATAACACATAATGTGGTTGTAGGGGCATCCACAAACTATGTTTTGTTAAGTTTTTCTTCACTTCAAGCTGATACATTTGTATATAAAAGTGAATTGACCTCACATTACACTCACTGGATCTTTACATAACATCACATTCTTAACCATGGGTGAATGCAAAGACTGCCAACACCATGTGCTGAAAGATATCTATCTTAAGATCAATATCATAAAACCTGTTGACCCACATTACATTGACAAAATACAAGTAAACATGTTTAGATGCTCTCACCACATGCCTATCTTATTACTTGAATGTTTGGCTGCCCTGAATATGACACCTAACATACATATTAATGTTTAAAGCACAGAATGATTACCTCTTACTGTGTATTGCTTAGGGTTAGGATTAAGTTAGGGTTGTATATCAAAACATATGATGTTTCATGTTTTAGATTGAGTCAGACCTTACAAATAGCAGGTTTATGTTATTATTTCTTTACCTCCACAAGTTTGATGGTAAGAATTACTCTTTTTATTATAAGCTTGAGGACAACTTGATGCCCAGGAAGTGACCTGGCCCCTGCCTGTAGCAGTCCAAACGTTTTACTTTTGGTCTGATCAACACTTGAACCGGCGACCCTTCAGTTCACAAGCCCAGTCCCTACAGACTGAGCTACTGCATCCAATGCTGCCCCCTAGTTTCACAACAGAACACTGCAGGATACATTTTAAGGAACCCAGCTATGACACCTTGCAGTCAAGTGCACTTGACTGCAAGGCAATTGTTGGTCATTTCACTGCCGTGCTCACTTGGCTATGAGGTAGGATCAGTAATAACTCTTTGATGAAGTTATTTCGGTTTAGAATAATTAATAGAAACCACACACTTAACGTGCACATAAGCACAGGGGGTTGTGTGTTCATTTACAACAGTCTGATGCTGCAGGGTTAGGGTTAGTTGGTTATGTCACCCAGAGCCTGATAAATATGGATCGACTTCACAGACGTTGAAATAAAGTCACAAAAAACTAAATGAAAAGTTGACAGCGCTGCCAAACCCCACAAAAAACACACAATCCCAAATGTTTAATGGGAGTTCAAACCCGTTGACACTTACCTTTGAACACGGGGCTGATCTTCCATACTCCCAGACACCCCTGGCTGGCAAACTGACCAAAGGACAGCTCCAGGAAGAAGAGAGGGATTCCACAGAACACCAGCATGATGAAGTAGGGCAACATGAAGGCACCTGCAGGAGAGAGGCACTCAATCACTGCCTTTGTCTATGATCTATGGGGACTGGAAGTTGTATATAAAATAGACAGTAAACTGTAAAAAAATGTTATGTTTAATTGTGTACGTTTTAGTGCTTTATTACTGGTGTGTGAGCACCTCAAAATGTATTTTCTGCTGATGGATAGTAATCCAACACAAGTAAACGCTCTTTCAAGCATTTTTGTGTGATTTGTTGGAAAATCATAAAAAACATCAGTCTAGTTACTGTAAAAACGCTTTTTTTTTTAATATTACATTTTCATTCTTAAGCTAATGTATAACTGCATAGTACCCTCAGTACTCAAAATATAAGGTGAAGAAAAATGGCCACCATAATTTCCACCTCGGCAACCAAAAGCTGATGCCTAGTTTCCTGGCAACTTTTAATAGTTAGTGTTGAGCACTTTTGTGTAATGTCATCTAAATACAACAATTGAAGGAAATTACAGAAAGAAAGAATAGAACATAAAAAATCAAACAAAAACCTCATCTGTCATGGCAACCTCCCCTGGGTAAGTGGAGAGGTCACTGCGCGAGTGTGTTCAGTGGTGCAGCAACTCTCTAGTGGTTCAGACTGGACCAGAAACCAGACAATCATCCAAAGGGAACGTCTGTGTGTCAGGAAAGTCATCTGTTTTTTGAGAGTGTGTGTGATTTTGTATATATGCCCTTTTGCGATTTGGGTAGGTGCAACCAGCTGATACCAAAACTTCCTCTGTGTGTGTAAGCTGCAGGTAGAAGCTGATGTGAGACCTACATATTGTCTAGTCCTTGCACATGAATTTAGCTATTTTACAAGCATTAAAATATTTGAAGCACGGAGTCATTGACTTAGAGTACCTCGACTAAATTCACAACTTTTCAGTATAGTTGGGAATTTTTCTAGGAGCCATGGAAAAAAATGTCATGATGATCCAGGCCAAAGTAATTGCGATTCAACATATTATCAGATACCATCAAAAATATGCTTAAAGCTCTTAAAATGGCACCAAAACATACTGGAATAACTTAACCTAGCATATTGCTAAGCTACAAATACTGTTGTGCTGTAAAAAATTGTTTGTAAAAATCAAGAATCAGGTTTATTGCCCTACATACAAGAAATGTGCTTTGGTGTATACCTAATCACAAAAAGAGGAATTACATTTAGAATAAAATAAGAGCAAATAAAGAATTTTGTAAAACAATAAAATGTTCTTGAAGAATATGTACAGTATACCTATAACACATCATAAGACTCCACTGCATTGAAAAGGATAAACTGATTTTCTTAAGGGCAACATTGAATTAGTTTGCTCTTTCTACATTATTATTCCTTTTATTTAATAAAAAAAAAAAAATCAGGCTAAAATGTTCACTTATCTGCCAGGAAAGCGTGCAACACAGCATTTTCAAGTACAAGGGTATTGCCAGCTAATGTCAATTTACAATAATTTCTTCTTTTTTTTTATTACGATCCATGATCCATATCAAGCTTTCCTTATTCTCAAGAAATATTAAGTACACATTTGTATCTATTTAATTTAATAAAGCCTCTTTTAGATGCATTTAACTTGATGGCAGAAAGACTTTAAGGGCTTGAATACAGTTTGTTTTAATCAGGGTCTTGTGCTTTGAATACAATGGCTGCATGGCAGATATAGCACGTCAGCGGAAGCAGCTGGATCCACTCGGTGCACTCAGACACATTTTGACAGCATTCACAGCCCAATTAACAATAATGTAGTGACGCAAATCTAGACCCGATGCTTAAAAAGACACGTTGTATTGAGGTTATGTGCATAAAGTGTGAGAGCAACATGGCTGGTGAAGGCTCAATCAGACAGACGTGATGTAGTTAGCTGTGAAAGTAAAAAAGGTGCACTGATATGGAATACAGTTGATATACAGGTGATCTGTTAAGTGATGTGAAATGGGTTACGTTGTATAATCACATTCACCACACAACTCTATAAATATAGCTAACACTGAACACCCATGGATATATTTCAATGTATAAAAACCAGAATGAATTGTTTCCCCTTTTAATCTGTTTAGTTTGGAGGTTACATTACAGCTGCTTTGACTTCCTGAATCGTTTTTTAAAAGCCCACAGATGTTTATTAGGAACAATTTGAGAAAGTCTTTACTATCAGATACATTCCTTAATGGTTAAAGTAGTAAACTGATTTAATAAATGACTAGTTTGAACACAGTTAGTTGTAAATAATCTAACATATTTCACACTAATTTAGCTGGTGAATTAGCATAGTAGCTATCCACTCTTTCCTTTATGTTCAACATATGCACTTTCTAGGCTTGTTTTGAAAAACTTGGTTTTGTGAGAGCTGTTAAGAGTCAACCATTTGCACCAGTGAACACAAACATGACTTTTGTTTCAGTCATGTTAATAAAGAAAGCTTCAAAAATATAGCTTTACGGAGCTAAACATTCCTTACTTACAGATAGTCTACAGGTTTCAAATGTGTAATTGCTACGGGAGTTAATATTTCGGTAGCTCACGATTCAATATCAATTATTGATTCCATACCCAGGGGTGCTAATTTCAGGACATCCTCAGAGGTAGTGTGGCAAATAACACTATGAGAATATGCGTGTTATAAATATAAGAATGATGAGGTTTTAAAGTGACAAACAAAGTTTTTACATTTGGAAGAAATAACCGCAACTATGTAAAGACACGAAAACAAAAAGGTAACTTTTATTCACGCTAAACTTGCTCAATTGAAAAACATTTTTTGAAAAAACATTTAAGTATTTCTCGTGGACTTTATGGTCAAGCTATACAAACAATAACAAGGATACCTGCATACATTAAACTGAAAGGCTAGCTGCCTTTTTATGCCTCGAAAACTTTCCAATTTTTCAACTGAATTTTCACAAAATAACACTGTAAAACTGTTATTTTATTTATAAGCTAATCAAAACGAATGCTTTGTACATTTGACTTGGCATGTAGTATTATGACTGAGGTTCTTTTGTGGAAAAAAATATGTTTCACCCACTTCGTAACTAAAGTGTGTTTTGTGCAGCTTGTGTACACATAACATTTACAATGGGGAAATGTACTTATTTCATCTGTACACCTCTCCATGTATGTCATAGGTTGGTCAGCATTTTAAAAGTCAACTCAATGTAAAGACATACCTCCTCCATTTCTGTAGCAGAGGTAGGGAAACCTCCAGACGTTGCCCAGGCCCACCGCGTAGCCCACGCTGGTGAGGACAAACTCAATCTGGTTCCCCCAGTTCCCTCTCCGGGAGTTTTCATCCTTCTTCACCGGCTCACCTGGAACTGCTCCATTCTACAACAAACAGAGGGACAACACATGTTAAAAGCACTTTCTTTACAATCAATCCCATGTGTCTGAAATGTCACATTTGTGGAAGCGCATTCATTCATGCGACGATGGAGAATAATCAACTTCTTATGGTTGCATGTGGAGTCGAATTATTCATATTCTACAATATTCCTGTAACATACTATCTGCTCTACCCCAGAGTGCAGCATAAGGTGTGTTAGCTGGAGCAGACGGGATGTAAAGTGAAATCTGCGCCTTAAGAACAGCCGATAAGCATTTGGTCTTGTCGTCCTGATTTCGAGCTTCTCCTCTCCTCCCTCCCTCCCTCCCTCCCTCACTCCATCTGCTGGCATCAGATGGTCCCTCTCCTCTGACCTCCTTCCTAACCTCAGCTGTGTCGGACTGTCTGTGCTTTTGTGGGTGCACATGAACACACTCGTGCTCTTGCAGAAAAATAAATACAGCTAATTTGGATGAGCTCGTTTTTGCATAATGTACTTGTAGTACTCTCGGATCAGTCATCAACGAACTGAAATTGTATAAAATCTTTGGTTATTTTTACACATTTCTTCAATCTTTTGTGATTTAGCTGTGGCTGATGATTCTAAAAACATAAAAGGTATATGGAGTAAACACAGTTCTCTATGGGCAAAAGGACACTTTTTGAGGTGGTGGGTTGTGATGCTTTCCAAAAATAAAAGGTTTAAAGAAGAAGTAAGGACATTTATTCATATCAAAACTAAATTGTGGCCCTGGATTACATGTAACATTGTGTTTATCTAGAAGCCAATAGAATTTAGAATTTGTGTGCCTACTCGAGCTATTTTAAGTTGGCCAATTCTAACATATTCCTAGTTGTACTAATTGGTAAGTGAGTTCAAATTAGTTGTTTTTTTTGGAACAAACTAGGATGATTTAAGTGTTAATCTTTAAATGGAAAGGTTTGACTAAACCATTAAGAAATCTGGAAAGCGAATGATTGTGCCTCAAAGAATTATTAAAGACCGTGGTACCGTTAAGCTCCGACGTTATCGGTCTTTTTATCGGTAGCCTACTGGATATGTAAAAAATATATGTCATGTTTTATTGCTACACAAACATTATATTGCAGTTTTAGTTTCGCCAACTCCGTTTCTAATATGCAAAAAGATTGCAAGATGCGTCTATGATTATTTTTAGTATTTTCGATCTCTCCAATCCAGACGAGAGATCTCTCCCCGTCTGTGTGCGAGGGGGCGGGGCAGTTTACACACACGCAGCTGATACATGCAGCAACACACACACACGGAGGAGATGGCGGAGAGAATGCGCTCCAAGGTGTGGTTAAACTTTACCCGTCTCGATGTGGACAATGCTCGTTACCAAAAGTGCCATAAGAGTTTAGCATGTCAGGGCGGTAACACGAGCAGTTTGTCTAAACATTTAGCAAAAGTGCACCACATCCGGACGGAGACATGCACCGGGTTCGACGGTCTTTCTAGTAGCTCTATAGCCCCATCCACGAGTAACGTTTCCACGTCAGGTGTTATGTATGCTAGCAGCAACACACGGATTAACTCAATTATACAAACATGGGTTAATGATTAGGTAACAGAGTTATTTATTTTGTTAAAGTTTCAGCTATTCTGTTTACAATTCTGTCATCAGTCATTTAATACGATTTGTTCAAACATTGTTGTTTCTTTTGATGTGAAATATTATTTATTTACATTTAAAAGCAATGTTAGTTTTGTTCACAATTTGTTTAGTTAGTTTACCTTATTTTTTTCTTCAAAAGAACCGATAAAAGTACCGTTAAAAGACTGGATCGATAAGCGGTATCGATAAAAGTAGTAGTAGCGTTAAAACCTTAACGATACCCATCCCTATTCATAACATTCCTTGTTGACAATAAAAGGTCTAAAGATTTGATTGTGGGAGTTTGTTTTCTATTTTTGGAGTTTTTATTGTAATTCTTTTAATATGTAGACGCAGCTCTCTGGTTTATATGCATTAACAGTGTCTATGCGAGCTAGGCGCAGTTGTATGCATAGCGCCATAATGAAAACGTATTTCCCTCATTCATGCTGCCTGTGTTATCTGTGTATAGCAGGGCCAGATTTCCAGAGGCTCAGTGAATGAATAGCTCGAGAAAAATGTGAATGTGAAAAAAAACACTTCTTTTATGCAGCATACAGTTCATTTAGCTGCAAAAAAATATTTAAAAAAAATCACATAATCTTTAGCTGTCATTGGATAATACACTACATGCCTGTAGACAAGTAAACTATATACACAAGAATGACAGCTTTTCAGCAAAGTTACTGCTTTGTTAACAGTTTTATTTGTGGAAAAAATTATAATATAAGAGCAATAAAGAGACATTTATGTTTTGTTCCAATTACATGAAACTGCTGCAGGACACCAAGCCCAGGGGAAAGCATGTTGTTACTCACACACAAACACACACACACAAACACCTCTCCCAAGATGCCGTGCTACTTCCGACACAGAGCGAAATCTTGTTCATCAGCAAAAATATCAACAAAACAACCACAATGACACAAAACAACCTCTACACTATGCCCCCATTGGTTTCAAAGTTCAACTCTGAGGCAGCGCCAAGCACAACTAATGAGAGAGAGTCAGTAAAACAGCAAAATAAAACAAACAGCTGCCATGTTTTTCCCAAAGGCTTCGTCTTACTTTGACTCTGGCTGTGCTTGCATGTCAGGAGGGCAAGACAAAAGGCATCCTTGACCTTTTTTTTGTAAAGTAGAGTGGAGGCTGCAGGTGGGACAGACAGGAAGGTCAACAAACACAAGTGGTTGATAGTGAGGAGTGAAGTCACGATCACAGCAGGGTGTAAGGAGCAACCCTTCAGAGGGTCACGCGCTACATGTCCCCGCCTGGAGTTCACTGTGGAAGGAAAAGCAGCAGAGGAGTCGTGTGCAGCTGTGTGTGTGTTATTTTTGCACTCTCTATTCGGCAGTACAGCATGTACATCTGACTTGCCTATCAGCAACCAGGTGTGTGCCTTTATAAGATACACAAGCACATGCACGAGTGCTCAGGTTGACAGCTTGGTTCAGGTCTGCACCCTGACAAACCGAAAGGAGAGAAAACTCTGGGAATAGCAATGACCCATGAGTCTATGGCGTACACTCTTTGAACATCGACCTGACATATTGAAGACAGGCGCACGGTGGGGTTTCAATTCAGTGGTAAAGTGAGTGAGGTGAAAGGAAGTGGAGGGCATGAGTGGAGGATGTTCTTTTACAGTGATAACCAGGCACTGGGCTGTTGCAGTGTAGTTGCTATATTTAGTATTAAGTATGCTGACATTTGCATTAAAGCGAGGATGGGCAATCTGTAGCGTATAGAAAGCTCTAGAGAGCTGGTTTAAACCTTGGATGCTTTGTATTCGTATTTGTTTGAATTTTTTGACATGGTGTCCCATGAATGTTATAAGCATGCATTCAAAGCAGCATTTAAAGCCATTTTTTGCAAAAAAGTACTGAAAGAGCAAAACTCAATCTCAAAACAAAGCTTAAAGCCATGAAAAAATATAAAAAAATTAGGGCTGTCAAGTTAACGCGTTAATGCAATTTTTATTTTTTACGCCACTAATTATTTTAACGTGCGATTAACGCATGTGTATTTGTCCTCGGCCCGCCCCGTAGTTTCAGAGCCCAAAGCTTGACGTTGTTGTTGTTAGTTGGATGGTGGGAGATTCTAGCGAGAGATATGGATACAAAAAAAGGTGTTTTAAACAGCAAGCCAAGCACACAGCTGATGCTGACAGCCCCGCTCCTGCTGCTTGCTTGCGGCAGACCACGCTTGAAGGTTTGCCGGGGAGACGCCTGGACAACAACAGCGATAGCTAAATGGGTGGCTACAGCTTAACATTGTGGAGGACGAGGGGCTGCGTTAGATAATTCGGATCACATCCAACGTGTCGACTGCACATCACAGCGCATTATTTTGACCCACAGTGGGAACTTCAGTCTCATGCTTTGACTGAAGATGAAGACAGAGGAGCGGCATTTCGCCGACAACTGTAAGCAGGCTTGTCTGTTTGAGCAACTGGCTCAGTGCAGAGAAGTACACAGGGTTGGGAGAGAGTGTAAGAGAGAGAGAGAGAGAGAGAGAGGTTCCAGGTTGTTGTGTTGAGAATATTTGTCATTGTTCCAATGATAATAAACAAACATTTGCATAAAGCATATTTGTCCACTCATATGTTGATAAGAGTATTAAAAACTTGAAAAATATTCCTCTAAGGTACATTTAGAACAGATAAAAAATGTGTGATTAATTTGCGATTAACTATGGACATCATGCGATTAATCGCGATTACATATTTTAAT
Source organism: Trematomus bernacchii (assembly GCF_902827165.1). Classification (NCBI taxonomy): domain Eukaryota; kingdom Metazoa; phylum Chordata; class Actinopteri; order Perciformes; family Nototheniidae; genus Trematomus; species Trematomus bernacchii. Next base: position 11,678,325 of record NW_022987689.1, on the reverse strand, counting down.
CGACTGAAAAAATATATCTGTACTCTGATACCAACCTGGCATCAAGTATGTGACCGGTAAATCTTTTTTTTTTTACTTGAAAATGTGTTTCTATCTTTGTCATGTAGCTTATGTATTAGACTGTTGGTCAAGTGATACAAGCTATTTTAATGACATGCCTTGGGCTGCAGAAGAACACATGTTATCTTTATGTTTTTCTGACATTTCCTAGGCAAACCAATTGATTAATTTATGTATACATAATTGTCTGATTAATTCATATTGGAAGAAAAAATAAACTGCTCTCGAATGTAGCTATAAAATGTATGATGCATTCATTCGGTCCTTGCAGCCAGGTTTATTGAGTCTTATTTAACTCTATATGCTAGGAACAGGGTAACCACTCAATGATAGCAAGCATCAGTGTCTGCATTAGCAGAAAAGAAGTTGGGTTGATACATATACATTTTTCAATAACATATGGCCCAAAAACAGGATACATGTTTACATGTATAGGCCTACATATACTGGAGATCAACACAATCCAGTAGAAATCAGACAGTATCAAACACTAAGTATTGGCTGAACCCTCTGTTCCAAAGTTGAACTGTGTTTATAGTTTCATCCCTCTCCCCCTCGACTGACCCCAGGTCTGCCTCTCTCAGCACAGGTGTTGTAGCCTGTGGTGTTGGCTCCCGGGAGCCCCCTGTCAGTCAGACAGACAGACCCTCCTCTCTCCCTCAATGTCTGTCACATGCTTCTCTGGGACCATCTGGGCTTTACATAAGACCACACATGGCCCCCCATCCGTCTCTCCTTGGATTTAGTTTGCAACTTTTTTTATTTTTCCAGGGTGTCTTTGGAAATTATCCAAAGAATAGCAGCAAATGTTGAACAACACATTTTTTAGCCAGATTTGTGCATTAACAGGACTTTCTTTTACAGAAAATTGGGGCTCAGAATTCACAGAGGGCACTCTTATGTTAATGCCTAGGCTGCGAGTATGCCATTTGTTTTGATTGAGATTAGAATAGGGGCGCCATGCTTGAACCAGAAAATGGTGATCCAAAAAAACATACGACGTAACTGCAAGTCAGTTCAAGTTGTTGTAAGATAATTACTGACCGGAATAGTACGTCTTATATCCACATATATTGTCAAATAAAAAATGTATGTGCTACTTGCAAATGTGGATGTCACGGTTGGCCTGAATACCAACAAAATGTTAGATGCCATACACACAGATAAGGAGCTATTCCCTGCTGTGACGGTATAGTTGGAATGTTCATCATCACAGCTTGGCAAGGCTCAGTTGCGTGAGATTGACCAGAGATTGACGCGGTCACAATGGAAAAAAAGAATACTGATCTGATGCTGTCAATCAAAAAAGAAAGTTTAAGAGAACTCACAATGGGTCATTTGCCTTTACACAATTTGCGTCGCTCAACATTTTGTCACACTGAGATTCACAGATTGACAGGAGCTGTGATTAGCTGGTGGCTCAATCACCAAATAATCAAAAAAAGGACAATAGGCATGCTAATGTTTATTTACGCACACCTTTGCTAAATCGATTGTTGCTATTGTGAATTAAGCACAAACAGTACATTGTTGTTGGCAGCAGAACAGTGGAAAAGTGTTTCCCATTTCGTAATCATAATGTCGCAGGTTTGAGACCAACAGTGTCAGACTGAATACACAATTCCTAACTCCTCTCTCCGCTAAGCTGACCTGGAAAAGACTGCCAGCTCAGTGCCCGAAATGTGAATGAACAGAGAAACGCTGATCTGTGCTGTGCAGGCTCAGACTGGAAGTGACGGGATCAGTGCGATTTACCCCAAAATCCTGTCGCTCCACAAAGGCCTGCAGGTGTGATGGAAGAAATGCTGAAGAAGGTTTAATGCCGAAAACATTCAAAATCTAATCTTGAATTCTCCTGAAACTATTCCCTTAAATTCGAACTACTCTGGTCAAGCACATACTGTAATTCGACCTGTCATCAGTGTTTGTTTTTTATGGTCTACATTTTGGAACTGTTTGGAAAAAAAATGCAGCCAAGTTCAACCAACGAATGTTACATGTCGAAGTTGTACATACACGTTCATCAAGAGCAAACACACTAATGGATAAAGTGTTTTGTAAAAAAACAAACGACACCTAAACCACACGTGGTATCGATCTGTGGATCACAAGGTAGCCACACCCTAAAATATACACAAATTGACTTTATATTTAACTGTTAATGGAACTAGGGATGCTCCGATCGCCAATTTTGGGGCCGATCGCCGGAATCAGTATCGGCCGATACCGATCGCCGATCCGATCGAGTGGGCGGGGCCTATGGGGATCTTCCATTTAAAGTGATGTTTAAAACTCAGTTAATGGGGCTCATTCACTGACGCTTCCACAAACAACAACCAACATAATTATTACATTCAAATGAAGTACATTATTCAAGTTTACATTAACTTTGGATAATAACACGGGAGAAATTAGCGGAAGTGCTCTCTTTTTCTTTTCCTCTCCCCCCTCCCTCTCTCTCCTGACAGGCTGTCAGTATCTCCTGCAGCTCACTGATCCAGTAATGAGTGACCCGACCGTGAAGAATAAATATATGTATAACTCGTTTAGCTTGTTCCAGAGGTAGATAAAATAGCTAAGTGTGTTAGGTCTAACTCTTAGTGTGTGTTTTGCTCCGCTCACCGGTCCGTCACAGCGGGCGGAGCTGCAGGATTTCTGCTTCACACACACGTTGCATACCGCTATTTTACTGTCTTTATCGGACACCTTAAAATACTGCCAGACTGGTGAAGCCATTTTGGCGAGCTTGTTTTGCCGCGCACAGAGAAAAGTATCATGTATTTTACGTCATGTAATCGGCTCTCCCAATTGGCCTTTATAGAGAGCACCGATCGATCGGCAGAGAGTGGATATCGGCCGATATCGATCGGCGGCCGATCGATCGGAGCATCCCTAAATGGAACCATCAATTATTAAATAAACCTCACTTTATTTAAAAAAAAAAGGAATAAGTAACAATTGAGACCATAAGCTCATCAGCAAAATTGTTACAGAGGTAGTAAATTAAGGGAGAATTAGGTTAATTTTCTCATTTTCTCATTCAATCGACATAACTGGAGCTTGGTTGGGATGCATCAAGACCGCCAAAAATACCAACTTCATTGTTTTTGTTTAATCAAATAGAATAAATATTATTACTCTCAAATAGTAAACGTAGATGAGTAAAATATAAGGTTTTCCGTCCTCTCGACGCTGCTGCCTCTCATCCTCCCTCCACTCACACTGCAACGAGAGCACTTCAGCTTCATAGACAAGCTTAGACATGCCCAAGAGTTTACCCATATGCACAGGAACAGTTTGACAGACGCAGCAAGAACCTTCAAACCGAGGTCTCTTGACAGCTGCAGACATGTCTGTGAAAGACACTGACCAGACAAGTGTAGCAAGAACTACAAACGTCTTTCTAGCTCATGGCAACACACACACTTAAGGTTTACTTCCTCGCTTTGAACCTTGATTTGAAATACAAATATGGTTTGCATCTCTCGCACATTTCACTAGGTCAACTTCTAGGCTTAAAAAAGGTGCATGACAGCTCTTCATGCAACAAGAAGGCACACAGTAGAGTGCAGAGCTCTGCAAAGGCCTGATAATCTTGCTTGCAAAATACGATTTGTAAATGTCATTCAGTTGCTGACTGTGCGTGTCATTTCCAGCCTTAAAAAATTCCATTTAGCGACACCTCCTATAGAGCGATGGCATTTTACTGACAGCTCACTGCTCTCACCCAAGCTGTCTCTTATATGCAAATCTTCCTCAATGTAACTTTGAGTTGCTCCTTTAAGCGAAAAACGTATCGTCACATGCTTTCGAGTGTAGATTGAAAAGCGTGATTGATTGGGGGAATATTTCTTTAAAAAGGGTTTATGAAAAAATAAATGTGACTGCTGATGGATTTGTTTCATCAAGATTTATTTTTTTCATAAACGTTGACGTATACTGAGGTGGTAATGTGATATTCTTTACACCCCACACACAGCTGTTTTCAAAATGATCATTAACACGTCTATATTGACTCATAGTTGCTCTCTGTGAATAATACTGAACACGCAGAACCGATTTCTTTCTTTTATTCTGTTTTACGTTATATACAAATCTAGTTTTGGGAGGACAAAACAAGACATTTAAAAGATAGATTGGTATTTTTCTAACATTTTCTAAAAGATAAAAGGAGAACAAAATCTGCACAATATGCAAGAAATACATTACTGTGATGATTAAAATAATATATATCAATGATTAAATTGAAATTAGACATAATGGTAAATAACCTTTGACAAGGAAGACGTCAAACATCTTCTTAACTTAAACTGCCACTCAGTTGTGCAGATCTTCAGATTAAGGTAAATTCTATTTGATGTGCTTGATATAAAACCACAGGACTCTGCCTTTTATCTGCTGGTGGAAGCTGTCAGATTCTTCAGTCTGTTGGTCTTGGAGAACAGCAAAAACATGCAATCCTTTTTAAATAGTGGCATTTATTCCCCTAAAATACCTTTTTTGGAATTTTAGGAATTATTGTCACAGATATGCCAGCTAAGAATATTTAAGGTTTATACAAAAAAACAGAAAAAGCTGAGCTGAAATGGTGGCATGCCACTGCTTTACGTGTCGACAGCATGTTTGAACGTATTTGCAGCAGTAAATGTGGCTGTTTGGCCACTGACGTTGCCATAACAAAACCTGAATTTAAATGTGCAACCTCTTTTTGTGACAGATTTTTGCATGAAATTATAATTCTTCTGAATGATATTCCTATTGACAGCTAGTTTCTATGTGAACATTATGAGATGGACAGCCAGAGAGAATAAATGAAAAACAGTTATGAAATACTATATGACAAAACAAGAATACAGTTTAAAAGGAGAGTGATTTATAAAATATAAGAAAAATAAAATCTGCTTACAGTTCTGTTTCATATGGGTGTTGAGAGATGTATCCATAGATCTCTTAATTTTGCTCTCAAAGTGCACCAGATTGATGCTTTTAACTTCAATATTTAAAAATCAATCTTCCCCCTCCCACCGCACGCCGCACCTCGAACTTTGACTGACTTCCCGCGTCCCTGCTGCAACCTCTAAATTTTTGAAAAGGCTCAGAGATATATTACAAGTGCATCAACCTTGTTGGGAACTTTAGTTGGCCTGGAATATGGGAAGGAAAAACCCAGTCTGTATTTGTAGTCTTCTTTCTGGCAGACTAGGCGATGGAAAAGCACGGCTGCCTCCCACCGGATAAAAACAACCCCACATTTGGTCTATGCAAATGAAAACGATCTTGATGTGTATTTGAATATAGAGCAGAGAAGGGGGATCCGATCACAAGTGGTCACTCGAGATGCATGAGGAGACACATTCTAATGCCATGTGTAAACTGACCTACTTGGAGCTGTCCTCTCCTGATCGGATCACCCAATACAAGTGTGAAAAAGGCCATAACATGGCTTTGTCCCAGATGGTGTCTAGATCGAGTTGAGACCCATTGCAGTTCACAACTGGCACAATTGATCTAATCTTTAAGAACCTTTATATTTTGCTATGACTGCCAGTGACAGCATTAGGTACTTCATTTGAAATAATACAAAATGTGTTTGCTATACTATTTATTTACCCACTGACATGTTTTATTGCCGTCAGGGACTGATTTTCATTCACACAAGCAGCTCCAAATGCAGCTCCAGTAATCTGATCTCAACTCACTCCTATTTTATGTGTTTTGTAGAGCTCAGCCAAAGTTAATAACTACTACAGTTTGAAGAAGTACTTTTCTCTCTTTGATTATGTTCTGATTTATGGTACTCTGAGCTTTCCATGACATTTCTCATATACTATTCAAGATAGATAAAAGTGTACTTTTCTGAGCAAGGACAATAACCCTTGAAATAAATAATAAAACGGCTTTGTAGGCAGATTCTATGTCTTAATACCAGACCCAACAGTGCATCTTGGGAAAACTTTATCAACTCTCCTGCAAAAGAAAACTGCGCATTTAGCACCACGTTAAGGCATAACCACTTCATGATTGGTTGCCATCATTGACATTCATTCAATTTGCTCAATCTTCTCTTATATTCAAATCACAATCATGTGAGTCTATGCTATCAGAAAATAATATAGAATAGATCCGCTCCTGATACTGATTTTCTTTCCCCAGCCAATATTCAGGCCTCGGTTTTTCAAAGTGGCCCACGTAATCTCCACCTATGCAGAGTTTAGTAAACATGTCTGTCTGCAGTGACTGAATCCACTCGGCTATTATAGGACAAAAAGCCCACCGGATCCCCCCAAAAACAGGCCGCTCAAAGCTCTCTTTATGAGTGGGCTGTGAGGTGAGAGTAATAGGCCTAAAGACAGTGTAGACCGTGGCTTCTCAACCTGCTACCATTGGGGCCACATACCAAAGGATCCCATTGGGCAGGGACTGAATAAATTCCCCCTCCACGGCTGATTAATTGCAACCAATGGATGGGTTGTCAGGAGGAAGAGAAGGAGAGAAAGCCGAGCCCTGTCAGATGAAGGGTGGGATAGATGGCCGCCCAGAAGCTAGGGGTCACCTACAGGTTACATCATTCCTTACATTCAGAAAGTCGCTCAGCAAATCAGGCGTCATTTGTCACACCAAAACATGTTTAACTATGCGCTTCTGTGTGTGCACATTGGTCTGCGTTTCCATCCAAGTTTTGGTGGTGAGCATTCTTTGGAATTTACGCAAGGTGCAAATGAGCAAATAAGCAAATAAGAGGGGAGTATTTTCGGTTGCAAATTAGGGTCAGCAGCAGACCTGGGAGAAACAACCGTCTTGTCCATAATACATGTTTTTATATGATGTTTCTATGCATCTTGTCTTGTTTTTCAGAGTATTCCAGATAAAAACAATTATCATGATCTTAATAATTCTTCACAGAACTCCTACAATCATTTTTGGAGTGTGCAATTGAGTACAACACTATGAAATTGAGTAGGGTCTGTGCAGGGTGTGTCGTTACTCAGTGGACATAAAGTGTCAAGAAGACAGTACGTTAAAACTACATCTGAGGCATTCTGACCCAATGATCTTATTTCAAACATCTGGGATACGGTTTGAAGTTTGTACCCAAGGCGAAAAACCAGATCACCACATGTTTTGCATCTGAAGCCCTGTGCATTTACCATTGCATATGTTGTGATGACAAGTGAACAGCTGTACAAACAGACATGCATGCATATTAGTCCCATGACCAATATCGGTTAGAGATTTATTTACCCATGCAACTTTCTGGGGATCCAAACTCATTCCATAGTGCAAGCAACTTGGCATTTACCCCCTTCCCAAGACTCTGTATTATCATTTCTTTACCAACTTTATGTCCAACATTCAGGGGTCATGTTGAATTTGACTTGGTAGTTTTATCCAGTGTACATAAAAACGTTATTTGTTGTGCTACCGTTGTAAAAACAGGATCTGCAAGTCACTTGGTTAGACAGTTTGGGCGCCAGTATGTAATTCAGTGGCGCAAATAAAAACCTGCCTCTTTTAGAAAACATAAATACCATTTAAGAAAATAGAAGGAATAAAGGTCTATCTCCATTCTCTTGTTTGTGCTACATGATTACAATCATTAACTGAAACTGCACACATTAGCAACTACAATCACCACACAACTTATCCTTGTAAACTCAGATGTGTTATCAAGCTCCTTACCTTGACAACATTTTCCATGGTGAGGAACTTGATGCAAGCACAGCATCAGCCCGTCTAATAATCCCAATGATGACTGAGACCAAAATCTCTATGATACTTATAGCACAAACCCTACCAGGCTGTAATCCTCAAATATCTTCTCTTAGGGGGAGGAGGAAGTGGGCTAGTTTGGTTGGTGTCTTTGTAAAAAAAGAAAGGAGGGGGGGGGGGGGCGAGAAGGGCCAAGAAGGCAGGTTGTTTCTAGGGCAAAGGGCAAGGTGTGGGCATCTGCTGTCAGAAATATATCTTGCACTAAAAAAGATCTTGGTGCGACTTACTACATGTGCATTCGCTTGTGGACATGTTTATATGTTCATCATGAGTGATAGATTATCCTACTTAGGTGTGCATGTATATGTGGGGATGTGATTTCAGGAAAGATAATCACAGATTCCCTAATTGTCATTGGATTTTCAGTAATCTCTTTGCATCTCAGCTCCATACATGGGACATGTAAGTAGCATGGATCTATTATAACATGTTTGGTAACCACTCAAATTCTACGCAATCTGTTTTGACAGTCTCTTTTTGCTATTCCTTTTTCTGCGAGCGTAGGATGACAGCACCCTGTCAAAGCATCGTTTAGACAATCTCCCAATCCATTTCAGAAATAGGTTGTTCTCTAATGTGACAATGGGATAACGTGAGAGCAATTGAACAAGAGAGATGCGAAGAGACGTACTGAAATAGATACGGACACTGAGAACTGAGAGAGAGATAAAGTGCAAAAGGAAAGGAGTTGGAGAGCGAGGCACAGGGGGCAATGATGGCAGATGAGTGCAGATGGACATGCAGGTTTTAGCTGGAGCCACTGCAGCCGTGTGCACCGCCCCCGCCCCCCCCCCCACACTCTCTCGCTTGTTCACTCATTTGCTTAACAAGTTCATTTGTGCGTAGGCCTTCATCGGGTATCAAGTGATGCGCGAGACTGGCCTGCGGAACTGTTGGCTCTCGCAAGCTGTTCACCTGCATCCCTCTCACCCCCACCCTCCCACTCACAAACATGTAGAGACACTCACACACAACCAATCGCAACAGCATAGACTATTCACTGGCATACATTAGGGCCAATAGTGTGAGTAAATGGTGCGTGAATACTTGGTTCAAGCTGCAATATTTCCACGACATCAGCTGTGGAGCTTAGATTGAAACGGTTTTGTTTATTGTTCTGTTGGTTGTAGAGCTGAAATGATTTGAAACTACTTTGATAATATGACAGTAACCTTAATATATTTGGGTTTCTGATTTTTTGTCAGAACATTCCGCATTTCTTGTGTCGCTATGGATGATAGCTTGAGTATTTAGACATTGTAAGTTAGTGCATGATGCTTTCTTGTCGTTTTAGTGGCGATTCCTTCTCACCAATTGGTTGTCCGCGATGTTTTAACTCCATCTTCTTGAATTAGCTAAACCTGCTTGGAAACTCAGACCAGGTGGTACAACATTTTCTAACCAAGTACTATCCACAACTTTTGCTTACAGGTTATGTAGAAACATGCTCTACCACGCAGGGAAATGTGCCAATAAATTGCAATACAAAGACTTCAAAACAGACTTCTCTACAGAGTCCAGGAGGTTTGATGGAGAAACAAAAGTCTTTATTTAATGTCTTTCCCCCGTTGCATGGGCAGCATAAGACGTTGGCACAACACATTCAGTCAGTTGTCTGTCAGAAGACATTTATAAATTAAACCAGAAAGGAAGTTTTTATGATCAACTTTTTATTATTAAACAATATCTTATCATATTTAATATGTTGACAGGATCTCCAAGGTAACACAATGTTAACAGCCAAAACCCCAAGTTATCTACATATGTTAAATCCAAGCAACTGCTAGTGAGTGTAAAGGGTACTTGCAAGGCAATGCTAATGAAGGCATATATTAATTCAAGGTAATTAATGAACAAATCCTGTTATTATTTTTTATATCTACTTTATATCGGTTCCCTCTTTTTTCTTCCTCCCAAATACATACATCTTTCTACATGGTCCGTCCTTGTTATTCCTCTTTGTTTTAGACCTCTTCACTTGAGGCTGTATTAACAGGCATCATCTGTGTAGAGTTGCCCTCAATCCTTGCACTGCAAGTGTGCAAGGCAAGCACATATGCAGCCTCAACAATCATTATCCCCCCCCCCCCTCCCAATATCCCCTGCCAACAGTGAGAATGCTGCTTCAACAAGCCTCACCATCAGCTCTTTCTCCCCTGGTTCTTGCCTCCACAGCTGGGGAATAAGCCTCATCAGCCTTTTCTCTTCACCTTCTTTTAGAGTATTGCTCACACTAAAAATAATCTTCCAAAAACCTCACCATTTTACTGCAAATGTGTACAGGTTGGAATAGTAAATCACATTTGAGTACTGAGGTGTGTGCTCTGTTGTGATAACGCGGATCATTCATAAAATGGTCCATGTTAGGCTTTGGACATCCCACATATGTGACCTGCTCTATCGAAATCAGTCGCATTGACCCGAAGACACATTTTGAGTTGTATACACTGTTGGAAAGAGGAGATTCCTAGCTTTCTAGTGATATCAGGATTGTTTCGGTACTCCAAATATTAAGCAAAATATGTCACATTATATAATGACTGTCACCGAGTCATCATTTTGAGAAAAAGGCCTTCAAAGTTTCCTCTTCTCTGGAATCCATCGATCTGATTGATTATTAGCGGAGCAAATGATCAAAATAGTCCGGAGGGAAAATATTTCCGTTTGGATTACTGGTCTGGGGGAAGCTCGCGAGTGTGTGTGTGTATGTGTGTGTGTTTGTGTATTTTTGCGTTTGTGTATATTGTGTTTGTTTCCCGGGGAAAACACTCACGAGAAACACCGGCTGTTGTTAAGTTACTCCGTTCTCCGCTTGTAATTATGCCGTTACAAGCTTCAAAGTTGTATTTATCATCTAAATTTGCCGAAACAAGTTTAATATTCTGAAAGCCAAGACTTTGTTTATTTGAAATCAGATGAAAACAAACTGTAACGGACCCTGCGCCGTGTTATCTATGATTACTATATGCCTTACATTCATAACTTCAGCCGGTGGGAGGGGGGCTGCGCTGCGGAAGAGCAGATTGCGAGTGAGAGGTGCCTGTCATCTTCCCTTTACAAGCTTCAAAAATGTATTTATCGTGTGATTTTGGAAATAAAAGTTTCATATTCTGAAAGCCAAGACTTTGTTTATTTAAAATCAAACAAAACACCCGAACCCCGAAAAAATAGTTTTTTACGCAAATCCACGTTTATTTTGAAATAAGCCGTTGCGACTTCCGACTGATTTCGATAGAGCGGGTCACATATAGTATGGGGTATGGTTTTTAATGTACCCAAGGTCTACATTAAACCTTAATAATACAATCCAGTTACATATCTTTAATGTTAAAATGTGAAAGTTTGAAGTAGACTAGTAACTAGATGTTAAAATCAGTGAGGTAACAAGATTTCAAACATGTTTTTCCAACTGATCAATGTGTCCTAATATCTGAGCAAAAAGTCCCTCAATTCTTCACTGACAAAAGACTTCCAGGAGAAATTATAAGAGCTAATCAGTAACAACAATTATTGTGAATGTCCTTTTTTCATATCCAGTAAACCTGTATGCTTTTCTCTTTTTTTCCCGGTGTTATTTTCGACTTTACAGTAACATGGCACCGGAAGCAGGTTAAGTAAACAGTCAAAATGTTTTGCTGGTGACACATATTTTTTATATCTTCATTTCATTTCATTTCAAACCTTTATTTAACCAGATGGTCCCATTGAGATCATAGATCTCTTTTTCAAGGGAGACCTGCAGCATATAGGTTCCACATGAAACATAAAACAATAAAGGACATCATACATTATATATCTGTTACTTATTGAGCTAGTTTTCAAACTCTTAAACCATGTTTTAGACAGCAGAAAGACTGAATGAAACACTCACACTTAAGCAGACAATCTGATATGGATAACAATGTTCCAATGCTTCATGATCACATCCTAAATATCATCATAAAAAAAAAGAAATCACCTATAAAACTCTTTTTGGAAAAGAAAAGGAACAAGAATATTTTAGCATTCAATGTATCCGGACAAACTGACTATATTTCGATGACTTTGCTTACTTGTGTTTATTTCGGCTGTCAGCAACTTTGCTTACATGAAGGGTTACTACTTCCTACGTTTACTTAAAGCAAATGGTTTAGATCAGTGGTTCTCAACTAGTCAGACCTCGGGACCCACTTTTTCCTTTGTCAATAAATCACGACCCGAAATTTTTAACCACTCAAATCTATTCAACAAAAATTCGTGCTGTAATATATACGCTTTTCAGCATACAGTATTAATTGAAGTGAAGTACAGTGCATATATCCCTTATATCCCTTCACAGAACTAAAGAATGCTTTTAAAAAAGGTTTAATGAGATGATGGAATCAAAGCTGAACTGTATAACATAAAGAGGCACACATGCTGAAAACCCAACCCCAGAAGGGGGTCTGGGGGGATTCTCCCTCAGGAGATTTTTAGAAATACTAACATATAAACAACGCATTCTGGTACACTCTGAGAAGAAAATAAATAAATCTATTACTACCCGACATATTAATAATATTTTATGCCATTGTTTGTTTTTCACTTTGTTCTGAAGCTGAACTTGCTGCTCCACACAGAGAGAAGAGTAAAGAGGAGATAGTTTGTTTGACTTAGTTTAAATTGTGGGTAAGGGTAGATAGCCCCCATTGTTCTGTGACCGGTCAGTCATCAAACCGGGGGTCATATTTCATTATGTGTTCATTTGTATCTGAAGTTGTATCCATGGATGTATAAAGAATAGTTCTACCGCAAAGTTATTCTCCGTGGGGACTTCCGGCAACAATCTTGATTCTGATTGGCCGGAAGACTCAAAAAAACATCAGCAAAGATGTTTTATTGAGAAGATGATCACTACGTGACAGAAGTTTTCAAAACCGTTTATGGTCTCCGGTACTTCCAGTCCAACGCCTACTGCATGCACAGCGTTAGGAAGTCGGGCCTTCAAAATTAAAGCTTGACTTTTTTCCCAAAAACAAAAAAATAATTTTTTTTTTTTTCAATTTATTTTCTTCACTCACACATCGAAACTGGTCCGCGACCCACTTTTGGGTCGCGACCCACCAGTTGAGAACCACTGGTTTAGATGATTTGGCAGAGAAGGACATTTGTTTTAATTGTTTTAAAATGGTTTGCATCACTCACAGGAAGCCAAATTTGAGACCAAAATAGTAAATGAGACTGGGGTTGCGGTCGAATAGTCCAAAAATCAGCTCCTAACGTCTATCTCTATCGTCTATCCCTTGACCTCTGTGTGAAACGTCACAGGGTTAAGGGATAGTGGATAGGAGATTTCAAAAGGACTTTTAGAAGAGACTGCGGTACTTTAGAGAATCCGACTGCACTTTCACTATCCGACGTGTTTATGATGCGCCAGCGGAGGTCATAAATGTGCGCCTGCTGCTGTGGGGAAACTATGGAAACTACAGTTTTCTATACAGCGGACTACAACATGGATGTTTAATAAGAACGAGGGACTACTGTAAACTCATCTAGAGACTCTGCACCGTGCTCTGATGCTGTTGTTTTATGCTTTATGAACCGGGACAACAGAGAAACATATTCTTCATGACCAAAGTTGGAATTGAAATAAAAAAGGAAAGTGAAACTTATGCTCGTCACCCTCTCCCTCCGGTCCACATTAATACAAATGATCCCAATACGTATGATTGTATGAAAAGATCTTAAAATCAATACAAATTTATTATAAACGTTAGTCCTTAACATCTATCACTGTGTATATCACCATTCAAACATCTTTTAAAAGTTGAACAAACCCCACACAGCTCAGTAAAGACTGTGAAATGTTGACTTTATTTGATCATTTCAGTAAAAAATAACGTTCATATTTCTCTTTTTGATTATAATACTGATGAACGTTCAAAACAAAGCACTTTGGCAACTTACCACATACGTTTTAAAAAGCTTAATAAGCACCGTAACTTTCATGATATCATTTCTCGGTCATAATCGGTTGTTTCCGTGAACGGCCGAATGTTGTGTGACGGCAAATGCTGCGGCCGCAAGGCATTGTGGGGCAGCATTTTCTCCTCTCCTTTCGTAAAGGGAGGTCCAGTGGTTCCTAAGCTAAAGGAGGTTATAAAGGAAGTTTGAAACCTCCTTTCCTATCATCTAGATAATTCGAACGGCACTTATCATGGCTGCCACTGAGGGACTTCCGGGTCATTTCACTCCGTTAGGAAGGTTCCTAAGCTAAATGGACTATTCAACTGCAACCTGGATCTAGAACAAGCCTGTTATATCACGGATGCAGGGGCAAAGATATATCCCATCAATAAGGACGCACGCCTGTATACTGGAACGCACATTCATTTCCTTACTACAAAATAATAAAAGGAATACCTGGAATGCAGGATTTACTCAGTAACTATAATCAGCTGCAGGTTAATGGCAAAGTCAACACAAAAATGTAACAACTATGCATCAGTTAATCCCTGGAAAGTGTACAGGGTTGGTGAATATGCTGGAAAGGAAGCAGACTCATGCACAGTTTTAAAACCCGGCCTACGAAACTGGGAATATTTAAAATCAAACAAACAAACAGAGAAGAGCCATTTAGTGTAGACCATTCACGGTTGCTTTTGGCCAATTATTTTAAGTACCTTTAAACAATTAAGCTGTTGAGTGCAGAAAATGCATCATTAATAATTATACATATTTATAATGAAATATAAACAATATATATCATGCAGTATGTTGTATGTTTTTTTTAAATTACATTTAAGAAAGGATATTTTGGACTTTACAGATTTAAAACCTAGCTCATATTTCAGATTCTGACCAGTGCAATTTAGACTAAAAATGTACATTTGAATAAAAGTCTGAGCCATTCTTGTTATGAAAACACAGTAGCTGTGCAGTTATTTCACAATAACTGATGTCATAACAAGAATAACCTGCACAATAAATTCATTCCAGTTAAAAGTTTTGTTTGATATCAATGACCTTCCATACAAACACATCGCACAGCCATTTCAGAGGGGAAAGCAAATCTGAACTCCCCACAATGGTCCAGTTAGGTCCGGCTTGATATAAAGAGTTCCGGGAACTTGAATAAATGGGTAACCAATACCAGTTTGGTACAGTCAAAGTTCAGGGTCTTCCAAGGTAACATAGCACTAGGATGTTCCTCGTAAAGGCTTTGCTTGGAAGCAACCATCACCTGGAGTTCTTGGGAACTTTGGTTGGTTGTTTTAGAAGAAAAATCTACCATAGCTATTTTATTATTTTATGTCTTATTTATTGGTGTGTTTTCTTTTTTTTGCCTAAAGTCGGGGCTAAACAGGCCTTCTTATAGACCGCTGAAAATAACCCATATACCCGTCAACCCCTATCCCAGTGGTCAAAGGCTTCAAGTTGAAAAAATGTTGCCCTGTGCCACTGAAGGTTCATGGCAGTTAACCCTTACCATGACCCCTGTGGGGGAAACTTCTGAAGCAATTGGAGACAGGACTCAGAGAGACACAAGGAGAGCTGGAGCTTTGATTGCAAACAGACGGTTTATTTGGAGCTCGGCCGGAGAATTCACAAGACATGTCATGGGCCACGATCTGACCACACGGTTGAGATGCCAAAATCAATTCTGAAGAACTCTTCTGTAGTTCGACCTTTTAACTAATTCAGAGTGTAATAATCAACATTCTTCAATAGATAGACTAAACAGCTGAGGGACACTGAATCACATTTGATGTCGCTTATGGCTCTGGGTCATCTACACCCCGAGAAGGATGTGTTCCAGGTGTTCCATAACAATAACTATCTCTAACCGAGAGTTGCCCTGCCATAAACTGGTAACAACAACAAAATGCTAGGGCAGCCCCTCCTTAAGGTAGATAGCATGCTGCCCAAGGCTGGGCATCTGTGTCAGAGGGCGAAAGAGGACATGCAGGGCAAATTATTCCCTGACAACCCCAACCTTCTTCAAGTTGTTGCATGAGTAGGGTAACTCTAGTACGGCTACAAACTACTTTCACCTTTCCATATATGTATACGTTACTTAAAACCCTTTATTACATGTTTACATTTACACAGATTGTATGCAAAATTAAGAGACATAACAGTACCTTGATTGACAGCTTATGTGTTGCTCAATATTGAACCATCTAAAGTTCTGACCCCCTTTAAACCCAGTCAGGATAGCGACTCACTTCCTTCACTTGTCTTAAGCAGTTATCCAAAAATGCTGTCATTTTTATTGCCCCCATGGTGAGAAGCACACCCTGAGACTCCTGCGTGTCTTATTTCACTTGACTAATTTAGCAACTTTCTTATTTTTTGGGATATTGACATCAAAATACATTCCAGTTTTCAAAAATTGTACATTTTCAGACAATATAAGTACAATTTGTTTTTTTTATATCTGAAAATTGAACTGAATTGAAAGAACCCAATGAATATAAGTCAAAAGGGTGTCACCCCAAATTTCTCATCAAAAAACTAAGTAACTTATATTGGTTCACTTTCAAATGTTGGAAAAAATTAGGGGTGTATTTGACTGTGAATTGCAGGGTTCTGAATATACTACAGTTTAGATTTGCATTTCTGGCAAGCTTCCTCTCCAAATCAACTGTGGTGGAGGCTCACATTTATTGTAGTATTTGGAGCCTTTAGCCGTCAAACACGCAATTTAGTATGTTTAGACTATGGTTATAAAATAAACATAGGCTTTTAATTATATCTCCTGCAACTCCACAACCCTAAATCCCAGCATCATTAATGTATAGCAGATACATTATACAAATAGAATCCTTAATTTCAAGCCTGTCAAACAATTGACTAACCCTAGTGATTAGGGTTAGGGCTAACCCTAAATCACGTCCAAATAAGCACAGAGGGGGGACAATAATGTTTCCCTCCTGTTAGGGTATTTATTCACCTTCCAGCCAGGCATTATCCACTTTAATTCCTCTAACTTATCAGTCAAGCTTGCAATTATTCGTCCACCCAACCATGCATGTATTTATTGTATGACTGTGCTTCTGCAAGGCAGCTGTGAGCCTGCAAGCTTAACTTAGTGAAGTCAGAGGGAGACTGAAGGTTAGGGCCACCACAGGGGGATGGACAAGGGGCACACACAAACACGAATGCGGAAACCCACACAACCATATTTATTCCTGTCTCTCTTTTCCACATGTGTCTGTTCCCTTGCTTGCTAAGCCTCAGTGCAGTGAGTAAACATAGATGCTTTGCACTTCCGCTCCATAAACTGCAACACCTGCCCCCAGATGAGCAGAGTTTGTGTGTGTGTATGTGTTTATGTGTGTGTGGGCCCCTGCTGGCTTCCACCGCTAAATGTAATGTACTGAACGACATAGCAGCTACCATATTATATTGGATTTCCGTGGATGTTTCAAATCCAATTCCATTTCAAAAGTTTTGGGATAATGTGTTTTTGCAATATTCCTGCTAAAACAAACACCAAGGGTTTTTAATATCACTCTTTGACAGCCTGCAGGGCAATACGGTAAATATGTCTACGTATTTTCCAATAGGAGACATAAACAGAAAAGGTAGGTGTTGGAGTGCAACAGTGATCTGGATAAATGCCACTACAGCGAATAATTTCTGCTTTTCTACACAACAGGCCTCATTAGCTTCTTGGCAAGGCCCTCTATGATCCAGAAAATCTACTTATATACAATGCAATAATTTGGGTCAGTCTATTAAAGCAATTCTTTGATTTATGACTATTTCAGGCCTGTGGTATCGACTAAGGATTCAAGGATTATTTATCGTTATTTTTCAAACGAAGATTGTACAACAAACAGAAGTTTCAGTCCATTTTTTTTCACACAAGAAAAACATGACAACAACCAAAACAGTATTTCATCCCTGTAAAGCGTCTTTTACATTTGTGTCAGTAGTTACCATAAACGGCAGTTACAAAAACAGCGGGTTCTCTCTGCAGATTATATGGCAGGCATCTTAACGTCTAAGAAAATTCGACATCAGAACAATTTGAAACATTGTCCATCAACTTTGACAATTTAATTTATTAATTTTTGATTTAGAAATAACAAAAATAGTTTATAATCCATCCTAATCGTCTCAAAGTGTGCAATTACAACAAATACAACGTGCGTTACTTGAATATAAGGGTAATAAAAAAAAAATGAAATAGTGTATAATATCCTGAAACTACATGAAGTCAAAGCAATGCGTGCTGTTGTCGGGATATGGAAATGGTTCCCGATCTGATCTGATCTTTTCTTTCAGTAAAAAGGATGTCAAAGGCAATCACCAGCACTCACTTAGCAATTAGCTAATTCGTCTGAGCTCCTTATTACTCCAATTATTAGTCGAGCATGCCCTAAACGCACACATGAACTCGGATTATTGTCCAAACACCGCGAGGTCAGTCTCCCGCTGAGAGGACGGATGCGACCCATGTAATGACCGAGGAAATTAAGAAGCGGGGCTTTGATCGGAGATGGGCAATTCTTAATTTAATTGTTTTTGCAGTCAGAAAAAAACTGCTTTTGATCGGGATTTTGGATGGTTTCAGAGATCATGGACTTTTTTGGGTGGGGTGGGAAAGGGGCGCTTACGGCATCAGGTTCCTACATCTAAACACAATTGTATAAATGTATTCCAAAAAGTGCTATAGGTTTGTTAATTAATAGGGGGTGTTCAATGAATGCTTAAAAATGTATGCAACCCAATCTTGTTTCTGTAAAAATAACTACGATTGCAAAAATAAATAAAAACAGGCGATGAAAAGTGGCACAATTGCAATTTTAAAAAAGGGTGTTTTTTGCATTTTCGCTAATTAAAGCACAGCGCAGCAGCAATTAAAAAACAATATGTTAATAAAATTGTTCATTTCCTTTTATAGGTGTTTAACTTTCGGAAGTGCTCCAGCTATGGTATATATTTTCAGCATTATTATACGTTTGTGTTGTTTTACACTGAGTGAGATAATCTAAAACATTTTTTAGAAACCCAACTTTTAATGATTCAAATTCAACCTTCCGACAAATGTAGCCAAACAAAAAAGTACCTTGCCCACACAAGACCAAGTGGTTAATTCACAGAAGACTTGAGTCATAGACTTTAAACTTAAACCACAAATAATCTTTGGGTGGTTTAGAGTTTAACATAAAGCTGTGTTCTTATTTTAATAAAATACTCTTAAATGCCCCGTTTTGAAATAATTAGCAAGTTCTAAAATAATATAGTTGAATAAGGAGGAACAAGATATAAATATTCATACAATTTGGGACCTGTATCAACTAATTACCGGATGTCCAATGTGACCCGTGTTGAATGTATAACACTGGTTCAAAAAGGTAAGCATTTTTAACAAAAGAAAGCTTACTGTTTTAATGAACAAAGGCATTCATTTTTGCCCTCTATAAGAATAGTGACGTGACTGATGAAAGCTGTATACGTACATTAACATTCTCACTGGCCTGCATAGATAACCTTTTCCCCTCTACCCTCTATCTCAATATCAGTGGCAGAGCCATATCAGGTGTACCTGCATCAATGTGTCTGGTTTATGACATTTAACATAAAAGAGTTGCTGTGGAGCAAGACAACTGTGTGAAGTTCACCGGAAAACCTTCAGTGGGTTTCTGATGATAACACTCATGTATTCATATTTATAATTATGAACCACACAGTCCTGTCAGTCAAAGCTTTGGGAGAAATACAAAAAACGTGTGTTAACAAATAAAAAAAGATCCAGAATCAGTGGAGATGTGTCCTTATTTAGCTTAAATAAAAAAAGCACTTGGACTAGAGTCAGCGGAATAGCATGGGGACTGCTGAGTTTTTAGTTTTGAATGCATACACACAAACCCACACACACCTGCATACACACTATGAATAGAATAGATATACCTTTAACCTCCCACCTAAAATACATTCTTGAATTTTCTGTGTGAGCTAATGCGTTGGTGTTGTACATGTGTGTGCACAAAAACTTGTTTGCCTATCTTTTTATGTGAATGTTTATGTGTGAGTGTGAGTGTGAGTGTGAGTGTGTGTGTGTGTGTGTGTGTGTGTCTCCAGAACTGTAGCAAGCTGACTCAGCCTTGACAGTAGCAATCGGAAACAGGAGACAAGGACTTGGCTAACAGCATCAACCGGCAGCAAGGTCGGATGCACACACACACAGAACAACAAAGAAACTCACACACACTTTTTGTTTCTACCTGCCATACTGGAATCAACTGTATATCTTATCTTAAACAGATTAGAGGAGTTAATTGTTTCAACGTTTTTCAAAGTTAGGAGAAAAAAAAGAAAGCCAAGCAAAGGATGGATGTGCCAAAGTGTGCGATTAAAGCAGCTTGTGGGTGGGGGGGCTGGAGGGGGGTATAAATATCGCCCTTTTCTGGACACTTCGGCTTTTCTACTCTGTCACTCTCTTTCACACACACGGCGGACCAGCCCACTTCCTTACCAACCCCATCCCTCACAGCGCTGCCCAGACTTCCCACTGCAATTACTTATAAAAACTTTTCAGGGCCGCCACACGTGGTCAGGTTTTTAAAGAGCTGCGTCCCCCTCCTCACGTGGTGCGGGGGGTATTGAGTCGTCACAGACCCCCTGAATGATCACCGAAAAATAAGGCAGCGTAGACAATAGCTCGTCTTGATGAATTCAATTCTTTCAGGACCCTGTACCGTTGTCCAGGCAGCTCCGGGCAAAACAATCGTTGCTTTGATAGTCCAAGAAAGACACACTCGCTCGGTTGCTCTTAGAAACTTCCTCTAACTACTTCCGAATTGGGATCTAAAGATAATATACATCTGACCGGAACTTGTTAGGTTCTCTCAGTCCAAGAAGTCTCAGTTCGAACTCTTCTAACAAGATGTTTCCTGCTGCTTAAGCTGGTTTGAGGCGCAACTAATAAGAGAAGAAAGATCAACACGCTCGCTGGTGATGCCAGTAAAAAAAATGTAAAAAGTTAAAAAGCAAACAAAATGACAGCTTGAACTGACCTGGTCTGCGGTGGTAGCGGCAGTGGTGTTCGAGTCGGACATGATTTGACGCTGTGACCCAGTGGTGCTTCTCTGCTGGCCACTGTAGGCTCCTTCATTCACACCTTGTCTTTCAGTTCCGCAGCGAAAGAGGGGGGAGAACACACAGTATACCCTCCCTTTTGCCCTGGCTTGATTAATGCCTGAATTACTTTCACCTCATTTCATCTGATGGAGCTCTGCTTCCTCTCCGCCTCTCTTGCTCATTCGGCATGGTAGCCCACTCTCTCTCTCCCCTCTCTCTCTCTCTCCCCCCCCTCCCTTCCTTCTGCCATCCCGGCTGTGCCATCCCTCCCTCCTTTGCACTCTTACTTTTTTTACTCACCCCTCCCTCTTTCCCCTCTCACTCTTTTACTTTCTCTTTCTGCCACCTTTTTTTTTCTGTCTTATTTCACCATTTCAGGAATATGTGCCCTCCCCTCCTTCCCCCTCCGCCGGTCCCCCCTTTTTCCCCAACTCCCACCCGTCAAAAAAAGAAACACAGGAGAGATCCACAGTCTTTTCCCTCTACCTCCACAATGAATGGCTCGTTGTCACTCCAGCACCTAGGCTGAATACAGAGCAAGTAAGCGGGAGAGAGGATAGGGGCGATGGTGGTGGGGGGTGTTAAACTTCTAGTCAAGCTGACCGGAGTAAAGTGGGGGGAGGTCTCGAGCACTCATGGGCTACGGCCAAGCTTTCTCTCTCCCTCACTCTTTCTCCCAACAGATTAAAGCGGGGGGACCCAAAAAAAAGTGAGGAGCCCACAAGTGAGGAGCCCGCACGCCTTCCATCAGACTCCCCTGCCTCCCCCCCTCCACTCTTTCTCCCTGTCTCTCTTATTTCTTCCGTTTGTTTTCAGAGGCAGCTGCTGCAACTCTGCAGACCACCAACAACTTCCCTTTCAGCGGCACTTGACTCTTCCAAATCCTTGTCCGTCTCTACACCCTGACATTGCCAATGCTCCCCCCCCACCACCACCACCACCACCACCACCACCCTCCTCCTCTGCCGTGTCACACCGAGAGGCCGGCGGAGCCAAAGCCCTCCTCCTCCGCCTCGTACGCGACATGTTCACAGAGTTACACCCTTTCAAATTCAAGCGCTTCCCTCCTGAGCCTCTGTTTTGTCGCACACACATTGTTATGCCTGTTAGCCACCATATGGCTAATGGCGTGAGAGAAAAAGGTAAAAGTGCATCCGCTATAGAGCCGCGAACAAAAACATCACTCGTGCAGCAGAACGAGACTCGTCGTCAATTCTCTGACAGGATGTGGTGCTGGTAATGTCAAAAGTTGACAAGCAACTGGCGCCTGGCCTAATGGGTGTTTGATAGCCGGGGACAATGGCCGCTGCCGCTTGAGTGGAGGCCCTCCAGTTATGTTTAACACAAGACGAGCAACGCAGACAGGATGCTATTCATTTGTCTATCAATTCAGAGGATTAGAATCTCACAGGGGATCTAATGAAGGAATCATTACCATATACCCGCCCTATTCAGTGTGCTCAGAGGAAGTACTGAGGGCAATGAAAACAAGTGCCCGCACCAAACAGTCAAACATCTTGACATGTGAAATGTACAGCCCAGTATATAGATATTTTACAGGGATAAAAGGCTTTTAAAATGACTTCTGTCTGACAAAATAGTAGATTAACCATCGTCTGGCAAATAGCAGTTTTCAACATGATCTTTTCTTGGGCTATGGGTCCAAACCAGTTCTGACCACATTTCATCGGTCAAACAAACAAGTAGCTTATGCAACTTACATTCCACACCACACGAACGCACACAAGCACCAAGGTACACAAGAAAAAGTCAGGCAACCCCTTAATCACTCATATATATAGATCCTTAAGAGGATGCTCCTTCTGGCTTTCGTTTTTGGTGCAAAACCTTGGTTCTGAAAGTTACAGCATTGGATACCCAATGGTACAAAGGTATCGCACATATTGATCTTCAGGACAAAGTAGTCTTTGAACTGGCCTCTATAAACAAACAAACTTAAGTTTAAGCCAAGTGGCCTTAATCAGAGCTTGTAAAAAACCAAACTTAGTTTTCCTTGCGACATGAATGCGTGTTGAGGCTGCAGCTGGCTGTTTGTGGAGGGGGAAGGATTTGTTTCATTACTTAATTACCCTATTATTTGAGGTCATTTAACTCTAATTAGAGAAGCACAGATGCTGCTGCTGATAACAACACCAACTTGTTTAAATTCTCACTTGTTTCTTGATGCTATCTACGATACAGAACGGCCAGTGTGAGAGAAAAACAATGTGGACAATGTGTATGTTCGCTACATGTTGGAAACCACTGAGGCCTTTTGATGTTAAAGACACCAAGAGCCTGAACTGTTCTTATTTGGACTCTTTCATTTACCTTCACGTCCACTGACTGCGTACAAGCATGGATTTACTACCCGTTTCAAATATGGGGCAAATATTTCCAGAAAGACTCTACTGACAATGATATTTTGTCATTCAGTTGTACATTCAAAAGAATGACAGATTGTCAGTTTCCGAGGGTTGCATAAACTGTTGGACGCAGGGAGGGCTACAGCTAACAATTATTAACCCTACAACTGTTTTCTCAGTTAAGAAGTTAATCGGCAGGTTCAAAGTTGAATTTTCAGGTTTTCACAGCGGTACGTTTGGATATCGCTTTTATCTCTCCATAAATTGCCTGTGGTATTGGCCTTGAAGAACTCATTAAAGGATTAATTGAATATTACAAATAGTTGATTAATCTTTTGAGCTGTAGATCCTGTAGAGTTTCAGTGGCTTTCCCGTGTAAACCACGAAAAGCCAACATTAAAAAGGAAAAGAGCAGAAAGACTAACAACATAAAAAGATCACTGATAAGGTCGGGAAGAATTTCCTCAAGGCTTTCATGTCAACCACCGAGCACATGCCAACATCAATTACAGGTTAACCTGGGGCAAAACACACTCATCGATCAAACAAGCCATCACTAAACATAGGGAGATTGAGTAATAAAATAAAACGTTTAAAGCTAAGAAGGCTTCCCTTACTTGATCCTTTTTAAGCTCCAGCTCTGACAAAGCAATATACAGCCTGATGACCGTAACAAATACGCAGTCATTTTAAGATGAATGGAGCCCAGGTCTCTCAATTAGGCTTTTGTACTAGACTTTAAATCAAGAAGGTAATGCAGCATGATTGCAAGCAAGGTGAACTGAAATCAGGATGCAGTTTGGAATTTAAGCGGACAGCAAACGTAGCTACTGCTCTTAGTTTAATAAGGTAAGTAGCTTAATTTGACACTTTGGGTTCAAACTGCTTTTGAGGACACTGAAATAATTTATTTTACACTCTTTTTGTATGTAACAGGTCAGCAGAAGTCATTCATTTGGCTTCAACAGGGTATTAGTGTGTAACTGTATCATAAAGCAGCAACTGTTTTACAATTAGATAAAAATACAATTAGTTTACAACTAGAGCAAACCATGCTTAGACTGGACGTCTGTTGAAATGGTCAGCAACACTTTTTATGATTTTATGTCTTGATGCATTGTCTTTAGCACTGTATAATCAAAGTAATAAGTCCTCAAAAATATGATGCTTTATTACAGTAATTTTAACACAGTATAAAGCATTGTATAATGACTGATATGTATCATAAGACTTCATCAATTCTGTAGCTGCTTCAAAAATAAAAGCATCCCGTTGTTCAGCTTGCAGTAAATAAACGCAGCTCTATTATAGCTGTTCAAAAGCAATTAGTAAACACTTATTGTTCAGATATCTCAATTGGAATAGGAAGAAATAATTATTTCATTATAATCAAGTCTGTAAAATGGTAGGTCTCCTGTTGACAGCCGGTCTCAGATGCCCTGTACTTTATTTGCTTAGGGAACATTTAAAAGCGTTCTCTGAAAAGTCCACACTTCACAGTCCAGGCTTTAACATTTTGCAATGTGTATATTGCAGTGAAGTTATGGGCGTCTGAAGAGAGAAATATTGAAGTGTCTTTCAGACCGTGAAGGACAAACTTGTTTTGGGAGCCAATGACTCCATAAGCAAAGTGGAAAAAAACAGCAGGCTGGGGTAGAGGATGAGTGACAGATGAAATCAAGACAAAGGTGAACCAGCAAACATACAGACAGGATTCCGGGAACAGAAAATTATCTCTTTTCGTTTGAATTTTTTCCACTTCATCTCCTCTCTCATGTTTTTCTCTTCTTTTTTTCAAAGCACTCTTATCTGTGTTGACTAAGAAATTCAAATATCACCAAAATGCTCATGCAAGATATATCTCCCGCATGCCTTTCTTTTATGAAAGTTTGGTGACCCAAAAGGCCAATGAAACACAATTAAATATTCACTAGGGATTTACAAAACTGTGCAATTGTAAATAGTGTTATCACAGTTGGAACACTGTGGGCTTTCTGTTTCGCTGTGTTTATTTTGTGTGTGTTTCCTCCCCCAGTCCGAAGGCGATGACCTGAAGTAGGGGACTGGGTCCATCTGTGATAAGTACTGTTTATTGTTTGTATAACCTGGAAAGTTATCATCTGATACAAATTAAATGTTTGCTGTTGGAATGGATCAGACAAAAGCAAGTCAAATCATTTTGTGTCTAAAAGATAGTAGATTGAGTTTAAGTGCTGTTAAATAATGCAAGTCAGCATTCACACAATTATGCCCATTCATACAGAGGTGCCACCTGCTCAAGGACACTCAAATTCACACACCATTGGCCATGCTATCGAGAGGAACTTGGGGTTAAGTATCTTGCCCAAGGATTCATCGACATGTTGACTGCAGGGGCTAGGAATCAAACCACAATTGGTAGAAGACCACACTATCCGACCACCTTTCAATACTATAGCAACAAAAACCAGGAGCTTATGCAACTTATGGCACATTTCCACTACAGGGCCTCGCTCGGCCTCGCTCGGTATGGCTAGGCCTCGTTAGGACTGGCTCACTTTATGCTGCGTTTCCATTACAGTTTAGTAGCTGGGGCAGTAACTATAGTAACGCAGTGTAGGCGGAGCCGTGACGTCATCTTCAATGAGAACCACAAAAAAACAACATCAGCCGTTAGCTGTTAGCCCTCAAGCTCACAGCTCCTCATATCTGTTCAGAAACTAGACAAAAGTTAAACAAGTACAAACCACAGACTGTCTGTGTCATGGCGAGTACAGTCAATGGTTTATTTATGTCTGTATAGGCCGTTGTTGCGAGTGTGGACGGTCGGAGCATATACTGCGTTAGCTTAGCCGATCTCCATTTAGAAAACACGCATTTTAAAAGGTTTTTCGCCTGCCGTCTGTCTGCAGACTTGACAAAGCATTAATTCATGGCTTTTACTAACCAGTATCAGTATGTTGTTACTTCGGCATCATTTTGAAACGTGTATTACAATTAAATCACGGTCAAATATGTTCATCTTGTTGTAGTTGTAGCCCCCTTGCCAGCGATTCTCTCTCTAGTTTAGCATACTCAGCCCGACTCAGCCCTGTTTGTTGGCCCGGAAAGAACCTCGATTTTATCGGGCCAGAAAAACTGTGAAATAGTACCCGCTAGCCGGAACTACGCCAAGTGGAAACGCAACCAAAAACGAGCCGGGCACGGCACGACACGCTTAAAGCGAGCTCCGCGCTGTAGTGGAAATGCGCCATAGATTCCACTTTGAAGTTGGCACACAAACACACACAACCACCAAAATACACAAGGCAACGAGAGCAAACTCCAATGCTGACAAAGCAAACTAAATGTCACCCTTTAACATGGTTGGTAGTCGGCATAGTGATGGCATTACGGGTACTGTTGAGCTTAACCACTTCCCTATGTATTCTACTTTTCCCAAAATGTATAGACAAATTTATGAACATTTATAAAATGTCATCCATATGACTTAAAAACACATTAAGGAGGGGAGCTTGATGAAATTGTGTGCTGTTGGTGAGATGGGCTTTGACTATGTAAATCAAACTGTACAAATTAAAAGAGATACATATAGCTTCTTGCCTTACATCCTTATTTATTGTCCTTTAATATCGATGGATCAGCATGCTTTTACCCTGAAAGGCTATTCCTTGAGGGAACCAACCGCCAAGTCTGGACTTATTACATCATCCTCGATCTATATATCTGTCCCTTACAGCAATCTGGTTAATATCTCTTCACCTCATGTTAGCTCAACATGCCTGTGATGGGACGTCTGACTGTGAAGGGGGCCTTGAACTGGAGGCGTCGATAGGCCGGACATTCTCCCCTGTCCTGAGCACTACACATGAGGAAACGCTAAGAGAGTATGGCAGAACAGTCCAGAGGAAGATATGATAAGAGAAGTAACGACAGGATGAAATAAGTGAAGGGACGGGCCGTTTCTCAATGTCGAGTATACCTGCTGCAGAGCCACTATTTCAAGTATACTACGTCATCGAGTGGCGCCGAATGCTGGGCATTTAACATGCATTTAAACAGTCCTTCGGCGCCACTCGATGACGTAGTATACTTGAAATAGTGGCTCTGCAGCAGGTTTACTTGACATTGAGAAGCGGCCAGAGAGAAAGAACTTCACAGGGTTGAGGTTCACAATAGGACAAGCAACGCAGAATAAAAAAGGGTAGAAACACAAAAAAGCTCAGTTTTGCAACAGCAGGTCGGCTTTGTCCAGCGCAACAAAAGGACAAAATGTATTGAGGCTGTGTTAGAGGGAAAAATCAACCTTTCTTGTTCAGTCCAAAACAACCCAGCTCTTAAATTGGAAGCGAGGAAAGCAAGTGTGTGAGGAAAAACAGGCATAAAAAACATCAGTTGCAGAGCAGATAAAAAGAGAAAAGATCATAGAGATGTTTTTGTTTGGCAGTTGAGCTGACCTGAGCCCAACACGACCCGACCTGGCCACTCTGGACACCCGGGGGAGAAAGACAAATGACGGAGAGGAAGACGAAAGAGCAAAGAAGAGGGAACAGAGAGACATTTCCAACGCTTGGTTTAACTTGAAGTTTCCATGATAATTTCTCTACCCATCCCTCACCGCTTTGGCTGGGAGGGCCCCAGCTGTTCGGTCTTGTATAAATAGCGTGAGGCTTCAGCTAGGACCCCCGGGGAGAGCGGGGCTCATTGGAGAGAAGGCATGGGAACAAATCGGGCCGGAAAAAGCACACAACATACACATTTTGACAAACATATGGGACATTGCTGGGGATGAAAGTGAGGAACATGTGACTGAAGTAGGCCTCACGTGGCAGAAGTCAGTGTCGCGCTCGGAATGTGACGAGAGGTAGAAAAGCGGAAGGCAGAAAGAGACGTGTCATTTTCCATTCATCGAAGCAATTATAAATCGTTGCAAAGATGCTTGAACATCAGCAACTCCTCTACAAGGCGTTTGCAAAGACCGCAAAATCCCAAAACTAGATTTTCTTTTTACCTTATGACATCTATTCGTAAATATATTGGTGATAAAGATAAGGGTTTAGTTACCTAATGCCTGGTTTAGACTTCGGATTACAGCCCGACCGAATCAAGTTTTGTTCAGTGTCGTTTGTCATAATAGACGACAACCATTGCCACATCAATAACAACTAGTGACAGAAAGACTAACATGTTTGATTATTTTGGATACAACAAAATGTTCTATCAGAAACTGACCAAATCTTATCCAGTGATGATTAATAATTGGTTAAATGATTGCACAATACTGAGCAATTTAGTGTCTTTCAGCTTATTGTTTTGATAGTCAGAGCAGGCCCACAAGTTTCATGTGTTCCTCTTCACAACTAGATGGTTAACAATACATAGCATTTGGAAGCTAATGAACAAGATCAGTGTGAATTTAGGACGTCAATTCAGAAATATGACTCCAAATTAATGCTAATGTTGCCGTGCGACTATATACATAGCAAACTACTTGAAAACACGCTCACGAAAACTATGTCAATGCTGTGTTTTCTGCTGCTCCCATGTGTCGAAAACTATTATTACAGTTGATAACCGGACACTTTTATTTTCAGTAGTACACATAAGTGACAACTACTGGAAATGCCAGTAAGGAAATTGGCTTGCTTTGAAAATCGAAAATCAAACTCCAATGGCTTGGGCACTTTAGGCTTGTATAAAAGTATATAGGAAAAATGATAAAAACAACAAAAGAATACTATTATGGTTACTCTCTCCCTCTAGAGTGTGACTCTAGAGGGAGAGAGCCACCCCCCAGCACTGTAGATAGTCAACATTCAAGCTGTGAGGATAAGCAGTCAACATCAAAAGTGGAATATTTCATAACAGCCTGTTTGATTGCCCTTTTTCCTTGATGACTTTATTTTCCAAATAACAGATGTTGTCTGCTGCACCTGGATCACGTTTGACCACAGTCAACTGGGACATTTTCCATAAAGCCAAATAGCATTCCTTGATTCCAGATCAACCCACCAATGTTACAGTTTCCTGAATGGAGCTAAAGAGGGGAAGGAACAGAGAGGACGAAAAGTGATAAATAACACTAAGGAGTTTTGTCCGCCCCTGAGAAAAGCACCCCCCCCCCATACCTAAATATGGTTCTGAAAGGGCCTTTGAAAATAATTCAATTGGAAACCGTTGAAAATGATAATAATACCAAAGGAAACTGAGGGAGATTTAAGGGTGCCGTTGTGTGGACACAATGTCAGAGCCCTGTCCTTAATTTCACTGACTTCAAGTGACAGAGAGGGAGAGTCCCCCTTTTTTCTGAACTTGCTTGTATTTTTTTGTGAAGTCGTAGGGAGGGGGACCCATTAAACCAGAAACAGAAAAGGAGAGGAAGAGAATCAGAAAAACGAAATTTTCTGCCCGAGTCGTTTTTTCCCCCCTCTCTGTGTGTGCGTACACGGGGGGTTGGATGGTGGTGGGTTACCTTTTAAACAGTGCCCAGCAGTGGACGTGTTTGGCATTTGTGGCCCTTGTCCCTCAATTGTACGTTCGCCACAGTGGCTGCTGTTAAACTGACGTTGGGCGCTGCCTGTTCCACCATACGGCTGCTTGTAGAAAAAGGTTATTTCCTCATTAAGCTGGCAAGTCAGAAGGCGGGGGGAAATCAGAAACAGAAATCACGTCTGACTCTTCTTCCCCAACCTGCCCTTGCGGCTCTTTCTCTATATCTCTCTCTCTCTCTTTTGGTTCACATCTGTTTGTTGGCTCCTCACCCCAGAGGCAGTCAACACGGTTGCTGAGCACTCATGTTAACTAAACTGGCTCACTGGCAACTCAATATGTTTCTTACATAAGGACCGAAAGAGGGAGAGCGGGACATAATCCGTCTAGTTTCACCTGTAATAAGTGCACTCCTGTTATGTGGAGCACTTTCGGTAAAAACATAGCTCCAAAGGTCATAAGCAAATACATATATTTGGCGACTTTAGCACACACATTACTACAAACAAACCAAGAGGGGGGAGATCAAATATTGTGAGTTTAAAATTGGCCCCTGGGTCACAGTTTGGACTTCACAGTTTTGTCGAAGCTTTGAGGAAAAACAAGTTACTAAGGTACTAAACATATTGTGCATGTATTATTTTATAGTGTGACATATTGTAATGGTATTTGAGGTTTTGTTCATATATTGTTTGGTAAATGAGCATAAATGAGTAGTGTACAAGACTTTGCTCATGTATGTTTTATAGTGTGAGTGTGTGTGTGTGTGAGTGTGTGTGTGTGTGTGTGTGCCCAGGTTGTGGGTTCCAATATTTCTTTCCATTTAGTTTCCACTTCACAGCTTACAGCACACATTAGCCACACAACCTCTGGGAATTATGGCCACACAAACACTCAGTGACAAATTCATTCTCTCTCACATCCACGCACACACACACAGATATACATATAAAAGAACACACAAAAGGCCCCTCACTAAGGAAGTAGAAAGAACTAGTGGGTAATGACAACCGGTGTCTGCATTGTTGCACCTTTCATAAGATAACTACCACATGCAAAATGTACAGTATAATTCATGAGAAGTGATGAGATGTTGGAAAGGAATGATCTAATGTCTCACACAGAAGCACTTGGGTTTTTAATGTGAAACAATGTACTAGGAACAAATAGTGTTACGTTGTTGTAGTTTTGAACCAGGGCCGAGTTTCGTATTAAAAAGCTTGTGAGGCGAAGTTGTGTGAAAATGTAGACATTTTTTGTTGCAAATGTGGAAAGTATTAAGGATTTATTGGGGGTTTATTGTTGATAAAACAGACAGGAATCAGAACCAAGTTGGTATCACCTGTCACTCTAAACCAAGGGTGTATGTAGATCATTTGGGCTTGGTCATTTTAAAAGTAGCTCCCAAGCTGAAAAAGTGTGGGCACCCCTGCTCTAAACCATTTAATAATTGAGGATTAAGAAGTCTAACTTTAAAAAGGTTTGCTAATGATATCTTTGATCAAAGGTCAGTTTAAGGGGACCTCTTCCTCCATTTGGCCTTCATGGTGATTGAGGTGCAGTGGTGGTGTGCACGGCCAGACAAATAAACATGTGCTCAGTAGACAAATACGCAAAACCTACGTCCAACTCCTCCTACTCTCACATTCTCTTTACATGTACTTAAAAAGGTAGGCTTCCAAAAAGGAGTAACTAAGGAATAACCACAAAAGAGACAGCTACCCACACAGTAAAAGCTAGTGCCAGGGCACCATCTGCTCATCCGTTGGGTGGAAGTGGTGGCTTCCAGAGCAGTCAAAGACATCGCAAGAAGATTGAGGAGAAGGGGGCTCCCTTTGAACGAGTAGGGGAATTAAGTTTGGACAGAAAGAGTCCCGGCAGAAGGCTACCAGCCGAGCCAAGCGGTAGCAGGAAGCGAGCGCCTTGTGTGTCGCAAGATTTACGGTGACGGGTACATCCACCGACCATCTGGACCCGCCATAAACACATTTAAGCAGACTGCAAAGAAAGGGCAGCGACTTCCATAAATAAAGGTGTTTAGAAAACACAACAGGAAGGGTCATTTTCACTCTCCGAAAGTTGAGTGGATTTAGCATGTGATGACAAAACATCAAGAAGAGAGGGCGGAATGGAGGAAAAGTTGAAGTAACAGTTGGCGATGGGAGGACAAGGTCTAAGATTCAGTCAGTAATTCTCTCTCGAACAAACACACTTTCTTTCATTCTTTGTTGTCGTCTCTGAGACACTGACATCACCGTCTATGTCTAACAGGCGAGTAAACCAGTCCCAGCCCCGAGAAGTGACCAATCAGGAGAGGCGGTTTGTGAGCATGAGCCGTTATCATCATGCATGTTTACCGAGACAGATAAGGTTGGTGGGTCCGTTACACTCTAACCTCTTCAGTTTTTTTTGAGGAAAATAAGTGACTGATCAATGTTACGAAATAATTCTAAATTCTTGGCTGGTAGCTTCTCCTAGGTAATCTAATTATTACATTTTAAGAGCAAACAAAGACTACCTTGAGTCAAAAACATTTATATGAGTGATAAGAGGAGGTTATGGCCAAGAAGGGGGACTGACAGTCACATTTCAATGATGAAACGAACAATTTGTTAGGAAGTGTAACAAGGACTGCATTCTCAAATTGACCGATGGCACATTTTTTATTTTCATATCAAAGTTTTAACTTTACTAAGCTTTTATTTTGGCAGTACCGAATGATTAACTGCTCCTTTTTTCGACAAAAACATCTATTGTGTGTTTCAAATGATGCTGTTAGATGTGATACACCTCATGAAATTAAACAGCAACCATTTAAATATGAATGTCTTCTGTTGAAGCACTCCATCTCTGTTTGCCTCAATCCCCCTAGTGGATATAGGGTGAAATGGCATTCTCTACTGTGTGAATAATCTATGATAGGTCATTGTGTCATCTTTGTGTTTGCTTTCCTGTGTGTGTCTGAGGAGAGTTAATAAAAAGGTACACAACTTCATAGTGACCAAAGAGTACAACGACAGGCACAACAAAATCTCTTCCATTGGGAAACAATTCAAATTTTCTGTGTGATATTAAATTACACTCCCATAGGTATCCATATCTACCCTGACAGAACTTGTCCAGCAACCTCTCAAAGGTCGATTGGCACACTGTCACTGAGCTGAAATCTCAGACAAACTTATGCAAATAAAAGACAAGAATAAAATCTCCAGCCACCTTCAAATACTGTGAGAGAGCGAGAGGAGGGAGCAGACTGATACGCTGTGTATGCATTTCAACACGGATATGCATCTCAAAAGGACCACGCAGAAAAAAAGAACCATCGGGGAGGAACGCAAGGCTTCAAATGTGCCAGAATGTCAGAAAGTGGTTGGGGCTCAGAGTTTGTGTTTATCGCCGTCTCAAGACGGACTGAGGAACTTGGACCACACTGAGAGAAGGAGAGAGAAGTGACCTGACTGCTAACAATGACAAACCTCTATTTAAAGCTTCCCACTTGCAGAGCATATCCCCAGTCACTGACACATTTACCTCTTGGCCTTAGTCTCTTATCAGCAGCCAGAGCACACAGAAAACATGTTTATTGTCTGATAAATGAGAAGTACTGTCAAAGCACGGTTGAGAGTTGTTAGCTGCAGGTGAAATTGTTGGGACTTTTCGAGACAGTGTTAACGTTGACGAGTGCTTGAGCTCTGTGGGGAACAGCAGGTGATGACAGCTCAGCTAGGACTGAACACAACGATCACTCGGAGGTCAAATGCAGGATTTTCATTGAGTGCAGACGCGTGTATCTTTGTTGGAGGTGCACATTAGACAAAAAGTATTACCAGAGTTAAAGTGGTTGTAAAACCTGGAGTAAACTAGAGAAACATTGTGAACGTTTAATAAAGAGCAACGTGTTAAATAAGCAAAATAAAAGCCTGCTTGAGACCAAACGTGACCACCTTGACTTTTTGATTAAATTGGGGAAAAGGGGAGTGAGACTCAACTGGTGGTCCAGCAGCTGCATCCCACCAGAGATGAGGCTGCATCCATGTATAACATCTGCACCTGTGTGTGTGTCACTGAACAAAAGTTCAACTCACCACGATCCCGGCAAACTGCTTTGCTTCCATCCTTCAGGACCTTGTCGGCAAAGATCCCCTGCCTCTCTGCTGCCGTCTCTCTCTCTCTCACTCTCACTCTCTGGGATGGACTCGTTCTGCCTTTCCTCGCGATCGGTGTGTTTCGAAGTTTTTGAAGAGTGTCTTGGTCCCCCTCGTGCCTCTTCTGCGTTGTTTTGCGAGTGTAGCTGGAGTGGCGTCGCCGCTTTGTGTTAATTCTGCCCTAATCCAGAAACTTTTCTATGCTGTGAAAAGAACATGTGACAGGCAGAGAGAGGGGGGGGGGGGAGGGGGGGAGTGGGTAAGGGGGTGGGGGGGGGGGAAAGGCAACACTTTTTTTAGTTTCTTGTCCCCTTGGTCACATTCAACACAATGCTTCAGTCTTTGTACATGACCTGCTTCGAGGTAAAAAAAAAAAATGGTTTGCACTCAGAGTTGAATAAACTAAGAAGGTAACTAAGAAATTAAAACTCTAGGGAATCTGTTGAAAAGTTGCCGAGAGAAAATTTGGAAAACATGTAGTAACAGATTTGCATTTTGTAGCAAAGCAGCTGCCATAACAAAGTGCCCTTTTGTGTAGAGAGATTAACTGTTAGGGTAACGTTTAGACTGCTCACTGACTACCGCTGTAGGACAGCCAAACTGGAAAAGAACACTCAAAAACAGCCCGGATTTAGAAGAAAGTGGGAGGAAAATATGTGAATTAATCTGAAAAGTTCAAGTTAGTGAGTCACCTCAAAGTTTGACCTTTGATTTGTATTTTTCATTTAAAGCCAATAAATATTTTTCTTTTGATTACTTTATTGGTTTAAAATAATTGTATACAGTAGAAATGCGTGGATTTCTTTTGTTTAAATATAACATTTCTGTAATGATATTTTAATCCGAAACAATAATTTGTGACTGGATTAGAGAATTTAGCCAGGATGAAGTGTAAAACAACATCTTTCTCTAAAATGTATTATTTGCAACTGTTGTTCTGTAGATTATTCTCTTGTTTTATCAATATCTGTCACAATTTCCCAGAGCCCAGTGTGACACTTTGCGTTGCTTGTTTTGTTCAACCAACAATCCAAATCCCAAACATATCAAATTTACAAAGGTATACAACAGAAAGGACAGAAATACTTAAAGTATGTCAAGTAATTTTTTTTTGTAGACGAAAGAACTTTAATGCTTTATCATTCCCGAATTTTAAATAATCTGCTTACATCAATTATTTGCCGCTGATATACTGCAGTTCTTAGTCATCTTGAGCTGTCATGTGGACACTGGAGAGTGTGTCAAATACTGAAACTATGCAGCATGTCTCCCTTCAACTGACTGTCACCGACTTAAAGAATAAAAAGCCTAGACAGTGTACTAAAAGCATCCCAGCAAAAGGAGAGACAAAAGTAGTCAAATATAGCTACCATTGTGTTACAATCATACAAACACACATTTATGTGCGTGAGCGTACAGGGACCCAAAATGCCCCATCATACACAGCACGCTGCACATTGATGAAAAGATAACAAGAAACAAAACTAGGTTAAAAAGTTAATCTTACCGTCCGCCCTACGATGTTTGAAGACGAAACATATAAAGGGAAACCCCAACTTCTACATCAAGTAAAGAAGCAAGCTGAGCGGTGAGAAACTAACAGGTGTGAAGATAGAAGTCTGTGATCAAGTCACAGCACTCTGAGTCAATCCCACGGGTTGACTCTACTAATGTATGTACACAAGGCAAGAGTCGACTCAAGCCTATTGGGCCATCCCAGGAGGAGTGGCAGTAAGAGGTTGACCTGACATGTCTGTCAGCTCTAATAAGGGATGTTGCAGCGAAATAAAACTTCCAGGAGCAGATTTTAAATCGACACCGACATAAAAGCCAGAACAAACATTATATATTTTATTCAAAGTTATTTGGCTTTTGGTTTCTCTGGTATGCTTTGTTCTATTTGATAATACTATTGCTATGTTAGGCCACATGCAATAGACAACCTTTTCAACTTTTTCCCAGACGGCAACTGAGGAAAGTCTTACAAGGGAAGTCAATCAGAAAGTACCTTTAACTTAAACTCTCTCTAATACTCAATATCCAACATTGGGACACTTCACTGAACAACAAGTCTGGTTGTATAAAAGTCTAAGAGAAAAAGTACCCATATTTCTCAGTTTCCTGTAAGGTTAATGGTTCTTTAACTAGTTTCAAGTCTTCTTCAGTACAGCACAATGTTTATTTTTATAAATGATTGTCCTTTTTAGAATAGAGTGAATGGAGCGCATTGTTTGCTTTAAGATAGGACTACCTTCTGATTGAAAAGTAGTTACAATGGTGTTTTCTGGTCATGGTGCATTTCAGTTTCAAAGTTCTTTGTGTTTTTGTCAATGTCTAACCCATTCACAGTGTTTCCAATCCCTAACACTATTTCTAACATTTTATCATCATAAAATGTATTTTTCTGCATTCCGTTGTACCAAAAAACCAAGGTGGTGACGACCAAAGACCAAGATGGCCAACTCAAGGCATTATGAGTGTAGTCCACAAACAACTTGATTGCGTCACAGTGACTGCAAACTTAAAGAGTTTTAGCACCTTTTTGCATGTTGGGAAGATATGTTGCGAGAACAACAAGTGTTTGTTTAAAATACATACTAAAAAGTTTCCAATTTCTGATTGGCTGGGCGAATTGCAAACCACGACCCGTAAAACTCTGAAAAGTTTTTGTGAAGCCGCCATTTTCTTTGCTCGCATCAGCATTATTAGCATTAGCATTAGCCCAGCGCACCAACGGAGAGACTAACTTATGGCAACACAAAATAATACATGGGAGCGGTGGAGTGATGAGGTGTCGGCGCTTCTGGCGATTTACTCGGAAGGCTTCAGTAGAAGCCAGTCCCCAACTCCGGGGACTTCCGGCCGGGGACTTCGGGTGGCAGTATACGCCGTGAAGTTGTTTGCAGCCTGCCAGTAAACCCAAAGCAGAAGAAGAAGAAGTGACGTCAGCGGCTCGGCTCCATCAGGGACTTATTCCGGTGTGAACGCGATTTACTAGATAGTTCCAGGAAATAAAAGTTCCGGGGAACTAAGTTCCGGGAACTATTCCAGGGGAAAGTACTTGGTGTGAAAGCGCCTAATGGTCCTTTCACAAAGTCTTGCATATTGAGTTTTTACCCCATCACAAATCTTTAATTTAGGCAGCTTAATGTCAGCCCAACTTATATCAATTATGCATTAGAATTGTGGAATTATTCTCCTGTTGTTGGTCAAAAGAAATGGGAGAATGCCACATGGTTACACATTAACCATCACG
Organism: Trematomus bernacchii; assembly: GCF_902827165.1. Classification (NCBI taxonomy): domain Eukaryota; kingdom Metazoa; phylum Chordata; class Actinopteri; order Perciformes; family Nototheniidae; genus Trematomus; species Trematomus bernacchii. The sequence goes on along the minus strand of NW_022987689.1, from coordinate 11,641,207 downwards.
CAGCGTCCACACGGCAGCGTGCGTTGAAGCTTGCCGGTGGGCGTGTCTGAAACTCGACCAACAACCAATCACATGAATCTCCCGCCCCGGACACACAAACACGCGGTTTGATTGGCTAGAGCTTGTACTGGCATATGATTTGATTGGCTGACGCTTCCGTCGAAGCTTCAAAAGTTGAACTTTTCTCAACTTTTGAAGGGAGCAACACGAGCAAAACGAAGCGACGGAACCACAATGCAGTTCGGCAAAGCATGACGTCACCCCATTCAAAGTGAATGGGAAGAAGCGCTGAAGCTTCAACGCACGCCGCCGTGTGGACGGGCCGTCATGAGTATTTCTTTGTTAGGGCTCCATTTTCTGGGGACAGGGTGACCTTTTGAGGCACAGAACTGCAACTCACGAGGCACACAGCTCAAAGATAATTAGTTTGGTTATTTTCTTAATTTTGTTAAGCCATCATCAAAGAAAAAAAAGAAACTGAGGTTAAGACACATAAGAGGGACACACTTATATTAGTTTCCTTCATCTGAAATACAGATGAAACACAAGTCTTCTGTGCTCCAACAATAATACAAGCTTTTTCTAGATTTGGACTCTGCATCTACACTGCAGCAGTGTGGGGTCCCTTGGTTCACCGTCTAACATGGTGTATGACACAGTGGGTTCAAGAAAAAAATAGCATCCGTTTTTGCCATTTCCAATAAATCGTGTTTTTAGGCTTGCACAGCTGTGTCTATTATCCATAATGTCAATATGCAGCAGTATGATTGGGACTACACAAGCTCTGTTTTGTCGTGATAGGCAGCGTCTTTCTTACACTGTGCACAGAAAGGTTAATATGACTTGGGAATTGGGAAAGCACTCAAAGCAGCACCAACTCTAGACTTTTGTTAAGCATCCAGTAAATAGCAAGCTGTTAGACAGCTGAACGAATAAGGAATTCTTACAATAAGGAAATGGCATTGGGAATGAGAAGATAGGGGATTTAAAAATGCACATATCAGGATTTTCAATCGTGACAATCTAATGATGTTTACAGCTGATACAGATAAGTGATGATGGAATGATGGCACTAAATAAATCAGTAAAAAAACTCTAGCAACGTGGATTTTTGGGGGGAATTATAATCAATGAAAATATGATTTAAAAAAAACTCTGACCATTCAGTGCACATACTCAAGAAGTGGTCAGCATGGCCACTTTGAACGCATGCCATTTCAGAGATTGCCTTGCCCCCATTGGTGCTGCTTCAGTGTTGTCAAGAATCACTTATCCGATCAACTTTATACAGAATTCTCTAATCACTTGGTTCCTCCCCATGAAGTGGCATGAATGGGTGTACTTTATCTTTAGGTTACACTCTTGTTTTTGGTACACCATGTGTCCTCATTTTGCTGTTTTAAAATAATCAGCCATGGACTACTTGCACATAATTAAAACTGGCCATCCGTGGTGACTTGATTAAACTTTCATTTCTAATTGTAAGAGTGTATGTCTGTTGAAAGACAAGAATATGATGGTCTGGCAACAAATGCTGATACTTAACTCCACAACCTTTAGACTGAAGCAAAATGGTGTGCTACCTACAGATACCGCACAAGGAAAGCAAACAGTGAACTCTAAAGCGGGATGAAAGAAGGCCCCTCTGTGTGTGCATATGGATAGTGCGATGGGGGTGGTCGCGTGTGTTGGGGGCTTGGGAAGCTGCCATTCATGCATGCAAAAGTACAGCCGACCCTACTTTTACCAATCATTGGAGCTGCCAATTTGCTGGACCAGTAATACAACTGAAACATGTATTTTGTTTATGTCATGCATTTCATTATCAATTATTCAGTATTTATTTTTGTGATCAGTTATATTTGAGATATATTCAAGTCTGATGATTTAATAGAAGTGTTGGTGTTGATATCAAATCGATACAAATGCAAATTTGAAGAAAAAACAGATTTTAGATACTGAGAAGTGACTAATATTCTGAGTTGAGGTATTAGCAATAGTGTTGAGAGCGAAAATAGTGCGATCTGCTTTGTTGTTATTGTTTAAATTATGTTGGCTGGTGTGTCTTCATTAGAGTTCTGTAGTTTTTCTTTTCATTTCAATATCATAACAAATGTTGTAGTTGATCCTTGAATATAAAGAATGTAATATATAGCATTTTAGGGAATACTACAAAGTAGATCTCCCGTTATGAAAGTAATCTACTCTCCTTCTTACGTAGCGTCACAACAAGGGGAGGGGGCCACGGCTAGTGCCACGTGGTTCGCCGCGCTGAGATAAAATAACGTATTTCAAAAGTCAGCATCACAATATGGATCACTTGGCATGGGTTCAACTGAGTGTCCCCTTCACTGACACGTGTTTAAATGCTACCAATACATCGATTGTCATTGTAGAACAGACTCAACATCAAACACTAGGTTGCTCCTTAAAGAGGGAATTATCACATCATAGCAGATGGTCTGTTGACCCCCCCGAAGCCGCATACTACTTAGTTAAACCACAACTAAACTGAAACACAACAAACTCTCTTGTTTATGAGAAAGCTTCTTACCGCGGCATGGAGGAGATCCCTCTGCTGTTGCTCTCAGTTTGCCGTTTTTTTTGTCCGCCACTATTAGCTTCTTTTTTTTAAAGTTGCATCACCTTTAATCTTCCGTCTCCCTTCTTGCCAGCCTTGCCAAAAACTTCTTCTTAAGCCCCTCCTTCTTCTTAACCAATATAGGCGGTGGTCGGAAACATGTGTGTAGGGGCTCCTGTGTTGTGACACCAAACCTGGCAGACATAATGGGTGCTGTCTCTACCTGCCTGACTGTCACCCATCATGTTAGATGCATGGATGTTAGATGCTTGCCATTAAGACCAATAATTATAGGCGTATATCAAAACAATTGTAAAAGAGGATTTCTACATATTAAATACAACGTGCCATAAACAGTCTCATTATAGGAGTAAAGCTATAATTTATATATTCTTTTGACAAAAGGCAGTTGTTTCCCCTGTAAGCACGTGTTCAGTGAAGGAATGAATGCAAGTGTTGATCATTCTTTTGTTAAAAGAGCATGCATGCAGCAACGATTCCTCACAGAAACCCGTGGGATTTTCTTGTGTACGAAATCAGATGTGATCGCATCTGTTCTGTAGAGTGAGCTTTCACAAATAATGCGAATTGCTTAAAGCCCTCCCTCAGCCAAGCCAGAGGTACAATGAGTCAATGCGATGCCCCAGATAGGTGTGGTAGCCTCGGCTACTGATGATAGAAGCAAGCCTTCACATGAAAGAAAACAGAGAAAGTGAAACGGATGACAGATGCAGCCGAGGGATGGATGATGGCAATCCGGAGGTTTTGGCATGCAGATTCGGGCTTTACCTTGTGTGTTTTTTTGGGGGGGGACCGATCAGGTTGCAGGGCTGTTGGGAAGGCAGAGTAGGAGGAGGAGACACGCAGGCAGGCGGAGGGGGTCGGAGGAGGGAGTGAGGGGCTAAACATTTTGGGTGACGGTCAAAAATGTTTTGCACAGCCTTAAATGCTTTAGGTGCACTAATGATCTACTGGTGCCTTAAAGGCAGTGTTGGGGAGTAAGTAGTGACATGTAACGTCATTGAATTACAAAAATGACATTGTCCTCAGTTAGTTACTGAGAAAAAAGTAAGTAAATACAAGTTACTAATCAACATTTCAGAATGTTGATTACGAATACGAATATGTTTTTTTTTGTAAAGAGAATATGACGAAAATATTGTTGTTCTGTGCTAGTCTTAATTCAAGTTGGATCAAATCACTTTTAAGAAAAGTTTAAGACTAATTAGAGTAGGCTATTGTTTTTAGTTACCCATGAAGGTATTATAAAAGTAAACAAAACAACAATAGGTGATGTTAATTATTCCATTACATTAACAGGGAACTAGTAAATGGGATGATCATATGATAATCACATTTAAAACAGATTTAGGGATTTTGGAACGCTTCCAAATGAAAGGTTTTTATAAGGTTATATATTATATAATAAGGTTAAAGGGGAACTAGTATTCAAATTTGTTTAGTGAGGTACAGGAAGGTGAGGAACAAAATGCATGAATCAACAGGTCAACTATCAGGAACAAAAGTTAAATAATTATGTATTTAACAGACTCAGATTAGGGCAAAACAAATACCAAGATCTTGGTTTCATCAAGTATAGATCATGGAATGGCTCCATAGACCAGTGTTTCCCAAACGGTGTGCCGCGGCACACTGGTGTGCCGTGAGGCAAGTCCGGGTGTGCCGTGGGATTTTGTGACAACCATACATTATTATTGCAATATACAACTACACAAAAATAATTATTTTTTTATTTACTATATCAGTACTTTGTATGCACTCATTTCATAATACAGAGGCAAACTCTATACCTAAAAACAATTATTTAAAAAAAAATCCTCACAGAACCCCATATTTTGCTGTTAACGCAGTTGCACAGGTGGGAATTATAAGACCGTGACACATCGAAGGCTGAAGGACAACATTAAAACAGAGAAACACGCAAGAGGGAAAATGGAGCGCTTTCTTGTGCGGAGCAAACCACCAACCACCAGTGCAGAGACTGCCGACAACCCACCACCGAAAGAAAAGAGGAAAAAAACTGTCAGCAGACAGTATCATGAAAGTTACCTGTCTTATGGCACTGCAGGCGAGCGGCAGATTTTCCCTACAAATAGACGAATCGACTGACATAAGTGGGGCTGCCCAACTTCTGGCAAACGTCAGATATGTTGATGCTGACTCTATCAAAGAGACGTTTTTCTTCTGCAAAGAAATGGAAAGCCATACTACGGGAGAAGATGGTGAATTACATCAAATCAAGGCCCCTGAAATCTCGCCTCTTCTCCCAGCTGTGCGCCGAGATGGGAGCCGACCACCAAAGCCTGATCATCCACAGAGGTACGTTGGCTGTCACGGGGAAAAGTCCTATCCCGTCTTTATTACCCCTTTCACACCAACGGTGTTTCAGGGCCGGTTCGGTGCTGGTGCTTGAAAAGCACCGGGTTTTCCTGTTCACACCGCAGCGGAGCAGCGTCATAGCTCCGGAATCCGGTTCGTTTCGAGCACCAAAAAGTTGTCCGTCTAGAAGCAAGAACCGCATACGTCACGCTTACGTCGGAGGGGGGCGAGATTAACCTGAGCTAACAGTTAAGGCGAGTACGGCAAATAAAAGTTGTAACAAGCAGTAGTGCTGAGCAAAGTGACTAGAACGCAACCACACACTTGTTAAAAAAAAACACACTTTATAAAGTCAGGCAACACTAACCAGGCTTCGTGTGATTCTGTTTATTTGTACCTTACTTTGACCATCCGTTCGCTGTTATTGATCATTGTGGAGAGCAGGCAGACGTTTTGTTTGTTATTATAGCAGCTATCAGATGGAATCAATACATGGGCTGCACAGGTTGTCATGTCCGACTATCACAAGTAGAATCATAATGAAAAATACGTCGGTAAAAAGTGCCTGTAGAAAACTGCTTAGCAAGTAGTCAGTTTAGCTTCGGTTGCTATGCTAACATCACCCATGTTATACCAGAGAAACTTTCATAACAGCGTTGTGATGCCAAACAGCGTCAATTCAGACTGACACCAAACAGCGTCAATTCAGACTGACACACATTCACTTAAGGGGAACTGGGGATATGTATCAGCTGCTTGTGTGACAGTCAGACAGTGAATACTTTAGAGCCGTGTGAGCTAACCCGGAGCTAACGGGAGAATACACTCGTGGAAGAGCAGCCGGCCAGCACTGCAGCGGTCGGTAAATGCCGCTGAAACACATTAATAAACAATGAACCACGGCACTCTGGAGAAAAGTATAAGGTTGGAGAAGTCGTTATTTAATTTAATCTGGCTTCGTATGATTAAAAGCAACGCAGTCCCCGGCCGTTGTTATTGTGAGGTGAGCTCCGGCGTTGGGGAGAAACTCAGCGACGTAAACTGTGACGTCATGACGCAGCAGCGGCAGCACCAGTCGGGCTCTGAGCGGTGTGAAAAGAGCCGGCGCTAAACCGAAGAACCGGTTCTGAACCAGAAAAGCTCTAGCACGGAGCTTGAACCGGAGTTGCGTTGGTGTGAAAGGGGCCTATGAGCTTCGGGAAGAGCTTTTGGAGTTTTCACGTGAACACGCTGTCCCACATAAAGACAAGCTCGCGGATGAGAGGTGGTGCGCCAGGCTGGCTTACCTTGCTGACATATTTGGGCATCTCAACGAGTTAAACGCCAAGCTTCAGGGCAGGAATGAAAACATTTTATCATCCACAGACAAGATTCGGGGTTTATGGGCAAACTTATCCTGTGGCGCGAGGCTTTGGAACAGGGCTCCATGGACATGTTCCCGCTGGCATCAGCTGCGCCGCAAGCAGCTAGGGAGCGCGCTGTATATGCCAAACACCTTCAGACCTTAAAAGAGAGGTTTGACCGCTATTTTCCACGTGTGGCTGACATCGAGGACTATGACTGGATCCGAGACCCATTCCACCAGGAATTCCCAACAGAAAAGCTCACTATGAAAGAGAGAGAGGAGTGCGCAGAGCTCCGTGTGGACCGCACACTGAAACTCAAATTTAGTGAGCTCCCACGGATCAGTTTTGGTTGGCTTCTGCATCGGAGTACCCAAGCATCTCCCACCACGCGATTGAGCAACTTCTTCTTTTTTCCCACTACCTACCTGTGTGAGTTGGCATTCTCTACTCTGGTTTACATGAAGAACAACAGGAGGGTCACGGCTCTCTGTTGAACAGGACTTGCGAGTGGCCCTCTCCTCAGTGCCACCAAGGATTACAAAAATCTGCGCGCCCCGACAGGCACATGTATCTCACTAATTTGTAAGTCGGCAAAATATTTACAATAGCACATGTTTCAATGCTGATTGCTGAAATGTTACATTTATAATTTGTAGTTCAGGCCCATGGACAGTGCAGCTTCCTTGCATTGACAGTTCTCTGTGCTGAATTTCTGCTGAGTCTTTGCCTCATTTTTAATTTTGTGACCTGTCTGGTTTAAATGAGTGTGTTGCTGCTTTGATGAAGCCTAATTTGATAAAGTTTCAAATTAATTTCTGAAATATTTCGTTAATAAATATTTCATGAGTAATATAGTTGTCTTTGTCACATTTTATTTGGCATTAGTAAATAATTATGCACATTTACAGATATTTTACATGATATGAGTGATAACACGTGTTATAAGGGCTATTTTGCACAATAGGTGTGCCTTGAGATTTTTACTTGTCCTTTGGTGTGCCTTGGGCACAAAAAGTTTGGGAACCACTGCCATAGACAATGAATATGAAATATGTTAAAATTGATACTGAGAGGGCAACGTTCCTCTGAGTGTTTTTGGAACATCTTCTATGACATGGGTCCACAAAACTAGGATCTAATTCATTGTGTATGCAGCAGCTCTGATGAAGTCACATGTTTAAGACTCTTCAGACTGGTTTCTGGTTTTAAGAGAGAAGCTCATGTCCAACTGCAGGACATGGAAGAACATATTTCAATTCTGAAATTAGGTTGTCTTCCCTTGAGGTGTTAAAGACAAGCCGCTTTGCACGTTGTTTTTGTTACATTATCAGCCATAACAAAAACAGGCCAAGCTTCCAACACCTCTGTGGGTGTAACTAACTTGACACCTGAGGTTTCAGAAGCTGGGGGTTTTCCTTTTCACTTGTCCTGTTTCCTCAGCCCTACATGGCTTTTACTGTCATTTCATTTATCTCATGTTTCGTCATCAGTGTCCAGCCACACTTAGGTGTGTATATATCCCTATAACCAATACCAGGAGTAATAGTTGCATATCCGAATTTCAGAAAACAGAGCAGATGGCACTTTCCCAGATAAGAAAGATAAATGTTGCTAGAGCACACCATCAAACGTTATGTAAATGATCAAACACGGCCTTAAATGACTGATGCTTTCGATGGAAGGAACCATAAAATTACCTGAAAGATGCTAAAACGCTCTAGGCTAAGAAGAGATGGAGGGTAAGTAGCTGTGTGATCATTACTATAGTAACTGAATCCATTTATTAATATAACAATGTTGTAACTGCATTTTTAAGATGCAGCTATAGGCCCTACAAACCACCAGATAGAGCTTTATGTTTCAGAGTAAGGGTTAGTCATCAGTCTGAGTCATTCTGAGATCATTTAAATGTAATGTTTCTCATATGAAGTTACATTTTAAATGTCATTGTTTTTATTAGTGGACTTGTGTTGTGCATTTGATGTATATTTAAGCACCCAAGATATACTATTATATTATCTATCCAAATAGAAGTACAGTTATATGGGTTGTCATGTATATGTACATTTAGTTTTTGCGTGTTCGGTTGTTTAATTGCAATTCAATCTGTCATGTGATTTTGTGCATGTGCTTTTTGTGTGCTGTAAATATAAAAATAATATATATGAAGTTAGTTTTTTGGACTAACATACCAGTGACATACTGTTACCTGTTCTTTAAGAAATTCAGTTTCATTTGGTTTTTGTGGATGGCCTGAGGACCATGGCATGCCATGACTGTATTGAAAACACATGATGCACACAATGTCTTCTACCTACGCTATTACTGGATCTGAAGCTTTACAGAAGCCGCGAATAAATCAGAATCTGTTTTTTTTGCCAGGTAGGTTTTCATGTATGGGAAATGTATGTATGGTGGCCAACAGGTGCAAATGACAATAGACAAAAACGTTTAAATTAGGAAAAATGCACTGCAGTTTCAAAGACGATGGAATTATAAAAACACAGATGTGCCAGAACTCGTGCAAATTAAGAACTTCTTCACCAACTTGACAACACATGCGCAGAATTTAGAAAACATTCACCAACCTGACAAATGCTAGTATTAGAGTACAATATACACATGGGTTGCGGTCGAATAGTCCATTTAGCTTAGGAACCTTCCTAACGGAGTCAAATGACCCGGAAGTACCTCAGTGGCAGCCATGATAAGTGCCGTTCGAATTCTCTAGAGCAGTGGTTCCCAAACGGTGTGCCGCGGCACACTGGTGTGCCGTGAGGCAAGTCCGGGTGTGCCGTGGGATTTTGTGACAACCATACATTATTATTGCAATATACAACTACACAAAAATAATTATTTTTTTATTTACTATATCAATACTTTGTATGCACTCATTTCATAATACAGAGGCAAACTCTATACCTAAAAACAATTATTTAAAAAAAAATCCTCACAGAACCCCATATTTCGCTGTTAACGCAGTTGCAGGTGGGAATTATAAGACCGTGACACATCGAAGGCTGAAGGACAACATTAAAACAGAGAAACACGCAAGAGGGAAAATGGAGCGCTTTCTTGTGCGGAGCAAACCACCAACCACCAGTGCAGAGACTGCCGACAACCCACCACCGAAAGAAAAGAGGAAAAAAACTGTCAGCAGACAGTATCATGAAAGTTACCTGTCTTATGGCACTGCAGGCGAGTGGCAGACTTTCCCTACAAATAGACGAATCTACTGACATAAGTGGGGCTGCCCAACTTCTGGCAAACGTCAGATATGTTGATGCTGACTCTATCAAAGAGACGTTTTTCTTCTTCAAAGAAATGGAAAGCCATACTATGGGAGAAGAAATATTCAGGGTAACTAATAACTATTTAAAAGAGAACAGTCTGACCTGGAATATGTGCGTCAGTCTTTGCACAGATGGTGCGGCAAGCATGACGGGGAGAGTGAAAGGATTTATTGCTAAGGTGAGAGCACAGAACCCACATATCGTGACAAACCACTGCATTTTGCATAGAGAGGCATTAGTTGCCAAAACCATGCCCCCGGAGTTGACTGAGGTGCTGAATCAGGCTGTGCAGATGGTGAATTACATCAAATCAAGGCCCCTGAAATCTCGCCTCTTCTCCCAGCTGTGCGCCGATATGGGAGCCGAGTGCCGACCACCAAAGCCTGATCCTCCACAATTTTTAATTGTGTGACCTGTCTGGTTTAAATGAGTGTGTTGCTGTTTTGATGAAGCCTAATTTGATAAAGTTTCAAATTAATTTCTGAAATATTTCGTTAATAAATATTTCATGAGTAATATAGTTGTCTTTGTCACATTTGATTTGGCATTAGTAAATAATTATGCACATTTACAGATATTTTACATGATACGAGTGATAACACGTGTTATAAGGGCTATTTTGCACAATAGGTGTGCCTTGAGATTTTTACTTGTCCTTTGGTGTGCCTTGGGCACAAAAACTTTGGGAACCACTGCTCTAAAGTACCGCAGTCTCTTCTCCTAAGTCCTTTTGAATTCTCCTATCCACTATCCCTTAACCCTGTGACGTTTCACACAGAGGTCAAGGGATAGACGATAGGGATAGACGTTAGGAGCTGATTTTGGACTATTCGACCGCAACCATGGTTAGAGAGAATGAAACTAAAAGTCAAAGAAAGTTCCAAAATCAAGAAAGTTTAATATGGAAGACAAAAAATTGCAATAAAGTATAACATTTATAACAATGAACATACTTTTCATAGACTATTATACCCGATCACATTTGAACCAATTTTGGCTTGTTTTCATTAGGCGCGTTCACACCGGAGTACTTTTCCCCGTACTTTTCCCGTTTAGTTCCGTTAGTACCCCTTATGTTGCGTTCACACCAAAAAGAGTACTTAGTGCCGGGAACTTTTACCCCCATTTTTAGTGCCTGCTGAGAGGTGGTACCAAAAAAGTACCAAAAAAGTACCAATTTCTATTGGCTGGGCGAATTGCCAACCACGGCCCGTAAAACTCTGAAAAGTTTTGTGAAGCCGCCATTGTATTTGTGGCATTAGCATTATTAGCATTAGCATTAGCCCCGCACACCAACGGAGAGAGAATAACATATGGCAACACAAAAGAAAACATGGGAGCGGTGGAGATGAGGAGGTGTCGGCGTTCTGGCGATTTACTCGGAAGGCTTCAGTAGAAGCTGCTGGGAGTCCCAGCAGCTTCTACTGAAGCCAGTCCCCAACTCCGGGGACTTCCGGCCAGGGACTTCGGGCGGCAGTATACGCCGTGAAGTTGTTTGCGGCCTGCCAGTAAACCCAAAGCAGAAGAAGACGAAGTGACGTCAGTGGCTCATTTGCGTAATCTTCCCTCAGGGAACTTATTCCGGTGTGAACGCGATTGGTACTAATGGCACATATCCACTACAGCGCGGAGCTCGCTTTAAGCGTGCCGAGCCGTGCGGGGCCCATTTTTGGTTGCGTTTTTCACTTAGCGTAGTACCGGCTAGCGGGTACTAGCGGGCCTAGCCATACCGAACGAGGCCGAGCGAGGCCGTGTAGTGGAAATGCGCCATTAGTGCCCTAATGCCCGTACTTAGTGCCGGCACTTAGTGCCCCGGCACTTAGTACCCCAGGGCACTTAGTACCCCAAAGTATTTGGTGTGAAAGCGGCTATTTATTCCCAACAAAATAAAATAATCATGCCCCTATTTAACTAACCTGCCTAGTTTATTTTTATGCTACTTTTAGATGTTCTTCCTGAACACATAGGATCTGCGTAGGACATAGATGACAAAAAATATATTCAAGCAATGTTTGATCATCACAAACTGCCACTGTGGTTACATTTCCAAGTAGAGAAAAAAAAACGGAATTATGCAAGATGCCAGACACTTTGCCAAAGAGCATGTTGCCACAATATACATTTGGATGGGATTCATTTTTTGGATTACTTCTCTTTTTTTTAAGAGCCGTGATGAAAAGAGACTGACTGAGGGGCCTACATGTAAAAGTCATCTTCAGTATCTGCTATAGTTACAAAAGTTTTGCAGGGTCCCTTTTTTGACCTATGGGGAGAAGAAGAAGAAAGGCCCGTTTAACATGTATGTTTCCTACTTCTGCCTTTGGTTTTCTTATTTGCACTGTTTGTTTTATTTGTAGGCATTATGCCACTTTAGGTTAAACTATTCTATTAAGGCTATTTGGTTGTTCCCCTGGTTTTGACCTAAACATACTGATTGTGCAGTTTGACTTCTGACCTAGTGACAGTTTACAAAACCCAGAATCCCTCGGGTTAGGTAAACAAGGCTACAGGGGCACACATAGCTTTGCCTCCTAGACAACACACACATGGACTCACACAGAATACTAATCTAGCATGGACGCTAAAGTGAACTAGTAACAGGGTAATGTTACAAAGTGGGTCGATGCACAATATTGATTTACCATTAAATAGATAATCTGAATCGGTGAATACAATTCTAATTGGACATGCATTTATTTCATCAACAGGGCAAGCAACTCATTTATATGTCCTGTTCTTTTTAATTGTCCAATTTCATGAAACAAAATCCCACAATACAAGAAGAACATTTGAACGGTATGTTCCTTTTTACGATGAGATTCTTAATCCTCCAAGTCATGTATTATCAAGAAGTAATTGAGAACAACTTGCTTTGCTGGTTGTTTTAAACTTTCAAATCTGGGCTTTACCTATCCCAGCATGCATTTTGAAAGGGGAAAGGCAAGTAACATGTAAGCTATTTTAAGCCTTTTTCCAAATTAAGAACATTTCCAGAAGATTTCTAGGAATTTAGGACCATTATCGTCCAGATTTTGCTCACTGGTCATACACAAACCTTGCCCAAATATTCCGGGGTTCAACTCTCACCTTTTTTCACAGTATTTTATATATCTCCATAAAAGAAGATAGTATAGTGGGTTGAAAACATAGACAAGATAATTCACAAGAGAGAGTATATCATAATGCTTAAGCATGTTTTGTGATCTGATCTGGAAGCTGAATGAAGAGGATTAAGCCAGGTACATTTTTGTTGAAATCTGACCATTTATTTTAGTTTTGAGAAAAAAAAATCTGAATTCTGAGAAAAAAAGTCCAAGGTCTGAGACAAAAAGATTTGATTAGGTCTAAAAAAAAACGTTCACAAGTGGTCCTAAACCGCTTCCATATACAGTCCCCTCCAAAACTATTGGAACAGCGAGGCCAATTCCTTATTTTTGCTGTACACTGAAAACAATTAGGTTTGACATCAAAGATGAATATGAGACAAAAGTTCAGTATTTCAGGGTTTTTTCAGGTTTTGCCTGTGCAGACTGCATTTAAGTTAAAAGGTGTAACCAACATGAAGACTAGAGAGCTGCCTATGGAGAAAAGCAAGCCATTTTGAAACTGAGAGAAGATGAAAAATCCATCAGAGGCATTGCATAAACATTGAGCCTAGCCAGTACAACCATTTAGAATGTCCTTAAGAAGAAAGAAAGCACTCGTGTACTGAGCATCAGACTTCAAACTGGTCGACCAAGGAAAACATCAGCAGTTGATGGCAGAAACATTGTGAGAACTATAAAGAAACATCACCAACAACCTCCAGAGTGCAGGAGTGAAGGTATCACAATCCACCGTTTAGCAGAAGACTTTGGGAACAAAAGTGCAGAGGCTACACCAGAAGATGCAAACCACTCATTAGCAATAGGAATAGGAGGGCCAGGATTTGAATTTGCCAAAAAGTACGGAAGTAGTTATATTCATCCCGCTTTCGTCTCATTAGTATGCATACAAAAGTGACAGGTCACACCTACTACTACTTATGCTAATGACCTCCTTTGTTCGAGGTGTTATGACATGCCGGTGTGATATCACACCTGCGTGTTATATCCTTATCACGTACAGGTGTGACATCCTCCCTGTCTCCCCCCTGTCTCGAGCTGTCGCGCCCACCCCCCTCCACCCACCCCTCCCTCTCCCAGTCAGTTATTAGATATGATTTGTGTTAACTAAGGATGTTCGCTTAAGTTGCAAGGTTTGTGACGTAATGTTTAATTACTTTATTAACTACAAGGGGCTCTCTTTTTGAAAGAGGGTAATAATAATTAAAAAAGAGGTTAATCTTCCCCTGATATTGTATTTGTAATGTTTAGTTACTTCACACAACTTTAAAACCCCCTATGAAGTTGAACTAAGGATGTTCTTTTGAAATTGTAGGGCTTGTGAACTGGATGTGCTCTTAAGCTGTATGGCTAGTGAATTAATGTTTAATTACTTTATTAACTACAATGAAGTCTCTCTGAAGAGGGTAATAATAATTTAAAGATCTTAATGACCTCCTGGTATTGTCTTTTTTATTGTTTAATTACTTCACACAACTATTAAAGAATCCCTATATGAAGTTATATGAGGTTGTGTAGGGGTAATATTAGAATTAGCTGTAGGTAGGAAAAAAGAGAAGAACAATTATATTATATTGCTATTCATTCTGGGGGTGGCTGCAGGGGGGTTGATCAGGGCAGACAGGGTGTAAAAACACTTAGCAATGCACAGACTTAAGAGTGTGAGTGAACTGTCTTGCGCTGTCTAATTTAAAGATCTTAATGACCCCTGATCTTGTCCTTTTTATTGTTTAATTACTTTATTAACTATAAGGAAGATTTACTGGTGTGCTTCCCTAGAATCTAGGGCCTAGATGATGTAAATAGTCTAAGTGTCATGTTAGGGGGACATTACGGAACTCAGGAGTCCGCCCTTGGAGGCTTGGAGAGCGGATAAAGAGTGGTGTATTTATCGGTGTTGAGCCCTGGATGATGTAAATAGTCCAAGTGCCATGTTAGGGGGGACATTACGGAACTCAGGAGTCCGCCCTTTGAGGCGTTGTTAACATTAATGTTTTTTGCTTTTGTTTTTGTTACTAAGATACTTTTTAGATGCACTTTTGAAGTGAGCAACACTTTACAACTGGTACTTTGTAAGGAATATGGTTTCTTGGTAGAATATAAAGTACTTTGTAGGGAATTGGGTTTTCTTTAGAGCTGTTTTCAGTGAGACAATGCAGTTTTTGATACTTTTAAGTTTCAAATTTCAAGGCTTTATGGCATATGCCCATTAGCTACAGTGTAGATATGTCAATGAAAAACATAGGTCACAGGCTCCTCCAACAGTGCAACAAATATATATATATATATATATATATATATATATATATATATATATATAGAGCACATAAAACAGATAAAATACTGCAATAGAATGTTTTGATATGACAGATTTGTGCGTAATTCTCTCACAAAGGAACTGTAGATACACGTTTATGTATGCAAAACTTTATAACTTGGTAAAATATTCATTAATTTGTAATGAATTGAGTTACTAAGAATCAAACTCTAAATGGAGAGTTTGTGATTTTAACACTGTTTCGATGAAACAATGCAGTTTTGATAACTTGACTTGACTAACATTACTTTTTTAAATATATGTTTTTAGATGCTTTACTTTGATTTCTTTCATGTTATTTTAACACAACATTACTTTTTTCATATTTTTCAACATACTGTGATATTTTGTTTTTCTCTCCTTTTTCCATTATATTTTTGAAAAACTACACAGTGATTTTGATCAAAATACAACATGCAACTAATACATTATACAATATTACGACTTTTTGCGATATTTTCAACACAATATACTTGTACCTTTTTTTTTTTTGTAGGGCTTCAGGATATTTGGCATGTCATGCATAAAACCGGTGTCATCTTCCTGAAACTGACGTGCTGTCCGTTTTACAAACAAGTTATTTTTCTGCTTCTTCACCCTCTGAATTTTCCTCCCCGTCCCTCTTCCTTCAGCCATCACAACAACAATCAAGTCAGATCTGTCAAATTAAACACCTCTTCCCAAAGCGTGACTTCCCTATTGAGGGAGTGGGGCAGTAGGGCCTAACCCGATTGGCCAAATATACTAACATGCAGAACGTATGGTATGTTTGAAAAAGACTAACCATCTATCCAGTTCAAGCTGTCTTTAAGATGTGACATGCGCTCTGACTTTTTCCCGTAAAATCGTGACAAACTATTACTTATTCTTAAATTTGACCTCTTGCTGCTTGGTTGAAAATGATAGATGAAAAATAACTTTTTAAAAAGAGTGAAACAGCGAGGGACATTATACGGGTGAAAGAAACTCTCATTTCTACAGATGACTCCCCCCACTCAACGCAATAAGTCCCACCCCACTCAGCAAATCATCCAAAACTAAGGACGCCACTAAGACGAACAGATTTTCTTTAAGACTGTGACTCTTAAAGGCACTCTGGGATTTTAGTAAGACACATGCAACATCTGAAACATCTGCAACACATGCAACATCTGAAACACATGCAACATCTGAAACACAGGCAACACAGGCAATACATGCAACATCTGAAACACATGCAACATCTGAAACACATGCAACATCTGAAACACATGTAACATCTGAAACAGTTTTTCAAGCCTTATTGAAGAAACGAGGTATTGCACATTATGCAACAGCCAGTGACATGAAGGTAGGGTGACCAGATGTCCCGCTTTGCGCGGGACTGCACAGCATTTTCACGACTTTTGGTGCGTCCCGCAAATTGAGACGATGTCCCGCATATTTCATTTTGATTGGCTAAAACGCTTTTCTAAAATCAGATGTATCCAATGGCTGTTGAGAAAGCAGGGAAGGCTATCATCACGGAGCTGTGTTTGCTGTCAATCAAACTGTAAGACACGGCGGGTGCTGGTCAAGTGTTAACCAATGAGAGTAACTCACTCACACACACACCGCCGCGGCCCCGCCAAACAACAACAATAAAAGTCAATAACGCAGGCGACGCAGCAGGTTATGGAAAATGGAGGAAACTGAAACTACAGCTAAGAAAAGAAGAAGATGCACATACAACAAAGACTGGGAAGACATTTACCCGTGGGCAGCGGCGGACTGGGACTACAAATCAGCCCGGGACTCTCGACCGGCCCACCTCGGTACCCGCAAATAATCACCGCTAGTACATTTTCAACGGGGGGGGGGGGGGGTGTTGAGAGGGTGTCCCACATTGTCCCACATTGTCCCACACAAACATACTCCTTGTCCCACATTTGGTTTGTTGGGACCTGGTCACCCTACATGAAGGCGTGTGTGGTAGAGAGATTTAGCCGTACGCTGAAAACTAAAATGAGGAGGTATTTTACAGCTAAAAAACACTCATAGATACATAGACGTCTTGCCTGAACTAATTGAAAGTTACAATAATAGTTATCACCGAAGTATTAAAATGACACCACTGCAGGTGACAAAGGAAAATGCGGCTCAAGTGTTTCGTAACCTGTATACCCCATCTAGCCATTGTAAAAAAGCTGCTACAAAAATGAACTGCAACATATGAAACACATGCAACATCTGCAACACATGCAACATCTGCAACACATGCAACATCTGAAACATCTGCAACATCTGAAACATCTGCAACACATGCAACATCTGAAACACATGCAACACACACACACACAACACACGCAACATCTGAAACACATGCAACATCTGAAACAACTGAAACACATGCACTGACACAGTACTTTTTCTGAACAGATTTTCTTTAAGACTGTGACTCTTAAGGGCATTTTAGTAAGACAATCCAGTTTTCTGGAAATAACTTAAATAATTTTTGTTTTTTCTCCTACAAAGATACTTTTAGTTACACTTTAATGGATGCAAAACTTTATAATTTGGTAAAATATTCATTAATTTGTAATGAATTGAGTTTTCTTAAAGAATCAAACTCGAAATGGAAAGTTTGTGATTTTAACACTGTTTCGATGAAACAATGCAGTTTTGATAACTTGACTTGACTAGCATTACTTTTTTTAAATATGTGACCTGCTCTATCGAATCAGTCGCATTGACCCGAAGACACATTTTGAGTTGTATACACTGTTGGAAAGAGGAGATTCCTAGCTTTCTAATGATATCAAGATTGTTTTGTACTCCAAATATTAAGCAAAATATGTCACATTATATAATGACTGTCACCGAGTCATCATTTTGAGAAAAAGGCCTTCAAAGTTTCATCTTCTCTGGAATCCATCGATCTGATTGATTATTAGCGGAGCAAATTATCAAATAGTCCGGAGGGAAAATATTTCCGTTTGGATTACTGGTCTGGGGGAAGCTCGCGAGTGTGTGTGTGTATGTGTGTGTGTGTGTTTGTGTATTTTTGCGTTTGTGTATATTGTGTTTGTTTCCCGGGGAAAACATTCACGAGAAACACCGGCTGTTGTTATGCTTGCTGTGACGTTAAATTACTCCGTTCTCCGCTTGTAAATATGCCGTTACAAGCTTCATAGTTGTATTTATCATCTAAATTGCCGAAACAAGTTTAATATTCTGAAAGCCAAGACTTTGTTTAATTGAAATTCAGATGAAAACAAACTGTAACGGACCTTGTTATCTATGATTACTATATGCCTTACATTCATAATTTCAGCCGGAGGGAGGGGGAGCTGCCCTACGGAACAGCAGATTGCGAGTGAGAGGTGCCTGTCATCTTCCCTTCACAAGCTTCACACAATGTATTTATCGTGTGATTTTGGAAATAAAAGTTTCATATTCTGAAAGCCAAGACTTTGTTTATTTTAAAATCAAACAAACCACCCGAACCCCGAAAAAATTGTTTTTTACGCAAATCACGTTTATTTTTAAATGAGCCGTTGCCGACTTCGACTGATTTCGATAGAGCGGGTCACATATATGTTTTTTTTAGATGCTTTACTTTGATTTCTTTCATGTTATTTTAACACAACATTACTTTTTTCATATTTTTTCAACATACTGTGATATTTATTTTTGTTTTTTTCTCCTTTTTCCATTATATTTTTGAAAAACTACACAGTGATTTTTTTATTTTCAACACAATATACTTGTACCTTTTTTTTTTTTTTTTGTAGGGCTTCAAGATATTTTTGCATGTCATGCATAAAAAACTGTGTCATCTTTCTTGAAACTGACGTGCTGTCCGTTTTTTTACAAACAAGTTTTTTTTTTTGTTTTTTCATCCTCTGAATTTTTTTCTCGCCCGTCCCTCTTCCTTCAGCCATCACAACAAAAATCAAGTCAGATCTGTCAAATTAAACACCTCTTCCCAAAGTGTGACTTCCCTATTGAGGGCGTGCGTCTAAGGCAGTAGGGTCTAAACCGATTGGCCAAATATACTAACATTGCAGAACGTATGGTATGTTTGAATAAAGACTAACCATTTATCCAGTTCAAGCTGTCTTTAAGATGTGACATTGCAATAACAATAGGTTTTAAATATATTATGTAGCCCTACTTTTTGACCTAACTAACTAAAATTGCTTTTTTAAAATTTATTTTTTCAGATCTTCAACGTACACAATGACTTTTCATATATTTTTTTCTGACAAACTATACTTTGACTTTTCCGTAAAATCGTGACAAACTATTACTTCTTCTTACATTTGACCTCTTGCTGCTTGGTTGGAAATGATAGATGAAAAAGCTACAAAGCTTAAAGAACTTTTTAAAACTCTCAATTCTACAGATGACTCCCCCCACTCAACGCAATAAGTCCACCCCCACTCAGCAAATCATCTAAAACGAAGGACCCCACTAAGACGGACCGTTGAAAACTAGCCATGGATCTGAGCAAAAACCAAGTCTCCCCCCCCGCGAGTTGCAGCCAGGAACAAAACTCCTGGACTACCATCATCACCACCATTGTGGACACCCAAATATTGCAGTACTACTGCTGCTGATATTACTCCTTGGGCCAAGACGTCTCTGTTTTTGAACATAGTGAAATCGGAGTTGGTTGATATTCTGGAGAGGGTGCTGCATCGGTACAGAGAAGAAATCTGCAATGGATGCCGAGTCAGTCACCCCGGCCAGACGGCAACACGATTGTCTGAATGACATTCCAGAATATTTCTTCAGAAACAATTACAACGCGTTAATGAAAAGACTTTGGCTCGCCGACTTCATTACTGGTGATTGACCAGAGTCTTAATGATAAAAACATTTACACGGCTGAATGGAGGATCCAAGGCGCTTCGGAGGCTTTTCTGCACAATCTCAAAAACTGCAGACGCCTCAAGGAGAGACTTGAAAAGATCCATGCCGAGCTGGATGGAGAAGAAGAAGACTAATAACCAGCGGTTGATTGAAGCCAGGGATTTTTTTTTTCGATACTTTGACTTTTCTTTAAAGTAAAATAAAAATGGGTAACTACTATGGAAAACAATCTGTATATATCTATCAGAATGCCGTCAATACCTGTTTAATAAGTGTGTTGTTGATGACGATTGAAAACAGAATGAGTAGTGATCCCCGTGTAAACAGAATGGCTGAAGTTTGTAAACTAGAAGACATTTTGGATATCGTTCATTCTGGCAGTACTATTCCGGGTCATTGGGAAACGATTGTAAACGAAACATTTAAAGTGGTCCTAGAATCTTCATTTTCCGAAACATTCTGTAACATTACCGAAGAAATGAAACAAACACCAAAAGTGTATCATGTGCTTGCATTGTATGCTCTGTTTGTAGATGTAATGCATCTTTGTGTCAAAAACAGCATACACATGAATACTTTGGCCGAAGTGCAAAAACTCCATTATAATATTTCCCTTCATCTGGGGAATTCTGTGCTGGAGAAGATCCTGGGGATGTTGCAATCAGTATAAATGTATTATTGATTCCTATGGGGTGAATACAATAAATTGTAAATATGAAATTCTGCAAATAAAAAAAGTGGTTTTTACATTTTAAAAAACTGTTGTCTTCAAATCATAGTATAGTATTTCCTATATATCATTTAAAAAAAAGAGTCACAGTGTAGAATGTCCGAACATTTATTTTAAAAGTACTAGTATAGTATGTTAAAAGTATCTTGAAAAAAGTCCAAGTATAATATGTAGTTAAGAATTATATTATATAGTTTGTCTGCAATGTCAGTATAGGATCTCTAAAAAAAATGAGAGAAAGTCATAGTATAGTTTGACAAAAAGATCTTGAAAAAGTCATGACATGTTGTGTGTTGAAATGGTTTTGAATAAACACATCAGTATTTTAAAAAGTAAAATTGTATCAAGTGCATCAGACAACTCAAATTACTCCATTTGAACCATATTATAAATAAGTAAAGAATGGTCATAGTATATAGCAGGGCTGTTTAATAGTTTTCGGTGTTTCTGTGTGTCAGTGTTTCAGTGTTTTGTGTTTCAGTGTTTCAGTGTTTTCAGACTGTAATTGGGCCTAAAGGTCAGCATATCCTTCAAAGGAAATCTATTGGGTGAAAAAAACAGGGCTCATTCACCAAAATAGTTCAAACAGATTAACGGGAACTGCTCGAGGCGATGAGTCAAAGCAATTTTTGTTTTCTTTGTTACTAGTGGAACATGTGTCTGTGTGTGTGTTTGTGTAAAAGAGATAAGGAAGTGTGCGGCCTTGTTGCAGTGTAATGCTTTCACTCAAGAAGTCAAGCCTATTTCCATGTCTAAGTCATAACAAGCAATGCCACTTTTTATTGAGAAAGTATAAGTAAGTAATCTCATTCCCACCAACCCACATTTTCAGGCAAAACCTAAAGAGATATTCATATCTAATATGTCGAATTCCTATTGTTATCTAAATGTCATGGGAATTTATAATAATTCAATATATATAGTTTCCTAACTAAAAAATGTTCTCAGACAGAAGGGTTTCACATTGACCATTGTCAGGCAATTATCATATGGATGTTAGGGTTGTAATTACCATGCTGTACTTCCCCTTCTTTCCCCCCACTTTTCTTAAGACTGTAATGTAAATGACCTAGCTGAATTAATCCTCTTCCCTGTATAAAGTCATTGCTTTCTGTGTAACTTGGTCAGATCTTTGTCGGGGACGGGTGGCGCAGTGGTCTGTGCGCGTCTGATCATCAGATCAAGGGGGCGTTGGGGAACTCCAGTTTGAAACCCGCTCCCGCCGCCACTGCGTCAGGCCGTTGTGTCCTTGGGCAAGACACTTCACCCGAATTTGCTCCTGTGGGTATTGTCCACAGTACATGTATGATATTAATGTGTACTTGTAAAAGTGCCTCGATGACTTCGAGGTGTGAAGATGGCCGGTGTGGCACAGTGCGCTGTGCAATGATTATCAGATCAAGGGGGTCAAACCCGCCGCCGTTGTGTCCTTGGGCAAGACACTTCACCTGAACTTGCTCCTGTGGGTATTGTCCACAGTAGACCATTACATGTATGTATGATCTGTATGTGTAATGTGTATCTGTAAAGCGCTTTGAGTCATTGATAAAGTGCCTATAATAAATATAAGGATTATTATTATTATCACATCAGAGATGCAGGTTATCTGTCCTTTTTTTTATGTCAATTTATTGAACATGTCAGAAACAAAACATACATCAATACTAATAATAATATATATTGCTTCTTCCTTTTCTTCCTTCTCACTCATAATAATAATAATTATACCAAAGTACAATAAAATAAATAATAATGATAATGCAAAAAAAAAAAGAAATAAAAAGAAACAACAACAATAAATCTTAAATTAGTCTCTGTCATGTTCAACAGGGGCAAGAAGAAGCTTAAAAAACTTTTCTGGTCCTACCCCTTCTAGCGTACATTTTCCTTGCAGTATAAATGAAGTAATTAGGTCATCGTCATCAGCGACATGTTTGTCTTGATACTTTTTTACAAAAACAATCAGGAAGTAATTACTTTTACAATTACAGGAAATAACAAAAAAATTTTTACAGGTACTGTTCATAACCACTAATGGTTTGGCTCTTGAATAATACTTTCATTTTATATAAAGTTGTACAATTTTTCAGTGCATCACTACATTTATTCCACAGACTAACACCTTTTGATGAGATGCAATGAAGTTTGGCATTTGTACGTACGGGTGGTTTTTTGAAAATGCAGTTTCCTCTCAACATGTGCATGCCTTCTCTCCGTGTAAAAAGTCCCTGGACACCATGAGGCAAATGATGATTTGCGGCCTTGTACATAATTTGAATGGTTTTATAGTCAACCAGGTCTTGTAGTTTTAGTGTTTTTAGTTTGAAAAATTTATTTGTTGGTTCTCTGTACGAAGTTTTGTGTATAACTCGTATTGCTCTTTTTTGCAGGATGAAGATAGGATGTGTATTTGTTTTGTATGTGTTCCCCCAAACCTCCACACAATACATCATGTATGGAAGTATGAAGGAGCAGTACAGCATAAACAAGGAAGCTTGATTAACTAGGTATTTGGCTTTATTTAGAATTGCTATTGATTTGGATATTTTGGCTTTGATATAGCTTATATGTGGTTTCCAACTTAATTTATTGTCTATGATTATTCCAAGGAATTTTATTTCCGTTACTCTTTCTAGTTGGACGCCATTTATAGTGAGTTTCTTCTCTGTATTGGTCGACCGATTCCCAAATATTATGAGTTTGGTTTTGCTTGCGTTCAATGTTAATTTATTTTGGTCAAACCAGATCTTCATCCTGCTCAGTTCCTTTTCCATTGTGACCAATAGCTGTTCTAGATTGTCCCCACAGCAGAGTAGACTTGTGTCATCTGCAAAAAGAATGGTTTTAACAGTTTTTGATACTTCACATATGTTGTTAATATACAGAATAAATAATAATGGCCCCAAGACAGAGCCTTGAGGCACCCCGCATGTAACCTGTAGTAGTTGTGATGTATGACTTTGTATTTCAACGTACTGATTCCTGTTATGTAGGTAGCTGGATAGCCATGATAGTGCAACACCTCTAATTCCATATCTCTGTAGTTTTTTTAATAATAGTTCATGGTCAACCGTGTCAAATGCTTTTTTAAGGTCCAGAAATATCCCTATTGCATATTCTTTCTTTTCTATTGCCTTAGTAATGTGTTCCATAAATTCTATAACTGCAAATGATGTGGTTCTGTTTGCTCTGAAACCATATTGTTGTTCATAGAGTATGTTATGTTTGGTGAAGAAGTCATTTAGTCTTACATAGTAGATTTTTTCCAGTATTTTAGAAAACTGTGGGAGCAATGAAATTGGTCTATAGTTTGACAGTACATGTTTATCTCCAGATTTATGTATCGGTATGACTTTAGCAGTTTTCATTTATTTTATTGGAAATACACCGGTTTGTATTGACTGATTACAGATGTGAGTTAGTGGTTTGGCTATACATTCAATAATGTTTTTAACTGTATACATGTCAATATCATGACAGTCTGTAGACCTTTTACTCTTTAGTTTTTTAACTGTGTCAATAATTTCATTTTCATCAGTCCCTCTTAAGAATATAGTTTCCTTCACATTTATATCTTTACTTTCTACACCTTCACTACTACCAGTATTTGGAATTTCCCCAGCTAGACAAGGACCAACATTAACAAAATACTCATTAAACTGTTCAGCAACTAAGGTCATGTCATAAATGACTGTATTGTCTTTTGACAGAAAACTGTTTGGGTGCTGTGCTTTTCCATTTCCTTTTTTAATAATGGTATTTAATACATTCCATGTGTTTTTAATATTATTTTTGTTATCTTCCAATAATTTGTTGTAATGATCCATTTTGCTACATCGTATTATCTTTGTTAATTTGTTTTTGTATGTCTTGTATTTTTGTTCAGCCTCTACTGTTCTATTCTTTAACAAGTCTTTATATAATTCATTTTTCTTTTTACAAGCATTTTCTATTCCCTTAGTGATCCATGGTTTTTCAGCATATTTTTGTTTCACAATTTTCTTTACACGAGGACAATGTTTTTCATACAGCCCTGATAGAATATCTAGAAATGATTCATAAGCTTCATTTACATCTGGTACATACACTTTGTTCCAGTCTTGTTTACGTAATTCTTCTTTAAAAGAATTGACAGACTCTGGTGTTTTGTGTCTTGTAATTACGACTGTTCTGGTGTCTTTTTTGATCCTAGTACAGTTCTGTATTGTTGCAAAGACTGGCAAGTGATCACTTGTGTCATTTATTAATATTCCACTTATTACTTTCCTATCCATAACATTTGTGAATATGTTGTCAATGAGTGTAGCACTGTGTGATGTTATTCTGGTCGGTCGTGTGATTGTAGGATATAAACTGTTGCTATACATAGAATTAATAAATTCTGTAGTTGCATTGTGTTCTTGTGGGTTCAGCAAATCAATATTAAAATCTCCACATACAAAAAGCATTTTCTTGCTGCTGTGTGTGTAGTTATAAAGTTCAGCTAGCTTTTTCTCAAATGTGTCAACACATGATCCTGGTTTTCTATACACGCAGCAGCTTATCAGAAGGTTTTTAGATTTTTTGATTTCAATTTCTACTGTTATGCATTCCATGATGTTGTCTAAAGCAAAAGACATATTACTGACAGATCTACTTTTGTTTATGTGCAGTCCCCCCAGCTTTAGAATGAGTCCTATTAGTAAAAAACATGTTGTATCCCTCGATTTCAACCATGTCAGCTTGCTCTTCACTAAGCCAGGTCTCTGATATTGCTAGGGCTGTAACTTGTTTCTCCAGTTGCCTTAAACAGTGTTTGATCTTTGATACATTTGAAATTAGGCTTCTGCTATTGAAATGTAATATTGATATTGCTCCATCCATCAATCCATTTCTTTTGAGTTGATCTTCTGTGTAGTATTCACATTGGTTATGGATGTTCTTGTAGAAATTATTTTCAGGGTCAATATCCTTTTCAATATCTTGCGATTTATGTTCCGTGTATTTGAAACATTTCAAGTCCAGTTTTTTATATTCAGCAATTTTGTCCAAGCTTATCATGGGTGTTCTTAGTGTGTTCATTTCAGTGTGTAGCGATTGAGTTACCTTATGTTGATTTTGATGTTTCATTCATCAAACTGATCCAACTCGGTGATGTCCCTGATAATGAGCACTTTCGCCATCTCTGCTGTTGATCCGTTTAGTTTGATGAAAATTTTACAATTTGTCGACCATGTTGCTTGAATCTTGTTTTGTTTCTTCAGTATACGTGCTCTCCTTGCGATGTCCGCGTTCTTCTTCGTAAGGTGTTCGTTGATGTAAACATTGGTCCCCTTCAGTTTCCTTCCTTGTCTGAGGAGTGCATATTTCTTTTTCCTGTTGATGAACCGGATTATTATTGCTGGGGTGGCTGTTGAGTTCTTGCTCCGCAGGGCATGACAGGCCTCAATATCTCCGCTGTCAACAGATATGCCCTTGCTGTCCAAAAAGCAAAGCACCTGTTGCTCCAGCGACTCACGGTCCACCTCCGGAGCGTCGGCTCCACCTCTCCCGGCGGCGGAGTCCTCTGAGGCCGCTGCCACCCTGGCATAGCTTCGGGGTCTGGTCTTCAGACCGTTGATAATCAAATCGTTCATCCTGGTGTATTGTTCGAGGTCGTCCACTCGATTCTCCAGAAAAGTGATCTTTTTGTCCTTTTCAATATTCTGCATTTTCAGAGATTGTATTTCTCCCATCAGCTCCATGATTTTATTTTGCTGGGCCGCGACTGTTTTAATTTCGGCTGACAAGAAGTCGAGAGAATTCTTGATCTCCTCCACCTCGTCAGAGTTTGGATTTTTCCTGGGTGCCATTTTTGCTCTTTAGTTATGTTTATTTATGTTATCTCTCACGTTCTCTCAGGTTTTTGTAGCAGCACTCGATTCCATGTGTGCACTCACTTCCGCCCCATCAAACATTTGTTGACCTGAGACACTTCACCCCAAATTGCTCCTGTGGGGATTGTCCACAGTATTGAGTATGTAAGTCGCTTTGGATAAAAGTGTCTAACAAGTGACATGTAATGTAATGTAACAGAATCAATCTATTTCCAGGAAGGACAGATAACCTGCATCTCTGATTACACTGCAACAAGGCCGCACACTTCCTTATCCCTTGTAAAGCATATTCTCCTCGTTTGGCTCTTGTGAGCATATCACCACCAGGGGCACCCTATAAAACGGCAGAGGTTTCTAGCTGGCTGTCTCTTGTTTGTTGGTACACAGACCCGCCCCACTTGCGTGTTTGCCGTGTTTGCTTCCGCCACCGGTGCAGGTATGTTGCAGTTGCATTGCTCGCTTCAGGAAAGGTTCTGCAATTTGCCAGCGTATTTATACTTAGCCCTGCTTTTGCCTCACCTAGTGGAGGATCCTCCGGGTGCAGCCTGTCAACGCAGCCATAACAAGCATGAAGCTCTCCTCTCTGCGTCATTGATAGGAAAGCCTGATCGGTATGTGCGCTGTATGGCGATCTATTTAGTCAATCCACCTCATTACTTTTATTGATATTAACGCTGTATTTGTATTTATTCATAAACCTAGGGCCAATCCAATGATTAAGGGACATCTGCTGTTTTGCTTCACCGGAGAAAGTGTGTTTATCGTCACAACTGCTGTTGATCCTGCCTAAATGTTTGGGCTACTGCTACCACATTGTTGCTTCTGATTGCTGCTTCTGGCCAGCTTTGCGTCGCCTACTGCGGAGGCTCGCTCACCAGTTAAAGTGCTGCTTTAACTGCACGCCTTCCTGCTGCCTTGCTTGGGCCGACACTCGAAGTGTGGAAGTCACTGAACTCTGGGGCTAACTCCCCCTATAACTCCTTACTTTGGCCAACTTGATTTAAATTAGTTTGTTTATTTTATTCTAGTTAATTGTTTATTTTGAACTGAACCTTTTCTCTTGTGATTTGTTTTATTCTTAAATGTTTACACAAGTTATCTGTTTATGAGAACATATTTGCTATTGTGTTTGTTTATTACTTTTGATTTACTTATTTAGCCCCCATTAACTGTGTTTCCCTCTTTGTTTCCCTACTTAGTTACTGAGAGCTGAAGGTGGTGGTGCTGGTGTCCAAGGTGGTGGTTTTCCTCTCTCCTTTTGTGTGTGATGTGCTCCCCCGGGATTTGATTTCCTGCACGTATGACTGGGGTGATTTAAGTTTGGTTTGTTTGGGGATCCTTCCACTCACTCGTCGACCTATCCCCCCACTGGTAAGCCTCAGCCCTAATTCATTGTTTCCCTTTGTGCTACAGCCCTGTGTGACTGTTTTAAACTGTTTAAACTGCAACTATTGACTTGTGCTAAATAAAATGGTATATTTTGATAAATTGAAACCACGTCTCCGGCTCCATTAGTATTCGAACCTATGTGTCCTCTGAAAAAGTGTTAATATTTCCTTGGGTGAAACTCCCAAGGTGGCGTTGTCGGAATTGTGAATGGTGTAATCAAACCAACTTTAACAAATACATTCACCTATCCTCCCCTCTGCGGCTACTGCCACATAGCCTTAAAGTTATAAAGCATTGCTTCCGACAAATCGACTTAAAATCCAGCACACAAAAACTGTAAAACTAGTTCAGCAGGAGATTTGTTCAAATGAAACTTTTCAGAATACTCCCAACACCAAATATCCACCAGCTCTGGACCAGAAAGCCTTCAGTTTTGTCGGCAAATGTCTTCCGAAAATGTTTTGAGCCTAGGTTGATAGGAGGAATGCAATGATGGGGGGGTTGTGCTCAGTTGTACATTCAACCGACTGGTATATCCAGATTGTTATAATAACAAGCAGCAAGGCAAGGCATTTTCATTTATATAGCACCTTTCAACACAAGGCAATTCAAAGTGATTTATGGCATTTCAAAACAGTCATTAAAAAGCAAAGATAATAAAATAAACATAAAACATGAATAACACAGGTATAAACTACACAAATAAAAGTTACAGTGCAGTGTAAGACATATATAGTTCAAATAAAAGCAGCAACAAAAAGAAAAGTATTCAGCCTTGATTTAAAAGTAGTAAGAGTTGCAGTGGACCTGCAGGTTTCTGGTAGTTTGTTCCAGATATTTGGAGCATAATAACTGAACGCTGCTTCTCCATGTTTAGTTCTGACTCTGGGGACAGAAAGCTGACCAGTCCCAGAAGACCTGAGAGTTCTGGATGGTTCATAATGTAGCAGGAGATCAGAAATGTATTTCGGCCCTAAACCATTCAATGCTTTATATATGCATCTGCAACACCTACTGAAAACACCTTATTCCTGTTGTAAATCAAACTGACATTGTGGCTGACGCTAACTTTCGTTGATTTTTGTTTTCTCAAAATGTGTTTTTGTACCCATACTCTGAGCCAAAATGTTGTTTGAGCGCTTGAGTTGAGTAGTACTCACATACACCTTTCCAGCTTCATTAATATCTGCATTCTAAAGGTTATTAGTGTTGATTCCTTTTCAGTCAGATTTCATTATATTTTTTCTCTCCGTTGTCAGTTTTATCTATTTTCATTGATACAAATGGATACCCAAAAATCCCTTGAGAAGAACCCTGGCTGTGTCGACAAAAAAAGTAAGTTTGAACCTGACTTTATCCAATGAAAAGACTTCTGTTTTGGAATGAATGCAAATAGAGTGGTGCAGGGACGAGTCCTAAAACCCGGAAGTGAGTTCGCATTTTACCACTACCGGTTCCCTCGTCTCAGAGTCAATGGGATTTCTCCATAGGATTTTGGAAAATAGCTCGAAATAAGGTCTGTGGTTGAAACAAATTTAAGAGACGGATCACGTTTTGTTCTACGACATTAAATACATCAGCAGTGACCCCACTGGTGATTTTTGAAGAGTTTACGTGTCTGAAAAACTATGGTTGTTAACAAGTGGCTGAATAGGACTACAGAAGTTGTCGAGGACGTTGTACGTCATTGCACCGAACACGTAAACACTCCCGCTAAGTTGGTTTGCCCTGTTCTGCTTGAAAGCAAGTACCTGCGCTCTTGCAAATTGTTAAAACAAACGTTTTAACTTGTACAATTTTGAATCTGTATTTTTGAATATCGATCTTAAGTTGGCGTGCCGTTGAAGTCGTGCAACTCTGCTGTACTCGGCTGTAGTTCGTTTATAGCATAACTTTAGCATTTTGCTTCTGGTGATTAGATTTATGATTAGAAAATTATAAAAGTAGGGTAGACATGTGGATATTATCCGGCTGAACAAAACGTGCATTTATCAAACAGGTTCGTTTTCCACAGACCTTATTTCGAGCTATTTTCCAAAATCCTAGGGAGAGATCCCATGCGCAGCTTACTTCCGGGTAAATACGTCATCCCTGCGCCACTCTATTAGCAAACATCTAATTAGATAATGCCTTATTCACATTGAAATCAAGACTGTAATGGAAACTTCTGGAGCATGTAGTCAAAACACAAGGAGAGAAGGGAGAGCTAGAACTTCATGGCAAACACTGAAGATTTATTTGAAGTTATGGCCGGAGAATTGATAGAAACAAAGTGACACAGCGCATACCATAGAGTAAACCCTCTAATCCACCTCTATCAGCTGACACCAACAGGCAGGAATAAGAAGACAAAACACAGAGAGCACAGCATCCCAAGGTCGCTTGACATTTTGCCCAAAAATGTAAGAACTCCCCCAGGCATTTCCTGACTTGGGTGCAGCTCAATGTTTATAGCATGAACATAAAAAAAGCTAGTTTTAAAGTACAGTGTTGCACATTAAACACTTTAAGTACATCTGAGCACATATTTGGATAACAATGTGAAATCTGCTGAGTGATAATACCAAAAACAACCCAATAACAGTATGTCAAGACATTTAATTCACTTTGTTCATGTTTGGAACGCAGGATTGATTGACAAATGAAATAAAACGAATAGACTTGAGCAATGCAAGCAGCTCTTTGATGCATGTTGTACCATTAAGGCAGATGCAATTTGCCTGAACAAGTCCGAATGAAAATCGTTGGCCTCAAAACTATTTAATTTTTTTCTGCATCACCCATCTGTCTGTCTAACAAGAGGCTAAAAGGGGTCAACACAGGAGAAAGAGATAACTCAGTGTGGAAAAGAACACGCAGATTATCTAATGTAAACGTTGCTTATTTGGAATATTTAGCAGTTCAGTCGAGGTCATCCTCCAGAGCATGACTCAGCATGTGACAGAGCTCCTGCACAATAAGCAGCAAACTCAGGACTTCATTAACTCCAAGGGTCTGATCCTTTCTAAGGTTGTGGTGACTGATGTTGCGCTCTCTGTGGGTTTGCTTTTCAGATCTCTATCTTGTGCACGCAACAGAGGTATTAACAAAATGTTTCATCACTTGAAGGTCACCCCCCCCCCCCCCCCACACCCACAC